>NW_017728972.1:26795-32366 GCF_001723915.1 Gavialis gangeticus
GGCGGGGGCGGCCCGCGCAGCGCCGGGCCATGAGGATGGGCAGCGCGGGGTCGGCGGGCAGGGAGGAGCGGCTGCCCTCCGCGGCCGAGGAGCAGCTGAAAGGCGGGGACCAGATGCTGGAGCTGAGCGGGCGGCACCTGAAACAGCTGCCAGGCCCCGTGTGCTCCCTGGTCAGCCTGCAGAAGCTGTACATCAGCGGCACGGGGCTGCGCGAGCTGCCCGAGGAGATCGAGGAGCTGCGGGAGCTGCGCATCCTGGCCCTGGACTTCAACAAGCTGGAGGAGGTGCCCGAGGGGCTATGCCGCCTGCCTCGGCTCACCCGCCTCTACCTGGGCAGCAACCGCCTCTTCGGGCTGCCAGCAGAGTTTGCCCAGCTGCAGACTCTGCGCTGCCTGTGGATCGAGAGCAACTATCTGTACCATTTCCCCCGGGCCCTGCTCCAGATGCCAGCACTGCAGTCCCTGCAGATGGGCGACAACAGGCTCAAAACCCTGCCCAGCGGCCTGCCGCGGATGTCTGGCCTCCGGGGCCTGTGGCTCTATGGGAATCGCTTTGAGGAGTTCCCACCACCTTTGCTCCGCATGTCCCAGCTCCACATCCTCGACCTCGACCGCAACAAAATCATCGAGTTCCCAGACCTGGCCCACCTGCAACAGCTGCGGCTCTTTTCCTATGACCACAATCCGGTGAAAGTGCCGCCCAGTGTAGCTGACTCTGTCACCCTGGTGGGCGATGGGGCCCAAGAGCTGATGGAGGCCAGGGAGGAGCGTCTCCAGAGCCTCCGGGAGCAGGAGGAGCAGGAGGAGCAGGAGGAGGATGGCTCAGAAGCTGTGCGGGGGGCCCTGAAGAACGACACCTCTCTGCTGGAGGATGCTGAGGGCAGTTTCTCTGCCTTGGAGTGTTCTCCAGAGGAGACCTGAGCTGAGTACCCCTGAAAACAGGGTTGTGGCTCAGAATATCTGGTGGGATCCACTCATGTGAAGCTGCAAGGGGCTGGGACCTTCTCTGGGTCCACCATGGGCACCACCAATTTCCACCTAGGACCACCAGTCCAGGGAGTCTCTCTCTCTCCTTTCAAGTGACATACCACTGATCAAAGGGGTCACCATCTCTTTTCTGGGACCGGGGCAGCAGAGAGGGCCACTGTCTGTGTACCAGAGTCCAAGGAAATCACTGTACCCTTTTAGACATCCTGCCTACCCACAGGGCTTGGGGATTGGGAGGGGAACACACAATGCTGCAGCAATGGATAATCCCAGTAACCCAGTTCTTTGGAAGGATGTTCCCCATTTGAGATGGGATATCGAGCTGTGTTGGCTTCCTCCAAGTAGCCAGCCTGTGGTGGAAGCATGATTCTGAATTGACTTTGATATGACAAGTGGAGGCTGCCTGCTACGTACCTAAACGTGAATCCTGCTCTGAAGCATCTGGCCCATCGCAATGGGCCTTGGATGCATTATAGGAAAAAGCCATGCTTTTTAAAATTATTTCCCTTGGACTCTCTGCCCTGGAGGGCTGCAGGGTTTGAATATAAATGTAAAACCTTTTCTCGTCCCAGAGATTCCTACCCTGCTACTGGAATTAGACTTGGAGAGAAACCTCCCCCGAGCTGCTCCTTCCAGCTGTCAGGTTTGAAAAGAAGCTGATGTAAAAGCCTTGTTTGTGCGCAGAGCTCACTGTCTGTCCTGGAAAGGGTTTTGCCTCTGCTCTTTGTATGGTGGGAAAAGGAGCCTCCGTGTGCTGCTTCACAGGCTGCCTGGACTTTCCATTCCCTTAAATGGGCACAGAAGGAAAAGCTGGTATGAACTGGGCCACCAGGACTGTGTGTGTCTGGGGCAATGGGGTGGCAGTGGCAGGACTGTCTCCCTTTCCTCCTGGGGGTGGCAGGCTCAATCTCCCCTGCCTTGCCCCATGAGCTAGATTTGTACCAAATCTAAGCAATAAAAATGCACAAAAACTGAGAAGATACCGTATGAGAGAAAGAGGCTTTCAGGCTGATTCTTTGGGAGGCTGTTTGGGGAGGAGGAAACCAGCTTAGCTGGGGTGGTTTATTTTGAAAGAGTGTTGTAAACAGAATGATATTTCCTGGTGAAAGAACTGGTTTCTCAGACAACTGCGTTATTTTTAACATTCTAGGGAATCCTGTTTCCTTTGCCCAGCTCTGGACTCTGCTCTCCTCCTACCACACTTCCTTTCCCCTCCATTCCCCTCTGCATCTCCTTCTGCTGTTTTCTGTCACCTCTGCTCCTCCTCCCTCTCCCTGCGCTAAATCCATTACCTGTGTTCACCATCTTGAATTTAGTGTCCCTTACTCTTTCCATCTCCCCTCCTCACCTTTCTCTGCTCCATTCACTCCTAGACCACCTTTCATCTCAGTAACTTTATTGACCTGGCAAAGAACACAAGCATCACTCAAGTGAATATACATTTAGTATCTTCATCTTGGATGTGGTTTCTGAGCAGTTACAGGGTTTTATAGTGTGCATTTACTTTATATTCCAGCCCCTTTTGGATGCTGTGGTGGCAGCCATGTGGTGGTAAGGCATTTCTGCCATCTCTCTTTTTTTCACTCAAAGTTATGCTATTTTTTCTTCTTTGCTTTGCAGCAAAGAGGTTGGTTATTGCTGATTGCTTGAGGAAGTCCTTTTCTCTTTGGATTTCATGTAGCAGGACAAAAAGTGCCTGTCTGTTTCAGGCTCCCCTGTCTTGGCCATTACAAAATTGCCCATGCCTGGGTTTCCAGTGGAATGTGTCCTGGTGTCTACTTCCACACTGAAATCACTGATTGAGTACTTGGGAGAATCCCGGGTCTGTGTTACATATTGTACTGTAGGTGTTCTGCTAGCATGATGGGATTTAGAGCAATCTAGCTGCACGTGCTTTGATTTTTCTCTTCTCAGTAGCTGATAGATTTGTCTTTTAGAGTTCTGTCTAGTGTCTACAAAATGCAGGAATGCTGTCTGCGTAGGATGGACTGTGGTGTAGGTTTCTGTAGGGGTCATGCCCCGCTGTATGCAATCAAAGCCTGCCCATCAGGCTGCTGTGGATAAGGACATGTTTTTTATAGCCAGTGGCATGCAAGGAGATATATGGTAACACCCCATTTGGCTGTCCCTGACTCCCCAGCCTCAATGACCTCTTTCCAGGTTATTTGACTGGGGGCAGCTTTGGGGAGGAGTCCTTGATTTGATGTTTCTGAAGTCACAACAAAATGCTCTGATGGCCATCATGCTTCAACCATTCAGTATACTGTCTGTGCAACAACCACTAGACCCCAGCCTCAACACCCATATAGCTCTAGTAATGTGAAAAGAGTAGCTAGTAAATTTTAGAGGCCTGTAGAGTTTTCAGTAGGCAACTCAAACCTTTTTACTGTGTTAGTGTGAGACCAACGTATCTATTATTCAGTGTGTCTTCTGCTTCCATGTGATCACAGTAACACTTGATTTAATTTAGGATTTAATTTAATCCCTTTTTGCTCTTTTCTAGGTGTACTGCAGTAATAAGTCTCTGGAGCAGGTTCAGATACATGGGGCACAGGTTCATCAGACCAGTGCTGGTATCAGGAACAGGATGTCTCTCTCGGGGTTGCTCATTGCCTTGCTCTGTCATTGTGTCTGTATCACTTTTGGGGGTTTATTATAATTATTAATTACTGTTGTGCCTAAGTCCCTGAGGTATGGAGGAGCAGCTTTGTTCTGTGTCTCTGTTCATGCACCATTTTATCTCCTCTTCATCCTTTCACTGTGTACCCCTGCAAAGGACACCCCTCAGTGCAGGAGCTATAGACCTGCTGCCATGCTCCAGAAGTTTCAGGGTAGGCAGGACATTGTTTTATGGACAGTGGGAGGGGTGTCTTTATGCCCTGACAATTCCATGCTGCTGTTACAGGCCATTGTGGAAGAGGCACCATTGAGAGCGCCCTTGTGGGGTTCAGTGGAGGCTGACCTGGCCTGAAGTGGCCCCTAAACGGGAGAGGTAGAAATTACATCACTTTGGGTCTATAGCTGGCCTTTCATGGGAGCCATGTTTTTTGGCCCTTCAAAAAGCTATTGCCTATTTCTCTCTGAGTTCTGCTCCTTCCACATCCCAGTTTGCATTTTCTCTTGACCCTTATTGCTTACTATGTCTATTATGATGCTCTCAATTCCTCTGTTCTGGATCACTAAGAAAGTCCTCATGGCCCTTGAGGATGTAGAAGGCAGGGTAGACTTGCACCTTATAGACTAACCAAAGAGAGAGAGAGAGTATGTGTGTGTGTGTATGTCTGTCTGTCTATCTATCTATCTATCTACAATATATATAGAGAGAGTAAACACATGTGCGCTCATAAGCTTTCATGGGCTGAAGCTCATTTCATCAGATGCTATGAAAGCATGTGAGAATGTGACATCACAGCTCTGTATCCATGGTATTGGGCCACAAAGTCATGAGGGGAGGTTGGAAAGTCAGGTGAGGGGGCAGACATAAAGAAGGAGTGAGAATCTGGTTGAAACTACATTTGGGAGAAGAAGAAGTTAACTGTTATACTGAAATGGAAGCATGGACAGGGGGTAACTCCTGACAGTTCGGCTCTCTTGAGTCTTACTACAGTGCTGCTTTGAGCTCAGGAATCTTTCTGCCCCTTTCCCTCACCCTCCTGTGTACTGTTATTTCCATTTCCCCATAGCAGTTGGCAAACTGTGTCAAGTGCAATGTAGAATAGCTTCAAGATTTTACTCATTTTAAGATGGAGCTTGGTCAGTTTGTGAAAGGGGTTGTATGCCTTGGTAGCCCGTGGTTCCAAGGGACTGGACTCCATGACCTACATGTTCTCTTTCAGTCCAACCTTCCTGAACTGTGAAACTCCATACTTAGGGTCTGGCCAGCCATTTTGGGGGAGGTTCTCCAACACTGACCTTGTTGTCTAAGTGTCAGTTGCAATCCAGCTATGTGGACCAGCACTAGAGGCTGACATCCTAGCTGGAGTAGGGTTACCATATTTCCATTTTCAAAAAAGAGGACACCTGTCAGGGCATGGGGGTGGGTGGGTAATATGATTGTGGGGGGTCAGTGATATGCTTGTGCCCTACCCCTGCCCCTCACTCCCAAATCACAGTCCTCCCAGCTCTGCTGATGCCCCTCACTCCTGACCCACAGTACCCTGCCCCCCAGACCATGCTGGTATCCCTCACTCCCAACTCACAGCCCATTCCCCGCTTCCCCCCGCCCCCCAACAATCCCTGCTGATACCTCTCACTCCCAATCTGCAAACCCCTGGCACTGCCTGTGCTCCATGTTCCAATCCCACAGTCTGTGCCCCCCATGCCCCTCAATCCTAGGCCACAGCCTGCCCAGCCCTGCCAATGCCCCATACTCCTGACCTGCAGCCCCTGCCTCCCAGCTCTGCTGGTGCCCCTCACTCCCAATCCACATCCCTCTGCTCCCCGCATCCCTGCAGCATCTCCTAGCTGTCCAGGAAGTACTGGGAAAAACTTTGATGCTGAGCAGAGCAAAATCCCAGACATTTCTTCCTATTTCAAAAAACTGTCTGGATAGAAATCGGAGGACCCAAAAAGAGGCATGTCTGGG
>NW_017728972.1:37366-46300 GCF_001723915.1 Gavialis gangeticus
CTCCTGACCTGCAGCCCCTGCCTCCCAGCTCTGCTGGTGCCCCTCACTCCCAATCCACATCCCTCTGCTCCCCGCATCCCTGCAGCATCTCCTAGCTGTCCAGGAAGTACTGGGAAAAACTTTGATGCTGAGCAGAGCAAAATCCCAGACATTTCTTCCTATTTCAAAAAACTGTCTGGATAGAAATCGGAGGACCCAAAAAGAGGCATGTCTGGAAAAACCCTGACATATGGTAACCCTAAGCTGGAGAAATCCAACCACTTTCCTTCTGAATGAGATGAACTGAATACCATGTAGTAATCTGAGTGGGTGGCTCAGTTCAGACCTTGAAAACCAAGGACTGCTTTGATAGAACACTAAAGCTCCCACCATGCTTATTGTAGGATTAGGTCCTTGGTCCTGCTTCTCAGTACTCCAGTGTGCTGGCTTCTAACTTCTACCTGAAAGGTGGGTGTGCTTCATTGGTGTTGTGCATATGGTATTATTTATGAAGGTCTTTGGGATGAAATGTTCTAGAAATACAGGGCACTAGCATTCACAGGTATATGCATATATAGAAATTGGCATGTTTGGGCACTGCTGCCCTCTGCTGAAAGAAAACACAAATGCTCATCTGTGAGTCATTGACACTCTACTGCAGACATCTGGGAGAAGCTCTCTTTTAGTTCCACCAAAGGTGCACGTGCTCTGCAGAGTGTTTGCACTGGGTTGCCCCTCTGGGGGGTGGGAAAGTCACACCCCTGGGGGGGGGAACTGATTTGGTGCCAGAACCACCCCCTGGACAGTAGAGTTCAGAGCGGGGAAGGGCCATTGCACAGAAGCAAAATTAGGTGGATTAGAGATAATCCTGCCCTGGAGTGTGTAATTTTAAGATGAATAATGCATGCTTAAAGCCACTTAAAGTTGTTAATGTGCAACCAGTCCAGGGGTTAAGAGCTCCAGAAGCCACCTAAAGTTATTCTGTAGCAAGGCACTAAGAGGCCTATGCTTCTTGGAGAAGAACATCTGAATTCTGTCCAACAATTGCTTTGAAGGTCTGACTGGCTTTAATGTCGTGACAACCACCAGGTTCCTAGGTGGCCACATTTTTCCTGTAGTTCTTTAGACAGGCTTTTAGCCTGTATGCCCCAGGCTTCTCCTGTCTGGGGCTGCTTCCTATCTGTCATTGCCACTGTGCTTCCCTTGAGACATAAGTCTGCTGATTTTGCATGGCCCGAGGGGCCATCAGTTGGAGGTGATCCAGAAAGAACAGCAATGAGATGCGATTCAGGGAGAGTGATTTTGTAATAGGAATCAGTAACACAGCTATTGAATCTGTAGCTGGTCTGAAGTGATCTTGCGCTTCTGTAAACTGAGTGAAACTCGACAGCCTTGCCAGTAATTACAAGTATCTTTGGCATCTGGGCATCTTGTGGGTCACGGTATATAGCATAGGGTTTGCATATATATAAGCAGCATATTCTCAGCTATCCAGCATGCAATGTTTTGTGTCTTGTTTTAATCACAGTTAGGAGCACGTTTCTATTTCCATCTGCTCCTGCTGACTGCAAACATAAGGCTCCCTAGCAGAAAGGAAGTCTCTCTAGAAGGGCATGATTCGGAAGGACTTAGTGTAAACATAAGTAACAGGATTGTTGCAAAGGAGTAGCACATTTTGTTACATCTCCCTTCAGAGACTCTTATACATACAATTTCTGTTGTAACAATTATTTGAACTGGAGATAAACACCCATTACACTGATTTATTTCATATATAACATATATAATGGTTTCATACAACCATCCCTTATACAGATTGTTTCAACCCTTTACACAGAAACAATCCAGATGTATTCAGGAGGAGAATCATGCTTTAAAGTTAATAGGCAAGTTCTGATAGTAGATCAAAGAAGAGGTCTTTGTCATCAACTTTGGTTCTGACCAACATCATGTAATTTGAACAGGTTCCTTAGCAACACTGTTGTTCTTTGGATCACACAGTTTAAATGCAAAATTTTTACAGTCTCATGAATTGACAAATTTTGTAGATTCCTTTCCAGAATAATGTGGGATGATGTCTTAGTGACTCTCTTCTGGGATTCCACATCTAGCAAGTATGTTTCTCAGGTTATGATACTTGTGATTGGGAAGGGGTAAGGATTTTGGTTCCAAGACATCACCATAATAATCCACAGCATATTTATAGCCCATGATGTTCCACATAAGCAAACAACTCCGATAGTCTACTGTAATCTTGTTGGCTTTTCATGTGGTATCATTGCCTCTTTTGTATTTGTTGTCTATCTTAAAGATATATTGGACAAACTGGCCCACTTACTGACATGTACCACATCAAACAAGTAGGTCATAATGTCTGTTTGCCTTTCTGTCTACTCATGAATTCAGTAGGAGAGCTTGTTCAAATGCATATGGAATGACTGTTCTCCCTAAATAACACATCTCACAGAATGTCTACCCCCTAGTGCTGAGGTACTTCAGTTAGCTGTAGTCCCGAAGTAGTCTGGCTATGGAGCATGGAGTGCCATGTAGGCTACTTCACCTTACTGGTGGGTAAACTAGCCTGTATAGGGCTCCCTGCTGCCATGAAATACATGAGCCAGCTCATGTGGAGCCAGCTAGCCTATGAATCTCTGCAGGAGACTGCTGCATTCTGCAGTGTAGACGTATCCTTGGTGCCCTGCCACCATTGAGATTGTGTTACCAGCAGCTGAGACCCCAGTTCATAGTGCCCAGTTCCTTCTTAGTATTCCATGGTTTTCCTGACTGCCTTCACTGATGCTGACATGTCTGCTTGAGGACTTGGTGTCTCTTTGGTGGCATTTGCCCTGGCTCTTAGTGAGGCTGCAGCAGCTTTGAGCTACTCTGGTCCAATATATTTTACTGGTTCTTTGGATGAATGCTCCTTGCTGTTTTTATCTTGAAATTAATGTGTGTGTTCACATGCTGGTGTTGCTGAGACAACTGGAGATTCAGCTCCTGTGGTGTTGCTCCATTTGGAATATCCAGGCAAAGGCAGATTGGTTGTCTGCATCCCTGGGCCATGCAGGATGACGGACCTATTTCCACCACTTTGCAGGGCATCTTTTTTGGGGGGTGCATCAGTAAGACATTTCTCAGAACTCTTTACATCTACTTGTCCTTCTGTACATTACAGCATTACTATTCTTGGCATCATGCTTTTGTGCTCTCTCTCCTGTGGATTTTATTCTGGACACCTGTCCAACAGGTTTCTTTGGATGCAGGTCTGACAGGCTTTGCTTTTCCCAAGAGAATGTGTCTGAATGGCTTTGATGGATTTTCTGCTATGACCTGTCAAAGCCCAATCCTTTCTGGGAAAAGTAGTTTTGAAAGCAATCATCAATCCACAGTCTTCTCCACATAATTTACCGAGCAGTATTGCTAAGCTTGGCTTTTTACAACAGCCCTTCTCTGACCTACGAGTCAATACCAAGTGAGGGATGCCATGAATCTCTGGCTGCCTAGACCTTTCTTGACATTTGGATCTCTTTCAAAATTGTCCTCCACTTGGATTTTTCATCCATGTCTTGTTCTTTCATGTGTAAAAATCTATTACCTTTCATGACACACATCCTTTGTTATTACTCTGTTATTATATCCTCTAATTTCTGGTAAGTTTATTTTAGTATCCAAAAAGGGGAATCAAATGAGATGGTATCTTTGGAGAATAGGAAATGACTTGCCTGTAATTGTTGCTGTCAGTGAAGTGGATTACTGCTCACCCCTCCTTCTCACAATGGTGAGAGGTCTGTATTGGTTTTCTTAATTGGCTGTTGGGATTATTTTTGTCTCCTTCTTTAAAAGGAACTGACCAGGAAACAGGGAGAAGCAGCCTAAGCAGTAAGTGTGTTTCAAATGGGTGCATGGCATGAAGTATCCTTTAACAGGTACCTAACTTCTCAGCACTTCAAAGCTAGGAGACTTCCCTTCTGGCTTTGTGTTGGATATGCACACACAGGAACATTAATCCACTCAGTTATATGGGCCAGTGACTCCATTGGTATTAACTGCCTTCAGTAGAGCTACACTAATTTACATCAGCTGATGTTTTGTCCCTGTGTCTTGAGCGAACTGTAGATAAGGCATTTCCTTTTTTCTTGCTTTTACAGATTGTGCCATTCACAACTGAGAATTCATGTACATGGTTCCATTACTCTGTGATGAAAGAGGGTCACTTCTTTCTATTAGCATGCAGTCCATTCCCTCTCTCTAATTCTGAAGGTTTATTTTATTCATCCCTGTTAGTTGCCTCTGTCATTTTCTGATCACTCTTTGATTCTCAGTGTTTAATATATAGCCTTGAATATCAATTTCTTTCACTAATGTTATCCCTAATATCAGTGGTGCTTTTTTCTTAACAGCATGTTTTCCACAGGCATCTTTTTCACTTGGGTGATAAAGTGGAAGTCAAGCCTGACATTGGACAGCGTTTATTTCCTGGATTTAACTCTTAACATGGACATCATTATATATATTTGAGTAAAGGACTTCCATTCTGGAAGAGCAGAGCAGGATTCATTCTTAAATGCCTCTATTTGTAGATAAAAGTCAGTAGGCCCTGGGTCTGATTCTTATCTGGTATCTGTGAACACAAGTTTCTTCCATTTTCAAAGACTTTTTTGCCGTGTGTATATAAGCTATGTTGCTTTGTCTGCACTAATGACTTGCCTTTGGCTGGCAGCTATCAGAGCAGTGCGTTAATCACATGTGAGATTTATACAGACTTGGACAAATTAGGCTTAATAGGCCAAGGATTAATTCACACTGTCTGTGTCTACACAAGATGCTGAGTGCCCAGTAGCCTAATAGTATTGTGCAGTAGCATTGTGTGGCAACAACTGTGACAAAAGACATAAAGTTGTAACAACTGTAACAGTAATGACTGCACAGTCAGCATTTTGCATAGATGTGGCTGCTGTCTACAGTAGTTCCATGCTGGCTCCTTGTTCATCGCTGTCGTGACTTAGGCCAGAACCAGCTTGATTTTACTTGCAGGATGGCATTTTCTGGAACACACATTATACTTCTCATTGGGATGAGGTGGGTGCCTTTGGCGTGTGATCTCAGCAGCTCCTTCAACTCCCCAAACACTCAGATGGCATGAACAGTGACTGCGGCTCTGTTGAGTCTTCCAAGTGTCTCATCAGTCTGGTCTGGAAATTCATCTTATGCTATGGCGTTGTCAAAACATGGGCAAAGGAATTTGTACTAGTCAAAATCTATTGAAAAAAAATCATGATGACTCTTTAGATGGTGCCTAATACAGTGACTTGGCATCTAGGTATTTTGAATGAATGAGACCTAGTGGGCATAATGTCACACGTCAGATCCTTAGTGGACCTATGCTGACTTACACCAGCTGAGGAGGTGGCCCATTGCTTTCAAAGTTTAGCATGAGGTAGACATTGTATTGCTCACCTATAGCTTTGACTACTCAGCCTGTGTTTTCCTCTTCGGGATTTTCCTCTCGCTGGTAAATTAACCCAAGTAGTAATTCTGGGCACTGCAGTGACAGTCCTTTTTCCCATGGGATCTAATTCTCACTGGAGGCAATTTCATTCTGTAAGTGGTATTTTTCTTGGTGTGCCAATACTAGGGCCAACTGCTGGATCAAGATGAAAAGAATATTTACCTGAGTGGAGCCCAACTGGATCTACAAATAGCACCAATTTGATACATTCAAGGGATTGGAAAGCAGCCCAGTTTTGTCAGCTGACAAAACTCTTCAGCATGGGGCACCTCTCAGCTGGCAGGGGCTCTTCAGTCCCAGTGAAGAAGATGTGCTAGAGAGGGGAGAGGCAGTGCAAAGTCTTGGCCTGAACCTGCTGCACTGTGAGCATGCTCAGCTGGTACAGGTTAGATCAGTCTTTCCTGTAGCTATGGGTAGTTTTTTTTTCCCCTCCTGACAATCATGGAGCTGTAACTACTTTCCCAGAGCTATCTCCTCCCCACCCTGGCTGAGCAGATGCTCAGTGAAGCAGAGAGTCTGGGCTCAGATTCAAACTTGATTCCAGGCCCAGAACTGCTTGCATCTGAATTCTTACAACAGGCATAAGCGTGGCTGCTTGCACTGCTATGTTTAAAGGAACTGCAAAGGACTCCACACACATCGGGCTTCTGTACTTTTTAGCTTCTGATGCTGGATATGTGAAGCACCAGGAATGCCAACTCTGGTCTTGCTGGAGATTAGATAGAGAATGTCTATTTTTCATTCTCATGCTTTAATGAAAGGGGAATCTTCAACAGCACCCTCTCTCTGGCCTGCTCATTAGACATTGGAGTAGTAACAGAACTACAATGTTTTAAAGAACCTAACTCAATATCCTCCATTCCTCTCTTACTGGGGGCCTGATCCAAGGCCCATTCAAATGAGGAGAATGACTTCAATGATTTCTGGATCAGGTAATCGCTATGGAGTTGTATAGTTTGGAAGTCCTAATATTAAAAAAAATGCCCTCCAAAACAAGTAAGCAAAACCTCCAAAAAAACCCACCCCTCCCCCAAAATAAAACCCAAGCAGAAAAAAAATCTTAAAGAAAATAAAATCTTGATGTTTTGAAGCTTCTTTATCCGTCACAAAGGTTCACTTATAGATACAGTCCCCACAGTAGTTTGTGCTGGACAAGGCCATCCTCCATAGCTGTCAGATGCTGGATGATGCTTTACAGTATATGCTAGGATTTTAAATTTGCTGGGCTCAGTCACAAAGGTTAAACCTTACGTACTATGTTTTTGAGCCTAATGAGAGATCAGTAGATGCTTGGCTCGGACATAATTTATTTGTTTCTCAAGCACTGTTATTGCCGACTATAAATCAAAAGCTCATTGCTGTCAGAAATGCCGTTCCGTCACCTGTGGCTTAATGACAAGCCTGGCTCTGTGTGTGTCAGATTTGCAGGCCTGAGAAAAGCAATTCCTTTTATTACACCATGCATAATTTCTGCATTAGTGTGGCTCCTTCCTGCACAATTTCTGTGCTGAGGAAAAGTGGTTTGGATGAAGTTGCTGTGCCTCGCTTAAATGTCTTTGGCAATGAACGCTTGTCTGTGTTCTAACTTACCTCTTTCTCCTTTGAGCACTTAACTGCTTGAATTTACTTACATGTTCTTCACGTGCCTCAGGTTTCTTCCTCTTTACTTGTGTAGTCCAGATCTGGCCCTCAGCACCAGATCAGACTTGCAGGGCAGTGCATGGCCTGATTCTGGCATATGGAGGCTGGGCAGGGCCCCGGAGCCCAGTCAGGGCACTGGGGCTGGGTAGAGGCAGTGCAAGGCCTCGGGGCCTGATCCCAGCATGTGGGGCTGGATAGAGGTGGTGTGGGGCCCCAATCCCAGCATGTGGGGCCAAGTGGAGGCAGTGCAGGGCCTAATCCTGGTGAACGGGGGTTGATCAGGCCCTGTATCATTCACCTGGCCCACAGAGCCAGAACACTGAGCACCACTGGGTGTAGTCTAACAAAACCGGGTTTGTTTTACATCTAACATATGCTTCACATTAATCACAATAACTTCTGTCACCTCGACACTTGCTCCATCTCTGTCTCACCGACAGTAGCAGCGTTTTTCCTCTTCAGGTATTGTTCTGTTGGACCCAGAAAGCAGCAGCATTACAAGTTCTCTGAATCTTTCATGCTCCTGAGCCACTAGCAGTTTTCCAGCCTATTTTGGGTGCTAGAAAGCCAATAAAATCATCTGCAAATCATCTGCATTACAGCTTGCTGGACTGCTGGTTGTTACTGACATGGTGCCTTGCTTTGTGGACTGTTTGAAGCATGCTGAGAAGGGGCACAGTTGTTTGGAGCACACTGTCATTTCCATCTGCTCCTTGCAAACATACGGTTGTCTAGTAGGGGCCTAAGTGGAAACAAAATTGCTAATTGCTGTGCCAACCAGGGCAGCCTGTTCTGCTGCAGTAGACTGTGGGCTAAGCAATAGGGCTCAGTGTGTCTGCTTGCACTAAGCTTGCTCTTCGCTGGTACCCAGTGGAATCAGGGAGTGAAGCTTTCCTTGTCCCCAGAGTTCAACATAAAAACCTGGCTTGGTAAGCAAAGGACAGGAGGGATACACTTCATTTTTCCAGCCAATGCTGCTCCTGTTTGTTACTAGTACTCTGTATATAGCGTCAGCAGTATGCTGGACTCTCTACAGGCATTCAGAGTGTGTCCCACAGGCTGAAGAGTGGTTTTCTTTCCCTCTGTACATATAGCTCCCCAAACCAATCATCTCTCCTTCTCCCAGCCATCCTGCTCTTCTAATGCGTCTTAAGCTATCTCCAACATTTTTCATCTTTCCATCTCCCTCAATATTTCTCTCCATGGTGCAGAAAGGGGCTTAGAAGACTGACGAATGGCTGTTCTGCCAAGGTTCGAGGCCGTATGATTATGTCTATACCAGTGGAGCTCAACTGTCTGTCCCCTCAGGCCAGATGCATGGCAC
Source organism: Gavialis gangeticus (assembly GCF_001723915.1). Classification (NCBI taxonomy): domain Eukaryota; kingdom Metazoa; phylum Chordata; order Crocodylia; family Gavialidae; genus Gavialis; species Gavialis gangeticus. The sequence goes on from NW_017728972.1 coordinate 45,820, forward strand.
AGGGCCATCTGCACGGTGGATGAATGGTGCAGGGCTGTCATTTGGCCCACCAGCCTGGAAGTTGGCCAACAGGGGAGTGGTGTCAGTATTAATTGCTGTGACTCCAGAAGCCATGGAAATTAATGCTGCCACTGTTCCCTCATTGCCAAATTTCTGGCCTCAGGGGGAATTCTGCAGATCAGATGACACACTCTTGTGGGCTGGATTTGGGCTGTGGGCTGGAGGTTGAGTACCACTGGTTTATCACTCTGCTCAGTCATGGTACTAAGGAAATAAAGCCCATCCACCCACCCTCTCCTGCTCTTCATAGGTGAAGCCCAAGAAATGAGGCAGTGAGGGCCAGGGGTGACTGGTGTGTCCTGAATCTGGGGTGGGGAGAGGGAGCACACTGTGGACTAGAAGCAGCCAGCCCGGCAAACTGCGGAGCACTGGCCAGAACACAGGTAAAGCTACCTCCACCCCCTGCATGGGGGGGGGGGGG
>NW_017728972.1:46473-81464 GCF_001723915.1 Gavialis gangeticus
TGGGGGGGGGGGGGCGGGCCCAAACGTCAACTGTGGCTGCCACAGGCCCTGCAGGAGGAGTCACGGCCTCTGTGCCCAGCTATGCGGGGCCACGGTTTGCTGTCCTGAGCGGTGCTGAGTTAGGAGACAATCTTGGGGAGTGGGGCATGGGCCACCCCTATGTCACCTGTGGTGAGGCCTGTGTCAAAAAATCAGTTCTTATGGATGGTGCTGGGGTTGCATCCTAGGGTGTCCTCACCACTTCATTTCCTGGGTGGACAAGCAAGGAGCAGGAGTGAGTGTGTGGAGCTTATTCACAAACCCAAAGAGCAGCAGGTTTACAGCAGGTGTGGGTGAAGGCAATATTTCATCCGCAGGGTGACTGGCTGCCGGGGGTCAGATGCATGGACAGGTAGATGCTATAGGAACACAGAGGAACTAGCTTGGTTAGCAAGGGAACCAGATCAATGGGGGCTATTGAAAATGGGGGCAGTTTACATTCATTAAAAATGTAAGGAAGTGGCAGGCAGGGACTCTTCCCCATCTTGATCTTGCCCATCTATGGGAGGTAGTGGGTCTAAGCTAGAGGGCCACTGCATCTTGGTACCACAGCTGTTCCTTTAGCTCAGGTGTGTCAAAAGTACAGCACGAGGAGCTGTCTCTCTGGTGCATGGGCTCTCAGAGGTGCTGAGAATTTGGGGGTGGGGTGAGTCGGGGCAGGGCCTGCTGCCAAAATCCAGGGTACAGAGCCCTTTGGGATGCATAATGCTGAGGGGCAAGCAATGGCTATTAACCCTGGTGCCGCCACCACCACTTGCCCTGCCGCTGCCACTGCATCTGGATCTGGACTATTATGAAGAGGGACAAGTTTGACTCCTCTTTGCCTTAGCTGATACTTACTGTGGAAAGGAGGTGGATTTTGCACAGCACTCTAGGTCACCTAATAGTGTAGCCTCTCCGATCTCTTTGACATAGCTGTGCCATGTCCTGGCAGACTTTGTCACCAATTCTGTGGACAGCTGAAATTGCTGTCAGGCTGATGCCTCCTCATCCTCCTGCCTCCCTGGCAGGTGTATAATGAATAACCCGGAGACAGGAGTTATTTACTATCCTTTATTATTCAGAACAGGGGCCTCCTCCACAAATTGAGGGACCAGTTCTCCAAAAATATGATTCTGCAAAGAAATTGCTCCTACCTCATAGACATCCAAGATGATGAAATCACATTGGCTTTTTATGTAATAGTAGTGTTAATTTTCCTCCTTTTATTTGTGTGTGTGTGTGTGTGTGTGTTTTCTCCATTTGTTTTATTATAAAATACGTCAGCCCAATGAATTTAACATCTTTTAAAACCAAACACGACAGAAATGAGGTGGCAGCAGGATCTAGTCAAGCTGCTGTCACTGCCGCTAGCAAATAAGTCGTCTACGGTTTAGTCTTTTTTTTTTCTTTTTTCCTGTATTTTCTATACCAGTTAGATGGTTATCATCACATGAAGAAGAGATACCTGAACAAGATACAGCTAAGAGCTCTAGAATTAAAAATGAACACACAACTCCCATAAATCCAATCATACAAAAGAAACCATTCCTGGGGGAGGAAGGGCAGGGCAGTTGTCCCCAGCTGATAACCCACGGGGAATGCGGGTGAGGAGGCCTTTCGGTCAAAAGTGGTGTTTTGCAGGTCTACAGAGTCTTTCACTGAAGGATCTCCAAAGGCTTTGCCGGGATGTGGGGCCAGATTCCGATTCTCTTGGAGCTTGTGTGGAATAAGCACCTCACCCCATAAAAAAATGCTGTGGAAAGGAATGGGACTTCCTGCAGCTACTCAGCATGAGTAAGGGGATCAGAGTCTGGGGCTGATCAGATTTGCCTCACAACTCTCCCTGTGAGGTAGGGAAGAATTATTATCCCCGTTTTTACAAGCGGGGAAACTGAGGCACAGAAAGGTTCAGTGACTTGCCCAAAGTCATGCAGCAAGTCAGTGGCAGAGCCAAGAATAGATCCTGGGAATCCTGGCTCCTACTCCCCTCTGTTCTAACCATAAGACTCCTGCTGCCTGATTAAATGAATAGCGAATATTGTGCCCTCTATGCCACTACCCAACCCGTCATGAGCCAGTGAAAGCCACCATTGCCATTGCCAGTCCAGATTAAAGCAATTCAGCTTGTGTTCCCCTCCTCCACCAGGTTTATAAATCTCTTTTATATAAAAAAAGAGAGAATATGATAAAAATACAAATATTCTTAAAATTATTATTATTACTTCTGTCAAGATTGTCCAGCACTTTGAAGAGGGACTTTCAATCACAGGCAAAACTTCGGTTTGGTGCATAATCAGATTGCTTTCATAGTGTTACATCTTCCTGGGGCATTAGGTGATGTTTTTCACATGGCTGACAAGGGAAGAACAGATGTCGTGATTTTGGTGGCATGGATTATACCTGGCCCTTCGCTGTAAAGTATCTCTCTGTATTTCATGAGTCCAGCCCTACATCATAAGTGTTGTTATCCCCATTTTACAGAGGAAGAAACAGCGTCGTATCTGAGTGCAGTGACTTGCTCAGTGTCATCCAGCGAATCCACGGTGGAAGTGGAAATAGAATTCAGGAGTCTCGGTTCCTCATCCCGACTGCATGGGCTGGGTTGGCTGGTGTGCTGGTAAGAGCTGAATCAGTTTGACTGAGACTCTTGGGAGCTGCAGAGTCATAGTTCAGACCCAAGTTGAGCAGTGACTCTCTGAAGACACACAGCCCCCAGCGTTGATCTCACTTTCACTCCTCCACAGATGATGACTTTAACTCCCAAAGTCAATTGGCTGGGCTTAGGCTGGCTGTGATGTGACTGTGGCTCTGGGCAAAACTGGCCTTTGCTATCACATCCCAAACAAGTTCCTTGCACGAAAATGGGGACAATAAAGGTTATTTTGGACCCAGAATACCTCCGTGATTTGTGACTGTTATTTCTACTGTGGTGCCAAACCAGCTTTTAAGCATATGCACTTTCCCCCATGAATTTACACACATGCTGAGAATTACCCATGAGCTTAAGTATGTGAGTGGACTAGGGACCTGTATTTCCATGCCTGTCTCTCATTCATAGTGGAGAGCCCTGTGGCTTTTCCTAGACCTAATTGTGAGGGCTCTTTGAGATTTGAATAAGAAGCCTGCCCCTTTGCTTTTTCCGCTGTCCAGTGAAAGCAACCTTGTGGCATCACAACTGTAAGCATGAGTTCAGCCAGTGATGCCACAGTGGCAGAGTTATGACTGGAGTTGGTAGAACTGGAAAAAAACAAACCCTGATTCTTGGATATTTTTGGGACTCAGAGACCATTTCAGCTCACTCTGATTCATGGTGTTGTATTACCCATAATTTGTGTTTGGTCAAAGGCCAATTTTAGCACAGCGTGGTGCAGAAATACATCCAAGGAAGTTTATTTATTCATTTTTTTTCTTCTCTTGAAAGCATTTTGGTCATCCAATCAGTGAAGCAGAAACAGTTATCATGCGATTTAGGTGACCAATTACACACACCGAATAACAGAGAGGAGTTGAGGCAGTCTGCTAATTATCCAAGCTATGGTGAATCCTTACGAGCAACATATACTTCAGAAGCTATGAGGATGTAGTTCATGAACAATTGGCTAACTCTAAAAAGCAGCTAACTTTAGACCAAAAATTACTCATAACATAGTTTGACTAGCTCTAGCTCTGACTCTCCTGAAGGCTCAGGGAGAGGCAAAAAAAAAAAGACCGAAGGGAAAAAAAACCTTCTTGCTTAACCACAGATCACACCAAATACTGAGACAGGAAGTTACGTATTTTCAAATGTGTTTGACATGAAAGTCCCCCTTTCCAAAAAAGAATCCCTCTGGAAAGTTTCCTTGCATCTGATTGGCTGAGAGCTTGAGCGGCAGAGCACAAAAAATAAAAAGACGCGGTTGCCCTGCCTGTGTCGATACAGTTTTGGTTTTAATTTCTTTAGTAAGTCAGTAACTATTTCACCTAATGGGTCAGGTGGCTAAATGGCTTCTCCCCATCTTTTTCTCTCGGTAATGGTTTTTCTTCCTGCCCCCCCCGAGCAATAAATAAATCTATCAAAACTTCCTCTAGGCTTTGAAGAAATAGCTCAGCTGAGAAGAAGTGATGCCACAACATGGGGGAACAAGAAAGAACGCAAAACCCATCGACCCTTCCAATGAGCTCTCTCCCCCGCATTACCCTGGAGCCTTCTCCCAGCCTTCCCACCTATTTATTGTTACACTGGTAAAAATGTGCCTATCACAAATGTTACTAGGCGCCTGTACATCATTTAGAAAAAAATACCATCACACAGCAACTACATCAACAGAATAGAAGACTCTTACTCCCTAAAAATAGGCTAACTACTGTACATCACTTAAGAGCCACCCCCACTCAGGAAGGGCCTGAGAGAGTAGATGGTTTGTGCATCAAGCCCAAAGGGTGAAATGCCCTGGTTTCTGCTGGGTTGATGGAAAGGGAAGTGAATTCTGAGCGCCCTCCAGTGAGAATGCCCTTTATTCTAACCAAGATGTTCTCAGCTCACGAGCGACCTGGGAGTGACGCAATGGTGCACAAGGAAATGTTCTCGGTTCTGGCAGCGAGCCAAGGTCTAGGCCAGGTTGGGAGTTACAGATCAGTGTCAACACCCTGAATCACACTGAGGGGCCCCCAGGAATCTGGAAGAACAAGTGTGGTGTTCTCATTGGGCCCAACCTAGCTAATTAAGCAAGCAACCATATTCACCCCAGCGGTAGTGTCCAGATGATATTCAACAGAAATGGCACTGCGCTAGCCCAGTCTGGAGACTAGAAATGCTAGAAAACCTGTCCAAGTCCAATTGAGATGGCCCCAATTGTCTTACCACAGGCAGAAGAATAACAGATGTGTTAGGCTACCAGCGAGGTCTGAGATTTCAGGGAAGACTAGTGATCTGAAAGCACTTCCAAACAGGACTTTACTGGTAGGGTCACAGAAAGTGCTGTGTCAACCATGTAATGATACCATGGTGGCCCATCATGTAACAAATTTAAGTAGGAGTGACCTATTGCAATTTTGCAGGGCCCTACCTGTGTGTGCTCTTGGGTCAGTCAAGCAACTGCCAGGCGCCACATAAGAGCCATCGCATTAGCCCTAGCTGTGATCAACTGCACCTCTTGGTCTGCAGTACCAGAGGCTGCTGCCAGATTGCAAAGGAGCACAGTACGTACCTGGCGCTGTCCCTCACTAGGAGATCAAGCCACAAACCTAGTGTGATTTCCATGCCACATACAGTTGGAGACCACTTGAGAATAACAATGTCAAAACTTGAAGCCTGAAGCAAGGGTGGAACTAGAAGAAAACTGGCATTAATGATCTCCACCATGGATGGACCCAGTGTTTCCTCTTGCCTTGATCTCCCCAGCCATAAGAGGCTCTAAAGCTTCACTAGGAAACTGAAAAGGTGCTGCTGTCATGCAGGGAAACACGCCTGCATGAGTCTCACCCCCTGGCCAGGCCAGAGTGTGCTGAGGCTCTCATGGGGCAGACTGGACTTTGCTAAAGGCAGGGCTGAGGAAGCTCCCCCTCACCCTGGCAACTCCACTGAGATCCCAGCCATGGCGTCTGGACACTGTGAGGCACTGGTTGCTATAAGCATCCCTCCACAGTCCTCCCAGGCCATGGGGCCAAGGGCTGTTCAGCTCCTGAAGTTCCCGCTGGAATCCAGCCAACATCGGGAGGCAGCGGGGGTGGGGAGCGGCAATGGAGAAAGGGGAAGAGACACAACTGACTAGTACTCTGGTCATACTTGGCACATGGCAGCTCAAACATTTATCTGCCCCCCCAGCACCTGAGCACCCCATAACTCATCTCACCCCCCCCACTCATTCCCCCAGCAGCCAGCCAGGCACATCTCCAGAGATCAGCCTATGAGCCCCTCCCCACACCCGCTGTCCCCACTAATCAACCTCAGTGCACTCTCCCAGGCCTCCTACCCCACCTGACAGCCCCAATGCTTACCCCAAGACCTCTGCCCCTACCTATCATCCCCAGAGCCCCACTGGGCACTTTTACTCTCAGTTATCACTCCACTGCACAACCCTGACCTCTCCCCCACACCCCCAGGTTCTCACCCCTGGCTCCTATATCCCTACGTATCAATGGCAATACCCGCCCCTGGACTCTGATCCTGTCTTTGTTGCCAGGGCACCATGCAGCCCACCCATTCAGGGCCCTGGGCCTCTCCTCACAAGGGCTTTCTCTCTTCTCTCCTGGATCTCTCTTCCCTCTGGGTTTCTCTCTTAAGGGCCTCCCTTCCTTCCATGAGCCAGGGCTGCAGGATCCCATAACCCATGTCACACCACCCGCTGCGTAGGAGCAAAGCTTGGCCAGAGGGCAAGCAAAGGCCAGGTTAGTACTGCTTGGTCTCCTGCCTTTCACACAGTCTGAGGAACTGAGCTGTGTCTGCTCAGGTGGGAATTCAGTAAGCAGCTCCCTGTTCAGATCTGAGGGCAGCTGGCAAGGTGGAAGGCTCGGGGACACTGCCTGGCTGAGCCTGGCCAGCAACCCTTCTTGCCAGATGGGATGGACTTGAAATCTCATTACAGAAAAATTTAAATCCTGTCCCATTCAGGATGGCTTGATGCAGTGCCCCAGTGCAGCTCTGACTATGGTACAAGGGCGCCATCTGGCGGGCACTTGGCAGACCTGCAATACCCTCTGGTTTTATCACTGCCCACCAAATCCAGTGCCAGCTCTTGGAGACTGGCCCCTGGCATTCAATCAAGTGTTACTTGCCTGGCATGACTGTCACTGGCTGCTCAGTAGCTCCTAGTGCCAAGCATCACCTTCACCCCTGGACAGCAGATAGGATGAGCAACAGCCTGGCTAGCTGTATAGCAGGGGATATCTACCCCCTGGAGTTGGAACAGGCATCCTGTGACTGACTTCAGCTCCACAGGGACTGGGAGGGGCCTGTTAGGCAGGGAGGTGTTTGTGGACTTAATGCCAAGGGTGGGCATCATGCAGGGGTTGGCAAGGGATGCTGTAGGGGCAGTGGGCCTCAGCACATGCCAAACAACCCTAGTACCACATGCTGGAGGAGAGGAGGCAGCAGCCTTGGCTGCAGGTCATTCAACAGTAAGGCTAGAGCCAGCATCTTCCAGCATTGGGTGCTGCAGGTAGTAGTGTGGCAGCGTCTCTGGAATGCTTGTGCTCAGGCTCAACTCCTCATCATAGGGCAGGGTAGAAGCAGGAAGGCTGGTCATCTCCCGGCCTGGCTGCCGTTTTGGCAGCATCCCTGTCTTTCTACTCTCAGAGCACCGTCTCTGTCTTGTCCATGCCCAGGCTCAGAAACTGCTTCTTGTTTTTGTTCCTGGGCAATTCTGCAGGTGGTTCCTGATGCTGAACTGCCTCCCCAGTGGGCATGGAGGGTCTGGGTGATGCTTAGGCTGAATGGATCTCCATGGGGAGGTGTCCCAAACAGTGATCTTATAAGTAGGCTCCTGCTACTTCAGACCCACCATGGCACTCCCAGTTCACATCTAATTGTCCTGCTGGGGTGCCATGACCTGATTTAGAAGGGTGGCCAAACCTAGCTCCTACACAGGGAGAGGAAGTTGCCCCATCGCACACAGCACCCTTAGTTTTTGCCTGAGTGGAGGGGGCTGTAGGTGTTGGTTGGGACCTAAGACGGACTTCGGAGGTGGGCAAAGGGGCTTTGGACGGGCAGCTCAGTTCTGGCAGAGCGGTGGGCACCTTGCACTGGCATGAAGGCAGGGTTGGTACCTGGGTGGGCAGCAGGGTTGGTTTAGACACTGGGGATTGGACTGTTTGGGGTTGGGTTGTCTGGTAGCTGGGTGGAGGAACAGGAGAGGGTGAACTTTTCTCAGGTGGTGCTGGAGAGCTGGGCACTTTCCTTTCACATCTCGTCAACCAGAGAAGGGGGCGACTAAAGTTAAGCTTTCACTAGCCCTAAAAATGAGTCCACTTTGGCTAACAACCTGTGTGTCATGGCTTCCAATCCCATGTGCCACTGAGTGGCTGGAGGAGAATGCAGCTCCCTCTCTCTCTCCCTGGCGAGCGCCGATGGGGCTGATGGTGGCAGAGACCAACCCTGCTCTCTCTTTCCCCTGTGGCATCAGTTCTCCATTCAGCCTCACCCACCGGCCAGTTGAAGGGAAAAAAGACATCTGCAGTGAAATCACTGCCCTCCAACAGGATCCGGGATCACCTCGCAGGTCAGGGCAGGGGTAGAGAGAGAAAAAGAGAGAGAGAGAGAGAAAGAGTGAGACGTGTGACACTTACGACACGCTTACAAGGACACAGCAAACACACAGGAGGCCATTGGAGCAGCGCAGCTCCTCCCTCGCCCCCGGCCGGGACAAAGGCTCTAGCCGCTATTACTTATATTATTCTTATTACTCTTACAAGTTTTATTGAATTAAAAAGAAATGACCTCAAGGAGATGGAGGTCACTGGCCCACCTCCACAGGCTGAGGGGGCACTGGCTTCCTCGCAATGGAGCAGGGGAGCACTCCCAACAGGTGTTTGGCTGGAAGAACTTGTTGGAGGTCTCTTCCTCTTGCCGCCTCATGGAGCCAGTCGCGCCAATGCCACTTCTCTGCCCCTCCCTGCCTCCATGAGCTAAAACCAACCAGCACCCAGGCCCCTGCCCTCTGAAAGGGCTGCTTGGGGGTCTCCTCTCTCTCTTTCTCACTCTCTCTTCACATTACAAGTCAGAAGGAAAGGCTAAAGCAGGAAGTTGGGCAGTAAAGATGCTCCCGGTGAGGCTATGTGCCCATGGGGCGTGGCGGACGCCAACGCCGCTTCCCAGAGTTTGGAAACGTCGCCAACTTCAGTCCCTTGGCTCCTTATCAGGCCTGAGCTCTTCCCCATGAGGGAGGCCTGGGCACCTTGGTTGTGCATAAAGTGGTGAGAGCATGGCCAATAAACGTTGACTCGGAGCGGTGGAACCCAGACAGAGTCCTTGGCCGCTGCCACTCAGGCCTTCAGTTGGTGCCACTGTGCCACGGCCTGCCGGGGATGGGCAATCATGTCCTTCCAGTGCTTCACCTCACCAGGGCCACTCTTCCAGGACAGGTAAATCTGCAGGGAGACAAACCCGACAGGTCACCAAATTGTTCTGCTGCTAAGCCTGGTCTGGGCCTGTCTTGCCCTTTCTAGCCAGCCCAGCGCTGCCCTCAGATGGTTCTTGTTTCCCTGTTGCACTAATCCCATTGCTCTTCTCCTTTCCTTTCAACTGCAGGGTCCCCCCTCCTTCAAGTTTCAGCTCCAGTTCTGCCCTGCTTGCACCTTTTGTCTCACAGTCCTGCTCTCTACCTGCCTTGTCTTACTCCCGTGCTGTCCTTTGTGCTCCCTGCAGCCTGCTACCCCTGCTCTTGGGATCTGTTCCCAATTCACAGGTGCTGAGCAAACCACTTTTCCTCTTGGGGTCCCTCTACAGCTATGGCTTCCTTCCAACCTTCTCCCTGACTGCATAGTCTGCTGCCTCCAGGACTGGATTGGTCTGGATCAGATCCTTCCTCAGTGGGCAGGTCTACACAAGATGTTTACTGTGCGGTTGACTAATTGCATAGTAAATGTCTTGACGTCTACACCTGCACCTCTATTAGGGTGCATGAAACTAATAAACTGCAGAGCAGGGTAGCACTTGTAAATACAAGTATTACCCTGCTGCGGCATTTTCTCATGCACAGCAGTGAACGTGTAGACGCTGTCCTGTTGGCTGGGGCATAGAGTGCTTAAGTATGGATCTAGCCAGCAGGCAGCCCCCACGCTGAAGCACCCTATGCCCCAACCAGCTGTTCCACAGCACATGAAGCATGCAGCCTTGGGCTGGCAGGCTGACCCCCTGGGTCTCTTGCCAGCCTGGGCTGCTCTGACGGGGCTCCACATACTATGCATAAACTCCGGAGCAATATGCTCTAGAGTTTTTTGATCCTGGGTGCATGTTTAAATGGCATGCTTGAGAGCAAAAAACTCCAGAGCAATAAGCGCCAGAGTTTATTTGTGTTCATTAATTGCATATGTAGATGTGCCCACTGAGTCCAGTGTGGCTAATACCAACTTATCCCAGCAGAGGACCTGGTGCCTGGACTTTCCTGGAGGGTACTGGGCTCAGTGAACAGGTTGGGCTCCCCTTTGTCCATCACTGAAGCTTGTCTCTTAAGATGTTTGAGGCTATTTTGTTCCTTTTCTCCTTGTTTCCAGGTTTAGTTACCCACCCAGGGCCAGTCTGGGCACTGAAATCCCAGGAGCAAAGTTGCTCTCATGGCATTTCCAGTTCAACAGGGCTCTAGATTTGCTCTGTGAGACCTCCCTCGAGGGCATGGCTAACCCCATTCCTGATCTTTGGGAAAGTTCCCCAAAGCCAAGATCCTCTGAAAGTGCCCATTTGCATCCCCTCTTGATGCTGCATTTTGTCCTAGACTGAATTCCCCTGCTGCCTGCATGGCTCTACATGGATACCACAGGGAGCCTTTGGTGGAGGCTGGCAAGAAGGAAAGTGGGGCAGCTCTCCTTTGGGGAGGGGACCCAAGCAGGCAACGCCCACAACCCACCAGGGCCAAAGTGGACCAGCCGGCTGGCATGGCTAAGGCACCCCAGTTTACATAGCTAATGACACACAAGGGAGTGATGTGGTAGTATCAACCCCATCTGCTTTTGTCTCCCCAGCCCAAAAAACCCAGGGCTCATTTACAGCTTGGTGGACAGGAAGTATACTTTGGCATAAGTCTGGTGCAAGACTTGAACACATCTTTGAAGATGTAGTAAGGCACTTGCTCAGAAAGGCCAAGTAGAGGCTTAAGTTCACTCTTCAGTCTCCCCACAACCTGCAACACTCTCTGGCAGAGGGCACCTGTGCTCTATCCTCATTCTCATTTGGCCTCTCACCACTGGCATGGGGTGGGGAGAGGCAAGTGTACACTGCACTTAGCACCTCCACCTGTTTGGCCAGGTTTTGGGGGCAGGTGGGCAGGAAGTCCTATTGTACTACATGTCACCTGCATGTGTGGTGGACCTGTTAGCACTCTGGGTTTTCAAAGAGGAAGAGAGGGTCACAGGTCTGTCGTGACACTTTCCCTGTGGGAAAGTGCCAAATGACTGAACAGCCTGGTCAGGTCCTGACAGTGGACCTGGTGACTGGTGCTGACATGCTGTGTGGCCTTAGGGTGACAAGGAGAGATTGGTGGCATACTGGGGGTCTACATGATCTGCAGCAAGCACTGAAACCAGAATGCCTTCTCTTTTTCTTCAGATGCTGCTGGCTTGCTAAGAAGAGCTTGGAAAAGCAGCTGGAACTGGGGAGGAGGACCAGCTTGTGTGCTTCCACCAATCTCATCCTGACAGGAGAGGAGGTTGAAGCCAGCTTCATGGACTGGAGCTGCTAGCAGGCACGAATGGTCTGTGAGGAAGGTGGTTGGGAAGAAAAGGACTGACTGGTCACCTAGGTGGTCAGCAGCCTGGCAAATTAGATGGGAGGTGGCTTATGGAGGTTCTTTGACTATCTAGAGGTGATCCTCACCAGGTAGGGGAGACACCCATGCAGTCTAGGAGAAGCACTTCAGAAGACACTGCTGGACACTACGGTGCCTCCTCCTTGATGATACTAACCATGGGAGAGGCACATGGACCCATTGCCCATTTTAGGCAATCAGCTACAGGACAGAGAAGCTTTCCAGACCAGGCATGCAGCCATGGTCACTGAAACCCATCTACACACCTAAGGATCTCCCCTCTACCAGCATCAAACCATTCCCTGGACCTCTTCTGGATGCATCAGCTGGTGACCTTCATTCTGCCTCTGCTAACAGATTCACTGGAGGTGTCAGAAATAGCTACAAGGCAACGCAAGCAAGTGCGAACTCGTCCATGCAGGGATGGGTTATTTTTAGTGTCTAGCTTTCTATACAGCAATACAGAAAAAGTGTGTGTCAACTCTCTCGCAAGCTGACAGCTGAGACATGTGTCACAGAGGCACTAACAGAGCCTGGAAACTGTCACTCAAACTAACATCATTTCACAGCTCGATCTAAGGTTGCACAATACAGGTAATTATTCAATCAAAAGTTATTAGCATGTTGCCAGCAGCAGAGCGCCTGCTGAGGTGGTGGAGGACAATCTATTCTCAACCTCAGGCTGTGTTTGCCTGTAACTAATCTGGCAATTTTCCCTTTCCAAGTTTTTAAAAAGTTCTTTGCTCTGTTCCTTGTAACTTTCTCAGCAAATTTCTTCTAGAGGTGAAATATCCCAGGCTTTAAACTAGGTCAGGGGCGGGCAATTATTTCGGGTGGACTGCCACTTACTGAGTTTTGGCAGACCATCAAGGGCTGCATGACAGGCAGCTAGGGGCAGATAAACATTAATTTTCTAAATTTTTTAGGGACTCCACAGGCCGGACAGAATGGCCTGGCAGGCCACATCCGGCCCAGGGGCCACATTTTGCCCACCCCTGCCCTAGGTGCATATCTCTCTAGCCATCCATCCACTGTATCATACATTTCCTCTCCTTAGCTACGGAATCATTCTCTCTGCTTATGAATTTTACATTTAAAAGTCATTGGATAAAGAACAAAAGTAGTCCTGCAAACAAGGATCAGAATCCAAGAACCCCTTTCATGCAACGTGCCTTAATCACTAGGCTACCAAACCAGGCTCCCTCTTTTTGCTCTTCCTGCCTGCCTGACTTTTGGTTGCTGGGCTGCCCAGTGGCCCATTTTCATTTGGAGCAGTGGAGGGTATCCCACTCTGCCTGGTCAACAGCTGGATGGTTAGAGCACTCTCCAGTGGGGCAGGTGGTGGGAAGAGATGTGGCTTAAAATCCCCTCAGGCTGTGGTAATATTTAAACACTCACTGAGTGAGTGCTCTAACCACTATACTATTATAAAGAAAAGGTCCATGCTACCACCTCCTCTGGCAGCTGTGTTTTAAAAACAAAGCAGCTACAACTATTTGCTTGTGAGGGAACTGGCCCCCGTGGGTCGTGTGCCTACATAGAGCTGCCATGGAACTTTCTGATCAAACTGGGGGGAGATGCCACGAGTTATAAGTGCTGTCAGGGTTAGGTCGCCACTGAGCAAGGGTGTTCTGGGCCACAGCTTTGTTTTTAGGTGCCTGGAGTCTGCCTTAGCCCTGAGTTCGGTGCCTCAGTTTTGGAGCCAGCCCTTTTGGGGTGGAACTCTTGAGAGGCAACACGGAGCCTAGTAATGTCAAATCAATGAGCGCAACATGCAATGGACTTGGAAGGTTAGGAGCTGCCAGCCGCGGTCCCTCCCAGTGGGAGATGTGACTCAAGGCTGAAAGGGAAATGTAGTTGAATTGGGGATGAAAATGCTGCTCTCCTAGCGGGCTTGACCACCCACAGGCCTGACAGCAGGAACAAGGAGGGGCTGTAAAGCTAGTGAAATTGAGCAGGACAGTGTCTCTGACTGAGCTCATTTCTCCCTAGTGCCAAACACTCCCCAGGACAAGGAAAGGCCCCTCCTGTCCCCAGCAAGGAGCCTGAATGAGGCACAAGGGTGAGAACTTTACTCTGGGAGACAGGTCATGTCCTCCACTGTGTAGACAGGTTTTATTCCTGTCCATCACTGTCCTCCTCTCTGTATTTGTAGCTGGGTTCTGGCCACCTGGGTTTTCTGACTTGGGCTGCATCTGCAAATTTGGTTCTGGTTGACCTTACGACCAAAGAGGCACTTGATGAAGCAGCTTCAGGTAGGGAGAGACTTGCATGATTTTAATGGTCCTGGCACAAAAAGTAGGGGTGTACTGATGATACTAGTTTGGGGGTTCTAAGCCTTTTTAGCCTTGAGGCACCTCTTGTTAGACTCAAGGCACCCCTCAGAAAATGGCAGCTCTTAGTTTTGCTCATTTTTTTGATTACAGAAAAATAATAGAGCAATTCTTCTGTTGCAAAGGGCTCTCAGAAAGACCACAATAGGTCAGAATGGTTTTAACGCTATAGATTCCTATTTGAAATCTCTGGGTTTATCTTGTGAATCATACTTGCATGCCTAACAGTGCTAACATTATGTGGGGCCCTGCAGCACCCTTGAAAGGATCTCAAGGCACCCCAGGGGTACTGTGGCACCCTGGTTGAAAATCACTTTGTTAACTGATGACGCAAAGCTAAGAGTCATCATCAGTACAGAGGAGGACTGGGATATTGTACAGAAATAACTGGATGACTTGAAGACTGGAATAATAGAAATAGGATGAAATTCATAGCAGAAAATGGAAGTCATGCACTTACTGACTAATAACATGCATTTTTGCAATAAACAGGGGCTCATTGGTTGGAAATGACAGCGAAGAGAAAGAACTAGGTGTATCCATCAATCAAAGGATGATTATGAGCCACTATAGTGATCTGGTCACCAAAAAAGGCAAATGTTTTCCTAGGGTGAATCAGGTGGAGGGATTTCCAGTGGAGGCAGGGGCAAGAACCTCGTGAGATCTCTCCTGGAACACTGCATACAATCCTGTTGTCCTGTGTTCAAGAGAGATGAAATCAGACATTGGGGGAATCCCTGTTCCCCCGAGCGCTACCAGGAGTGACTAGAAATAATGGTCACAAGCTGGCAGAGGGTAAATTCAGATTAGACATTAGGAGGCGCTACGTTACCGTCAGGGCGGCTAGGATCTTCCAAGAGAAGTGGTGCTGGCTCCTCCCCTGGGGGTCTTTAAGAGGAGGCTAGATGTATACCTTGCTGGGGTTGTTTGACCCCAGTACTCTTTTCTGCCATGGCAGGTGGTCGGACTTGATGATCTGCTCAGGTCCCTTCTGACCCTACCAACTATGAAACTATGAAACTAAGGATAGAGAAATGGTATTTATGCTGAAGGACAACGCTGGCCTAGAACAACTGGGTATAAATTGTGCATTGTCCTTCAGCACAAATACTACTTCTGTGTCCCCAGTATTTAAACTTAGGCTGTAAATTAGAAGAAATTTCCAAACCATTATAGCAGTGAGGCCCTGAAACCGTCACCTGCTCATAGTAGCAGGTGCACTAATCCTTGGAAAACGGAGCTCTCAGTTTGTGGACTTGTACCTGTACTAGTGGGGTCTGGATCCCAGGAGTTTCTTTCCAGTGTTGTGCTCCTTGATCTACATCTGGTTGGTTAAATAGCTCCTTATATTACAAAGGTGCCCTAGAACAGGGGTCAGTAGTGTGTTTGGGCAGAGTGCCAAAAGCATCCTCAACTTGTCAGATGTTGGCATGCCAGGGGTGGACAGCGGGGAGCTGCAGGGACTCGATCCCCATTGTGGCAGTGCAGGCCCAGCCCCTTCCTACTGTCTGCTCTGTGGTGCACATGCACCTGCTGCCAACAATGAGCTGGGCCTGGGCTCTGCAGACTAGGGCCAGGGCTTCCCAGGGTCTCCCAACTGCCTGCCACATCCAGGTCAGGATCTAGGCAGGCCCCTAAAGCCCACAGAGCCCAAGCTGCTCACAACAAGAGCTTGTTGCTGGCAATGGCTGCATGTGTGCCTTGAGGCAGACAGTGGGCAAGGCATCAGGGATGCACTGCCACAACAAGGATTGGACCCCTCGTGGCTCTTCTGCCATTTGTCCCGAGGCGTGCGTGCCATGCACAATGCCTCCACATTTCATGCTCTAGCACATGTGCCAGGGGTTGCCTACCCCTACTCTAGGGAATTCTACATGGTAGGTGTACAGATTAGCAGAGCAACTGAGTCAGTGTGGCTGCAAGTCTTGGGCCAAATTTTGTCCTTGGTTATGCATATATAAATCTCATGGATGGTAACTGGGCTGCATGGGTATAAATGGGGACACAGTAAGGGCTCTGAACTTTGGCTTGTATAGTGCCCAGATGATGCAACAAAAGCAGGGCTCCCGCCTATTCTATTCTATATTCTATTCTAGTGGTTATAGGATGCTCATTACCACAGTCCGTGAGTGCCTTCCAAGAGCACAGTAACTACTAGATTATATGCCTGCCACATGTTGTACACTTATCATTTCCCTGAAGGAGAAGTGTGGTCCAGTGGAGTGTCTTGTTTGGGTAGGGTCTTAGGGCTTGTCAGTTTGTTTCCAATTCACCTGTTGCTCTGCATTTATGCTAGAGGGGGCAGGTCAAAGGAATACACCTCATAGCCAGGGAAGAAAGGTGTGAGGTTTGTGAGGGGCTTTGGCTCCTGAGGCAATTAATTCCACAGCCTGGGATCAACCCCTAAGAAAGTCCTGTTTCCCACGCAGGTGGGATGTATTCTCATTGTGTGCAGTCCTGTCACACCAGAGGATCACAGTTGCCAACTACAGTCTCCAGCCCTTGGTCCAGGACATCAGGTCTTACTCTGCACACTCACAGTGAGAAAGAGTGCCTGCCCCAAGACTTTACAGTCCAAACAGATGATGGGCAGGAAAAAGACTGGACTCTTGACCCCAGTTCTCAGGTGTGCCAGTGGCAGAGCCAAGAGCCAACTCCTCATCTCCTGAGTTCCAGCTTGGGTGGTTGCCAGCCACCTTCTCATCAATGACTTTCCTGTGCTTAAATTCACAGCCTTGTAATGCTTCACTCACGTTACATTGTTAATTTAATTGATGTGTTTATTTTACTACAACTCTGCATTGGGGGATAATTGAATCCCTGCGGCATGCAATAATAATAGTGAGACTGCTGTGTCAATTTATCATGGTTAGGAGGGGAGAGTTAAATATATTTAATGTAACTCAGGTTTTGGGCCAGATGATTTTTTTTTTTTTTAAGTACAGAATGTAATTCTGTCTTTACAAATAAAGAGCCAGATCCCCAGCTGGAGCAAATCAGTGCTGTGCCATTGGAGTCAATGGGCCAGAGCCACAGTCAGCATCACTTCATTAGAGTCAGCAAGGCCAGATCCCCAGGTGGCTTAAAATGTCATTGTTTCACTGAAGTCAATGGAGCTTGGCCAATTTACATCTGCTGAGTGTCTAGACTAAGCCTGTCAGCTAATTCAGGGGTTTGGGCTGAGGGCAGCCCAGCCTAGGAGCAAACATACTCTTAAGTGTTTGAGGTAAGATCCGAAGGCATGATGTGCCCAGTAGGATGCTCTTCCTGGGTTTGGGCCTGCAGCCATTACTCACATGAGCTGTACAATCAAAGGCAGTGGAACTAGTTACCTGAGTAAAGGCTGCCAGATTATTTCCTCACAGAGTCAAATAATTTCCCCCTTCTCCAGAACAGCTTCATAGTAGGCTGAGATTTCCCTCTACCTGGAACTGCAGAGCATTGAAATTATCTGGGACTTTCATTTTACCTTGCTATAAATAGACTTCATTAGATTCAAGTTCACCCTAGAGCAGATACACCAGAGTGATGTGCATAGCTGAAATGCTTAGGCAGACAGAGAGAGAGGGAGAGAAAGAGAAAAAGTAGATACTGTATGTGCCTCCCCCCCTTGCTGTCTCACTGGCTGGCTAGAATAGTGACTTTTGGGTCATCTCAAGTCAGAAGCTGGTGTGAGGGGTTCACAGAGAAGCAGGGCTGGCTGAAAAGTTGAGTGTCTGCTCCTAACTTCCCTGGAATTCAGGTGGCTTTTTAACTGTGGGTTTGTGCTAGGATTGGCTGTAACATGGCAGTTCTCTGAGCAGAATCTGCGCTGCCGTCCTGCAGCAGTTCCAGAACCACGGAGGCATACTGGAAGGTCACGCAGGTTTTGGGATGGACTCTCAATCTGTCACTGGGTGTTGGGAGGATTGGGAAGCTGCTGGAAAGGCAAGGGAACCAAGCTGCTATGGTTTCAGTGCTCTGGGGCACACTCTGCTGCAAACAGAGCTTTTCAGCTGGCTTTGACACTGGCTGATGAACTTTGTTTATGTTAATAAAGTCATCCGGAGGGCTCTGTATTTGGGTATTTTGGCTTGAATTTACACCAGGCTGGTGGTGAAAGTTATTCCCCCTTGACAGCTGCCATCTGGCTTGGGTGAAATGAATTCAGGGGTCTCAGCTTCTTCCTAGAGGATAGATACCCACAAAACCCTAATGGCAGTCTCATAAGAGAGGCTGAGATAGGGTGACCATTCATCCGGTTTTATAGAGGACAGACTGGTTTTCTGCTACTCTGACATAAAGGTGTCTGGTTTTGTATCAATAGGACATAGGACAGACTGGTGGAAGTTTGTGGAAGAAAATAGAGGACATAAAGGCATCCAGTTTTGTATCAGCAGGACAGAGGACAGAGTAGAAGAAAAATGGGCTGTCCTCTATAAAACTGGATGAATGTCCACCCTAGGCTGAGATCTCAGTGGGGCATGGACCATGAACTCCCAGTTATCCCCCCAGGAAATCTTTCGAAGTCCCAGTTTCCCACCAGCTTGCCTTCCCCAAAGATGGAGCTGAGTGATGATGAGGGACAGCGGGATGGATCTTGCTCTTGCTGTGTTCAACCTGTTGATGAACTGAAGAAGTCAGGCTCTGAGGCTGGTGATTGGTGCCTCTCCTCGGCACCAAACTCACATGAACACTGCAAATAGGAGACACTCAGACTCCTCTTGTTCAGGGTATGAGACCTCAGAAATGCTCACTGCCCTGAGCTCCACTACATGGTCCTTATTATTGGGGGTCGGCTTGCTAAAGAGCTGCCCAGTGTGGTAGTTTGGCTTTGTGCTGCTACCTGGACACAAAATCCTTGCCTGACAACGTTCCTTCTGGACCTCCTGGCAGTGGTAAGACTCGACAGTTCCAGTGCAGTTAAGCTGTCATCTTTAAAGACAACTGTTCCCAAATCTATACAAAGCAAGCAGAGGCTTCTCTACCAGGAAAATCCTGACTGGTTTCGAATGGGACATGTGGGGCCAAGATTCTGGAAAGCAAGGTTGTAGAGTGGGAGGAGCTTCAAGAGCAGAGTGAGCTGCATGCTAAATTCCCATCCAAAGTCTAAGGCACAGCACCAAAACCCCCCTGGTTCATGTCAAGAGTGCTTTATTTACAGACTGGAAATCTCTGGTCAGCCTCTGCTGTGTGGGCAGAGGGTGGTACTACATACTGTACTGCCAAATTCTATGGCACCATCTGAAGATGGTCTTGCCTTCATCTCACTAGCTGAATGTATCAGCTTTTATGAACTGAGCTGAAATGTTGATCCTGTTTCCTGAACTTGGCTCCCTCTCTTGTGTTCCCTGAAGTACTCTTCAATTGCAGTTTATTCTCTTTCTTACACTACATCAACCACCCAATCTCTGTAAGTTTGACCTTATTCCAGGACTTCTGCTGCCCAGAGCTCTCTATAAAGCAAAGGAGATCTCATCTTAGGCATTAGTCACTTCCTGGTCTGATCACAGGGAGAGCATCAAGTAGCCTGGCAGTGTAGACACAGTCTTGTTGATGAGTTTTCATCCCCCGCAACTCCGTCATTAGCACATCATGCCCTCTCCGTGGGTGACTCCTCCGTATGCCAAGGGGTTAGATTCAAGATGCTGTTATTAATATTTAAAGCATTGCCTGCCTCTTCTGTCACACTCTTGAGACACGGTTGGCATTAATATCCCTTCTAATAAATGCACAGACACTTTCTCCTTTGCCTGGCGCTACATCACTCAGGGGCTCCAGCATCAGTGGTTTGGTGGAGCTCCATTCCCTGAGGCGATGCTCTCAGCTTAAAACCAGTGTAGTGCAGGGAGGATGTGGAGAGACATTACTGGTGGTGCACCACATCAAGAGTGTGAGCATCTTTTTGCTGATAGCATCTAGGATGCTCATATTGGCTTTCCTTGTGTTATGCAGCACCTCAGGGAGCAGAAAATTAATGGGGAGACTTTTGGCCAAGGGAAAGCAAAAGGGCCTTAGGAGTCACATTTAGGACTCTCATGGATTTCTTTTCATTGGCAGCCTAGAGGAAGGTGAAATTAATCACCAGATTCAGATTCACCAACAATGATAAGACTGGCTGTAGCAAACAAATGGGAGGGGAGAAGCTGACAGAAAAGGCAATACAGATGGAAAGACCTGAGCTGTGAGCTGCCAGGGGTTCCAAAAGGGTAAGGTGAAGAAGTCATTGGCTTAGGCAGAGGAAGAATCTGCACAGACACAAAAAGAGACAGGGTCTTGATAGGCTCTCAGTAGATGTGTCTAGGGGATGCTGTGAGTACCTGCAGGGAGGCCCCAGGTTTAGAGGAATCAGTACTAGTTTAACAATGGGCTTATCAGCACCATGTTTTATTAATAACTGGCCATGGGAAAAAGAAGGAGGTTTCTAGTCAGCAGAGTGCCTCCTAATAAAAAAGAAGGAGCTTGACCAGTTGATGAAAGGCATTATAGGACATGGTTGTCTGGAGTAGTAAGGAGCAGACTCTATGACACAGGAGGTCCGCTCCAGTCAGATATTTCTATGTGGCATTAAAGACAGGGAGGAAATAATATTCTTGCCTGTTTGCCCTGGCCCTTCCTGATCATACAACCCAGCTCCTTAATGCCATGTGGGGGAATGATTCTCAGAAAGCTAAAGGCACACCCTGAGTGTCTATGGCCTATAACCAATAGTATTGTTTGTCCATGAACTACGGCAACGACACGTGCTGAAACAGATGTTTTACATCAACGTGAAAGTCTAAGCTATTTTAAAGCCCTCTGCTGATCCCTCAGAGGTGGGAATCCAAAATGGCAACCATGGTACATCCCTGATGCCCTCCATATTCCCTAAGTGTTTTTCTGGGATATGCGTGAAGGCTTAGCTTTGGGCTTTGTGAGCCCCTCCCCTTTGCCTCTGTGACCTGCCACCTAAACTTACACGGGTGAGGGGAGCAGTGGATGCGGCCCTGGGGGACATCCAATGGGGGCCTACCTTGCCAATGACATCATTGCGGCTCAGCTTGTCCTTGTCCATGACAGTGATGACAATGGTTGTCTCTCGCAGCCTTTCAGTGGGGATGTCAAAGATGAAGGACTCATTGAAGACGGGGTTCAGGCACCGCTTCATTACCACAGTCTTCTTCTTTTCCACCCTTTTGTCCTTGTGCATCAGCCACACCTTCACGTAAGGGTCTGGGGTGGAGGTGAAAGGGCACAATGCTATTAGGTCACGGCAGTACTCTGAGTGCTATGGCCTCTAAATTAAGCCACTCCTCAGGTTTCCTGCCTATTGCCCTGCAGGGCCCTGAGTAGGGGAGGAAATCTTGCTCCTGACTTGTGCCTTTTCCTGCCTGTGCAGAAGCAAGTGGACTCTGGGACAGCACCTATTCATGAGGGATATGCAAGGAGTTTGGGGAGATATTCATGGTAGGTCTGCACTGTAGTGGCAGACAGCTCAAGAGTCTCAACACTGAGGCAACAAGCCTCACCTACCCACCCACCCACTCCCCTACAAGCACTGAGGAGGGTCTGGGAGCACCTTAAGCCACAACTCTTGAGTACTTGGAAATCCACGTCTTGAGTGTGATGCCAGAGGGCACTGGCCAGGGCATTGTTACTACCTCATTTCTGGGTAGACAAGAGCAGAGCAGGAGCCGGTGTTACTTAGTTGGCTACAAGACTGAGCTGCCTGCCATCATGGGGTAGGCATATCCTCACTGCACTGGTATGGCAGAGGGGGACTCCTGGGTTCCACCCCATGTGAACAAAAAGGGACTCAGGGATAAGCCTTCCCTAGGGAAAGCAAAGAAAGACTCTCTCCCTGATGAGGGACAGAGAGATTCTGAGACAACTACCTCCCTGAAGAGAGGAAAGGTGCCGCTGGGAGGTACAATAAACTGCACTCAGCTCCTGCCCCTCAGTGGCCTGAGTGAATGCCCCCTCCAACAAGTGAACCTCAGCTGTGCAGAGACAGAGAGCCTGGGGTACAGTACCTGAGGTGCCTCCAATGTCCATGGCTTTAAGATTCCGTGCTTTGATGATATTCACGACAATGGAATTAGCAGAAGGGTTGTAACAAAGGGACAGAAGGAGTTCTCCTCGGCTTCCCTGCAGAGAAGAAAGGTTGTTATAAACTGATAGAGCTCAAAGAGAACAGCTCTCCAGGATACTAGATAGCTCTACTCAACACCAGTGCATGTGGGAGGCCTTATCCATAAAGAAACCACTTCCAAACGTTGCTATGGCTGTAACATGTTTTGCTTCTATGTCAAACAAGCTTCTAAACCATGACAGGTAAGAATCTGATGATCTGCTGCTGATGGGAAGGATCTATGATATTTTCTCAACCAGCACCATTACTTGAAACAGATCCTTGTCTATATCAATCGAGGAAAGGATCCACAGCTGGCAAGAAGGGAACAGAAATAGGTTCACAGACCTCTGGCATAACAGAGGCCGAAGGCCTGGGTCTGATCCCAGCCCACAGCAGTGGGCCTGGGATAATGCCCAACTCCCTTGCGGTGTTCCCTGTGACGTCTTACTCAGCAGCTCACAAACCTCCCTCAAGAGCACTAGTTGGAGGCTGCTGTTGTTATAAAGACTGGCTCCTAGTCACATGGACTAAGCCTATGTGTTGCAATCCCTTCCCTCAATACAAAGCAAGGGCCTTACACTCCCGTCACTGCAGGGTTTCAGATCCTTCCAGAATGTCTGCATCTGGGTCAGGTCTATTTTGTTGAGAGGAATAGACACTTCCCCAATGGGGTCGTTACGACTGAAGCGATCATAGTCCAGCACCTGGAGATACAGCACCCGCTGCACCACCTTTTCGTATGGAAAGCCTACCAGAGAAATCAAAGGGAGAGGTGAAGATCCTAGCAGTACAGGACAGGTCTATCAGAGAACATTTACCCGCCTAGATATAGACATGGCTGTAGATCCCAATAGAAACCATGCTAAGGAAACCGGTGCTGCCAAGTGTCTGTGCTGCCAGCACCTATTCTGGTGTCCTGCAGTTCAAGCTATGTAAGCAGAGCAAGACAAGCTCCTGGAGAATTTTCGGGCCTCCAGTAGTACTGTATTTTCTTGCATACAACAACTAAAATAACCATAATCAACTTTCTTCTTTCAGGACCCCAGCCAACAGCTACGGTCAGGAAGAAATCAGGCCTTTTACAAATACTGAGCAATTGAGTGGGTGCATGGTGACAATTTGTGAGGGCAGTTTTCTGTGAATCATCAGAAATTAACCATTGTCCAGAGGGATGGATCCTGGACTAAGCAGTGTGACCTACATGGCAGGCGGTTGGATAGCACAGGTGATGGTGTGATATGTTTGGACAGGTAGTGGGATACTACAGCAGCCAGCCCAGCTCTCTGAAAAGGTAATGAAGAACCATAGTGTGAATAAGCATGGTTCTTCTTTGCCTTTTCAGAGCTGGGCTGGCTGCTGTAGTATCCCAGAATATCTAACTGGAGGGACCACTATGGCAGGAGGTGGGATGCTGGGCTAGATAAAGCAGGAGCATGCATGAGAGAGTTGACTGAGCGTTGCTGTGATCCACTGAGAAGAGAAGGTCAGAATAGCAGGACTGGCACGTGGTTAGATGCTGGACTGGAGGGCTCACTGCTCTGCTCCAGTCTAGAAAGCCCTGAACCCCATGAGGTGGGGAGGGGGTTGGCCTCACTTTCTATCTGTCTATGTATGGCCCCTACCTCACAACCTAATTTGTGCACCTCACACTGCCCAGCAGCCTTGTCCTCCTTAAAAAGTGGGACAGTGGCAGCCAAACTTCTTTGGGTCAGGCATGCTCCAAGTGAAGCCTGCCACCTCCCCCAGGTGTTGCTCTGATCCCTGCCCCCCAGAGGTGCACCTGACAGATTTTGTGCCATGGGGTGCAGAAAGACATGGGGTGGGTCAAGCCTCTGGCTGTATGGAGCAGAGCAGGGGTAGGATGCTGCTGCAAGACAGGTATCACTGTCAATCAAGAGCTAGGTTAACTCTTCCTTACTGCCACAACTGCTGCAGTTTTAGATGGTGAGCAATGATCTAAAGCCCTGAATTTGGCAGCAGCTGCAGGACTAGGAAAAGGTTAACCTGGTTCTTGGCAGTGACGTCAGACACCTTCTTTGGCAGCACCATCCGGCTCCCACTCTGCTTCATGTGGCCCAGAGACTCAAGTCCCCCTACCTCTATTTCCAGCACCTCCCTTTATTGTGGGAAGCATGCCACTTGCCAGACTTGGCCATTTTCAAGGGGCCTAGGCCAATCTTCAGAAGTGCAGAAGGCCCCAAAGCTTTTTTCTGAGTGACCATAGCGTGAACCTTTACAGATGTGGCAACAAGCTTGGTCAGCAAAGTAAAGGAAGCAATTGACATATCTAACTAAACTAGTAATGAGGTACATTAAACAATGCACGAGGCCTGAAAGGAGAAAGGAAGATTATTAAATAATCAACAGTAGTGACTGATGTAACCAAATACACTAGATGCTATTTTGCTATAACAAATATATTTTGTTAATATGCTTAGATAAGTTGTAAAAACAAACAGGCCTTGTCAAAGAAGACTATAAGCTAAGGTGAAGAAGAAACAGGACAGTGTTGAACAGCATTTCATGATGGTGAAGGAAGGAGATAAGAAATGCTTCCTTTTACTTTCCTAAGGATAGCAATCCCACCCTTTCAAGTTCACAAGAGATCTAGTTCAGTCCAATCCCCAAAGTTTCAGTGAAACACAGTTAAATAAAACCAACCAGAGAATATGTATTAGAATATTTAGAATAAGCCATCTATAAATATGGGGTATAGGGTGGAGGGAAATTTAGAGTACTCAGCAAATTCAAGACCTGCTACCAATCTGTGTGTCACCCTCCTCTCCACTCTTGAGCCTCCACAACCAGTATAGATATGTGTTATCTATGTTGTGCTGTCACGGGTAGCCAGATAGACTTTGGGATATCTGTTTTTATATTTTAAAGTGCGATAAAATAAAAGGTCAGGCTGTAGACCTGTTTCTGCCTCTTTTATCTGTAGCCAACCTTCAAGATTACCTGTAATCTGGGTAACATTGTGGGTTGGCCACTCTGGAGTAGGAAGTGTTAGCTTTTCTTTAAAGACTGTAAATGGAGGTGTGCAGTGACTGAAATGCCCTGCCCATGTTCATAGAGGGAGTCTGGCAGAGCTGGGAATTAAACCCAGGTCCCCTGAGTGCCAGCCCAGTGCCCTGGCTGCCAAACCTCCCACCTACCTTCAAAGAGGAAGGTCTCGTTCCAGTGTGGGTTCAGGTTCTTCCGCTTCACCTTGGTCTCTAGCTTGTGCTTTTTGTCAGGGAGCAGGTAGATCTTGACAAAAGGGTCACTCGTGCCACTGAAGTCCTTGGCCGGCAGCTCCTGAGCCTTCATGATCTTGACAGTGAGGGTGGATTCCTGGAAGTTGTAGCCGACACTGAACTGGATACGGCCCAGGTTCTCCCTGCTGGCACCTTCATGTCCTTCGTCGTCCTCAGAGCCTGGGGACAGCTGTCAGGGAGGGAGATCAGAGATTTCAGCATGGGCCCCCCACCCTCTCTGGGGATGTATGAGTGAGGGATCTGGACTGACCCAGAGATAATAAATCCACCTGTCACACCACCTACCTCTCTGGCAGGCAGGTAGGCAGGCCAGGATTGGGGAAGAACCAGGGCTGAAGATAGTGGCTGTGAGTGGCGTGCAGGCAGGGGGGTGCTTGGGGAAGGTGCTGCAGTAACTGTTGCTGACAGTGGGGCTCGAACAGGAGACTGTCAGTTCTAAAAGTATAAGCTGCTAGGGGCTGACTGAAGCTCTCCAGCTAGCAGCACTGGTACAACTACAGCCTCTACGGTGCAGCTTCTGGTGAAGAACAGGCAGTGCACACTGCACGGCCACTTCCAGCTCTTGCAGGGGTGGGGAGGGCAGGATCTGCCTGCTATGGGGTTGTGGAGAAGGCAACCAGGCAGTGGGGCTGAAAGCTAACACAGACCCAACCAAGTCCCTCTGCTGCCTGTTAGCTTGGTGTGAGGCTGACTTGCTATTAAGCACTTCCCCACTTCTCATTACCAGCCCCTGGTTCATCCTCTTTCTGGGCTCTCTGCCCTTCCTTGCCCCCTATGTCAAACCCTTTTTCTTGAGCATGAACACCTGAAAACTGGGGCTGGCCACTGAGTCTCACTCCCTCCCAAATCAGCATCTTTCTTTGTGTACCATTTTTGCCCCTTGGGATTATTTTCACTGTGGCGGTACCCCCAATCTCTTGTTCCATTGGTGGAGGTCTTGTGCTGCCAGAAAGTGCCTCACCTAAACACACTTGTCTCATACTCAGGGGTGTTGCTTCCTCTAAGACCTCCGCCCATCACCTGCTGCTACCCTATCTCCCCTCTGCTACTCACAAATGGATGGTCAATCACCCTGTGCCCTGTCAGTTCTTTAAGGCTCTGAATTTAGTGCTTATGATTTCTTCCAGTTCTCTCCAGCTGCCATGCTTCTCTTTTTATTTTCCCTGACTACTGCTAATAATAAAGTAGCAATTAATAATGAATAACACAGTTGCACTGAAGCGTTCCTATTGCCATGAGCAAAGAAATTATCACCCAGCTAGTCTTACATATGATGGAGTACTTCTCTTTCTTTCTCTACGGCTATATTCCAAGGAAAATATAGTTCTCTTCAGCCTAAGTTTGAAAATATACTTTAGTGATTGCTGGAAAAAAAACAAATAAAATAAAATAAAATATTTACCTTTAAATATTTTCCAAACAGCTGAAAGGTTGAAATTCAAAACTGCTGGAAAAATACCCTTAAGTCTGATCCATCCCTTCACACCAGATTCTGGGCCATGAAAACCAGGTGTTCTGTTTTGAGGACTTGTGCAAGCAATAAACAGATAATGAACATCACATGTCCTGCATATGCCAGGTTTGCTTTGGATTATGGGTCCCTGTGTATAAGTAACTCTCCTCAAGTCCTTGTCCTTGCTATGCAGTTGCTGCATGCATGTTAATTCCCACTCTGGACATGAGAATAGGCAGAGCTGGGGGTCCTCCTCTCTCCTCATCAGTGCAACTGAACTGGTGTGTACTGTTGTAATTTGCTTGGTCTTTGGTGAGTTACCACCCTGCAGAGCAAGGGGAGAAACTGTGACACAGAGTCACAGTCTGTGATTTATGATGGCCCTTAAGGGTACTCCAGAGTTGGCACAGCTCATATACCAACCCCTTTCCTCAGGGCTGATCTCACTGGTACAGTTAGCTCTGTAGATCATGCAGAAGCCAAGTCAATGGGCATGGCAACCATTTTTAGCCTCAACAGGAGAAGTCCTGCAGCCCTATTGTGTAGTAAAACTTCTGGGGACTGTATGATGACTGTTACAGGCATTAGGCCAGATGGCAGGTGAGAGCTAAGTCGTGTGAGTCTCCTCAGTAAGAAATGCAGGGACTAGGATAACAGCTTCAGGTTATTCATGCTGAGTTTTGATAAAGCTGGGAGAAACAGTAGTGAGTGGGTCCTTGAGTGGAAGAAGAGACACAGCTTCTTGGACCCAGAGAAGGCTGGAGTGATGGACTGGGGGTTTCCAAGCATGGAAACTGCTGCTGCGGGTTGTTCCTACTGTGCTCAGGGAATGAAAACTTTGGGTTCCTTCTTTGCAAATGAACAAGATTGCACTAAAAATATGCTGTCTATGTCACCAATAACTCATCCTAATGAAACAACCCTGCAAGACCCCCAATTTTGGCTAATTGCTCAAGGCAAAGGGGCAACAATAGATTTAAAAGGGTGTACACCCTCAAAATTACCATTTTTAAAATCTTGTTTTTCCACGCTTTGTCCCTTTTCTTTCACTTGTCCCCTTCTTTTTGTCCTTTTTGCTTTTGCAAAAAAGAATCAATAAAATAAACAGTATTCTGATTTTTAAAAACTTTTTTCTGCTTAATCTTTTCCTGTTCCCTCTCTGTGACTTTTCAAAACTGCTTACACTTTAGAAATGTTACGTGATTGAATTTATCAGAACTTGTTTTTCTGTTTTACTGCCTCCTAGCTTGTCAAAGGTGGAAGAAGTTTAGTAAGTTGCAGAGTAGGAAAAGGAAATGAAGAAAGAGTCCAAAATGTCAATTGTAAATATCATTTTGTTTTTGAAAAGCTGAAGAGTAATGGAAATTTACATTCAAAATGTAACAACATATGTTCATTTTGTTTGGAACATGCTTATAAAAATTCTGTGAAAATGACATTTTCCTATGGAAAAAAATCCACTTTTAATGACATGTTATTAGGAGGAAAACATTTTGGTTGAAAACTCTGACCAGCTCTGCCTAGTGGGTTTCAGAAACCCTTTGCCTTGGTACCTCTCATATCAATTAGACGGCCTGCGCCAGGGCTGGTTCCACTGTGGACACCCTCTTCTGTGCTGACACTTCCTCATGCATAGCTCTTTCTTGAGCTGCAAGAGAGAGGCTTAAAATACTAATGTCAAGTGCCTCTCATACCTTATTAGACCCCTTGCTGAAGCCAGTACATAATAGAGCAAAGCTGGAATTTCTAGCCCGTGCTTTTTGCCTATTCCCGGGCTAAAGAACTGAGCTGTCCTAACCACACCAGTAGGAGAGCCTGCTTAAGCACAGTCGTTTCAATGAGCCTGTTTTGCAGAACTGTTGTAGTTCTCATATCCTCACTAGTACTGTTTCAGGGCATTCCAGCTGCACTGAGCTCTAAGAGCTCACACCGGTCCAGTCTTGTTCTGTTCAACAGAAGTTGAATGGTCAGTGGTGCTATGCAAGAGAGTCCTGAGGGGACTCTGAATTATTTGTATTTTTTGTCAGCAACCTCTATTCCTGCTACCATTCTCACAGCCCAGATTGGGACACTGTTTCAGCTGGCTCACCCTACCAGGACTTGGCAGAAATGTGTCCTGTTTAGGGCCCTTCTGCACATGGACAGGAGGTGTTTCATAGGCATGTCAGGGGCCTATACTGTGTTCTGAACACTGAAAGGCCTGAGGGGATACCATCAGCTCAAACACTTTCTCATAGAAGGTGAGAAATCCCTCCCCATTTCTAAACTTTCAGAAGTCCCAAATTCCTTGTCCAAACATCCCACAGATGTCTGTGGTGGTATCCCAGCCACAGCCTGAAACCAAGCAGGGAAACTTCCAGTCTGAGATGTTTAAGGAAGCATTCTTAATGGTACAGAACTCACAGCTGGAAGAGACCCACTAAGTCATCTCCTCTGTGCACCTTGGTGGAACAAGATGCTTTTCTTCATGACTTCTCATGGTGCTAGATTTTGAAGGACCCAAGTGATGGAACATACACAGATTCTTCTGGGGCCTGACCAGCCTCAGCTGTACAATTACAGAAGCAAGATGGAAGTTATCAGTGGGAATGAGACAGGAAGTTTGTATAGGATGAACCACTTTGCCCTGCTTAGGCTTCTCCAACTTCTATCCTGACTGAACTAGGCAACCTTTGTGGGTGATACTGACCTTGCCCTGTATTTGCACTTCATTAATAAGAAGAGTTCCTTCTCTTCTCTCTATTTGCTGAAGCTTGAGTCACTTGAATGGCACAGATGGCTTCTCCTCAGCTGTGTGACTTGCAGGAGGGTTGCCTTCGGCTCCTGAGGCAAGAGGGATGCATATCAAATGGAAAATGGCCTACACCCAGCTCCCTCCTGGGCAGTGATGCTGCTCATTGTAGTCACCCCATGGGAACAGATGCAGCCTTGAGAAAGCAGATCAACTGCTGGCCACCAGCAGAGCTGGAGACCTGGACTGAGAAGCTCTTGAGTGATGAGAAGGGTGTGTGGCTGAGAAGATGGGCATGCTCTCTGTGCTGTGTTGTTTTCCTAAGTGGCCGAAGGAGAAACTCCTTCCCATCCTTCTGTCACTGAAGGGAATGAGGAGTGAGTTCCCACATGGAGCAGGTACAGCAAGGGCATCCCTCATGTCCCCCACCTCAGGAGGGCTGCAGCTGGAAGCGGGCAATACAGGATCTTTAGATCCAGTGCAACAGGACATTTTCTCAGATTGCTTCACTGCATTGTCTGGAGTGTGGGGAGCAGCAGGTGAGAAGAGCACCAGGAGGACCAGGATCTTTGGGGGGCATGTGTCTCTCAGTGGGTGCATGCCTGGCTCCAGCATAGGGGATCTGGCTGCACAAAAACCACGATGACCTCATGTTTCAATGGGCTGCTGCTTAGCAGAGAGGGGTGTCCCATCCTGTGGTCATCCACAGAGACTGGGCTCCGGGGTCTTGGTGGGAAGTGTGCCTGGCTGTAAGATTATTCACAGCAGCTCTGGTGTCTCAGTGGGTGTGTGCATGACTTTAGCCTGTCCATGGCTAGTCATGGAAATGGGATCCCAGGTTTCAAAGAACAAAACCCTCACCTCAAAGGAGCTTCTGGGATGCAAAGGACCAGCTCTCCTCTCCTGGAGATCCATGTGGCTGGATGGAAGCAGAGATGGAAGCACACATGGAAATGGTAACCTTCACTGCTTCAAGGCTTCTCCAGGGACAGGATCTGCCCAACATGGAATGGTTTTGGCTACAGGATCAGAGAAACATCTGTCCCCTGCCATAGGGCCACCAGTAATGATTGAGAGGGATTAAGTCTTGAAAGACAATCCCCTTTCCTCCCTGCAAGGACCTTACTGATCTCCTCATATCCTTGCCAGCATGTAGCCTCTCTTACTCTGAGCCTTTCTGGCAGCTTCCTCTCCATACCTGACTGAACTGCCTTGGCACAACACTGAGGAACTGAAGTGTTTGTACTTCCCGCCATGTTGAGACAAATAAATAATATCTTTTGGATTCTCTGTCTATGGCTTTGTTGTTGTCCAGCC
Source organism: Gavialis gangeticus (assembly GCF_001723915.1). Lineage (NCBI taxonomy): Eukaryota > Metazoa > Chordata > Crocodylia > Gavialidae > Gavialis > Gavialis gangeticus. Next base: position 77,113 of record NW_017728972.1, read on the forward strand.
AGCTGTCAGAGGGCATCAGCTTCTTCCTCTGTCACTGGTATCTCCTCAGACGACTCTTGGCTCCACTCCACGTGCTCACTTCACTCAGGTCAGGAGCTCCAATTAACCAAATCTGTCCTGACAGCCTGTCTGTCACAATGCGGAACAGTTTCCCCAGAACTGATCTGGCTACCCAGACTGCCTCTCATCCTCAGAGACAGACAGGCTGAGACAGTTGCAGATATCTCGGACTCTATGACCAAACACTTCTAGGCAGAGGATAGGGACTATGATATGCAGAGCTGCTAATAAGGAGGGGGTACTTGGACACAGTGCATTAGACAGATGAAAACTGAGTAGGGAGAGCAAGAAATAAGATGCTCAGGCAGCGAAGCATAGGTCACTCTCTAAAGGAGACAGGAGACAAGATACTGAAAGGCCTGAAAATGAAAGTGGGGCAAGATTTCCCATATTTTCACGTCAAGATTCATAAGAGATGATTATGGACAGTAGTTAGAGGAAGGAAGAGAAGATTAAGAGAGGCATTTGCTGGAGGTAAAAGATGCTGGGTGGTGTTTCCTGGGGTCAGGAGACTATTCACAATGGTTTGCTGTGATGGGTAACAAGGGGTGATCAATGGTGTTTGTGCAGCAGTCAGGTAAGGGATGGGTGCTTGTCGATGCAGGAGGAAGTTCTGGTGTGTGTTGTGTGAAGGCGGCCAGCGATTCCAGGAGGTGAAGGCAGGAGGTGATTAGGGCAGTTCTCACATCTAATACTTGTTGAGTGAAGACGGCATCATAAGGAATCTGCCTTTGTCTATCTCCACATCCTTCAGTTATGAATCTCCTCATGCCCTGCAGCTGCTTTGAGGCAGTATCCAATTTGTGCCTCTGTAAATCCATGTCCAGCAATCCAGCTAACTTAGCTTGGGCTTCATGGTCCTATTTGATCATGTTATCCGAGGTTGGCATGCTGCGTATCTTCTTGGACAGGCCTCCATTAGCCATGGATCCCAGCTCTGTCACTTCTGCATCCCAGTGGTGCTCACAAGATGTCATAGGCAAATGTCAGTCGCTGTTCATTGGCAGAGACCCCTTTGGAAAATGGCATTCATTCCTGCAGGGTCTTGAAGCAATTCCTCTTTTTTAAGGCATGGTCACCACAATGCTACAGCCCAGCACCTCATCTTGTGGTAGGTGTGGAGATGGCTCTGAAGCCTCAGGTGCCATTTCAACTGCCTCTCCCCTCCACCCTCAAAATCCCCCAAGCATGCCCTGAGACATGCATTCAGAAGTAGAACAGGGCAATATTTTCCAATGGACGATGTTAATTTAGTAAAATCAGAATTTTTTTTGCAGGATTATACTGATTTCCTTGAAATTTGCTATGGGCATGAAGCATTTTGTTACCTCTGGTCATTCTGTGGGCAATTCATTCATCCCACCAGGGTCACTTTGAAGACACTGTGAAAGCCCACTCATTCAGCTTCTACCACCCTCCCTGAAAGCTGGTTGCTCGAGGGAAAGCAGCATCCATTTGGGGGTGTCAGCCATAGCTACTCTGATCCTTCCAGGGGGCTTGTGTGAGTCACCCCTTCCTGCATCCTGTCATTTGAAGAGATTACGCTAGAAGCATGAAAATAGATCTATTTACATCAAATGAATATAGAAATTAAGTCAAGGCTCTGCCCAAACTGAGCAGCCCATTGGGGTAGCATAGGTGAGACAAGCCAGTTGCTTTAGTCAGCAGTACTCAAGGGAATGATGTGGTGGAGTCGCATCCAGCTGCTCTTGACTCCCTGGCCCAGTGACCAGGCACCCCCTGTCAGCTGGGCTCACTGGGAATGATCGTCATAACTGCTACCTCTGGAGTTAGGACAAGACATCATAACTGCTCTGCCCTCTTTCCCAGCAGGAGCTAGACATGGTGATAATATCAAATTCACTCTAAATAAATCTAATCCAATAAAAGATTCTAAAAATAGAAGTAGATCTTTATCTGTCTCTATACACCCACGCCCAGCACCAGGGATGAGGGGAGAGTCCAAGCAGCCTGGGCTGTGAGATAAAAGAACGGACCCCGTGTCTGTTACTCAGACAGATCCTCAGGCTTGCAAGGCAGTGCCTGTGAGCACCAGGTGAGAGCCTGGCCCCTCTTCTCTCTCCTGGGTCTCTGGGACAAAGGAAAGAGCTCGGTGGCAGAGCAGTATTGCTTCCCAGACCTTCTACTCTTCTGTGGCTTTGCAGTCAGGATATTTAGCTTAGTGAAGTGTCCTGGGGAGGGCACGGCTCATACAAGATGCTACATGACTCCATGCTGGACTGCAGTGTCTGCTCCAGTGCCCTGGCCATGGTCATGGTGGGGCTGTTGCACTCAGCCTCCTGCCTCTGGCTCTTACAACAGAGTGGATACAGGACCATCCAAGCAGACCTGGTAACTGCAGTTTATGCTGGGAGAGGAGTGGGGAGGGACAGATGGGGCAATGGGGAGGTCTCATCAAGTGAACTGGAGAACAGGAACAGTCACCTCATGGTGAAGTAGGGCAGTTTTGCAAGGGCCAGAGTAAGACCCGCTTTGCTCAGGTCAGCCACACTAGGTTGGACAAAGCCCTGGATTGTATACTGAAGGGTATGGCTCCATGTGGGCCAGAAGCCAAGTTCATCCCAGCTAGAACAGCATTAGTGTTGTTTCTCATTTCTCCAGCATTGCCTCTGGTACTCTGAGCTTCTCCATGGCAGTGCCCAGCATGGACTCTAGGGCTGTAAACGTCCTCACTGTCATATGCGAGTCACATGAGCTTCCCTAGCATAGTGTCTTCTTCAACAGTGGTTTCAGCCAGAGCTCTTGCTAAGTCTGCCATGGTGCTTGCTTATGGATCTGGAAGGCCAGGTGCTGGTGTTAAGGTAAGGCCTACGGTCTGGTTCACAACCAGGCCTGGACCTGGCTGTCGAAAGCCAAGCCCTTGATTTGTTATGGCTCAAGCATGGCTACATCCTGTTGACGGAGCAGTAACAGAAGCACAAGCCTTTGGATCCAGACTGTCTTCAGCTCAGCTCCTCTGTATGTGTGCAGTCACTGCAGCCGGGAAAGGAAGGGCCTCTCACTGCTGAGTATTGCAACATATTAAGGGGGGTGCACCTGACTCCTCACCTCCTATTACCCCATTCAGACAATGGGAGTGACTAGAAGATGCAGTGATTCCTGGGCAGAGCAGTGTGAAGGGGCTGGCTGACTGTCCCTGAGGGCTGGGGTCTCCAGGATGCATGTCTCTTGTTTGCAGGACATTTTGCTTCTCTTTGTAGCTCATCCCCAATCTCTTTGTACTCCTGAGTACAGGAAGAGGATACCTGGGCCTTCATCCTCAAATGCACTTTGGGGCCAAATGCATGTTCATTTCAACGGAAAGTCAGCATGTCAAATGACTATTTGACCAAACCCTCTGGAAACACTGGGCCTTGGTCTCTGGCTCAGATCCTCCCTGCTGTGCCACTTGGGGGAGCACATGATGCCACGTTCTCCAACAGCAAATGCCTCTTGCAATAATGCTCAGTTATGAAACTGGGACTTTCCCTGAGGACAAGGCAGCCCACGTGCAGCAGGGCATTTTGTTCCCCCTCAGTTCCACAAAACCTCACAAAGCGCCTTTTACTTTTTCCGCCCTGGGAAAATTCACCTTTCCAGTCAGAGTTCTGAACGGCTCACAGCTGCCTTTGAAATGTTTTTTTACAGCCAAAAACACGTCAGGATTTTTTTCTGCTGCAACAAGCCCGTTTTTGAAGTTGTGTTCCCAGCGTTCTGGCTGTCCCTTGAGGCCCTGTCTGAGTGCTGAAATTAGAAGAAGGTTTCTAATCATCGGAGCATGGAGGTTTTGGAGCTGCCTCCCAACAGGAGGAGCAGAGGAACAAGCCTAATTAATTTTAAGATGGAGCTTGATCACTTACTAGGATCCCCAGGGTGGGATTTGAAGATGGGTAGAGATCGCTGTGGTATTATCAGAGAGAAAAAGCACTACCAGGAATTGTGTCATTAGGAGAAACTCTAACTTCCCAGATACAGATCAGAGAAAATATGATCCTCATAATAGGATCACCCAGAGCTTCCTGGATGTGATATAGCTAACTGTTGTCTTCCCCATGTAATCGCTGAGCCAACAGAAGCTGGCTAGACAGAGCCTAGTGAGGACTTCGTAAGAGCTGGTCACAGAAAATAATTGCAGGTCAAGTGATCATGAGTTGATTCAGCTTAAATTAAAAAGAAGGGTAAACAAAATTCAGCCCATAGAAAAGGCTTTTGATTCCACAAGGGCACACTGAGAAATTAAGGGAACTAGTTAGCAAGATTGACAAGACTGAAGAGCTCCCAGACGCAGATAT
>NW_017728972.1:86464-116711 GCF_001723915.1 Gavialis gangeticus
CAGTCTGGACAGGACAGGAGCAGGCAGGGATGAGAGCAGGGGCAGGGGCAGGCAGTAACCAGGCTAGGTAAGAACAGTGCAAAAAATTGAGATCAGGAATCAAGATGCAAGAGCACTGGTACTAGGCAGATATGAAGGAGTAAACAGAGAGCTGACAAATTTAAAGAAAAGATAAAGATGTGGAGATATCAGGAAAATGGGATAAAATGCAACATGGGCTTACGAACATAGATCACACCAGACTAACCTGATAGCTTTCCATGATAAGATAATGGATTTTCTAGATGAGAGAAATGCAGCAGATCTAATCGCCCTGGACGTTAGTACAGCATTTGATATGGTGCCACATGGGAAATGATTACGCAAACCAAAGAAGATGAGGTTTAGTACAAGAGCTGGACGGCAGGTAAGGAGCTGATTAAAAGGGAGACAACCCTGGGTTGTACTGAAGGGGAACTATTGGACTGGAAAGGGGTTATTAGTGCAGTCCCTTGGAAAGGTTTTAGGACTGTTGTTTGATATTTTCATTTATGACCGTCCTTGGCACAAAAAGTGGAAGTATGCTAGTAGATAGAGTTGGTGACATAAACTGGGAGGCACTGATAATCTGGAGGAGGACTGAAATATCATGCAAGAAGAACCAGATGACTTTGACGACTGGGGTAATAGAAATGGGATTACATTTAATACTACCAAGGGCAAAGGTCATGTGATTGGGGATTAATAATGAGAATTTTGCCATAAACTGAGGATCTATCAATTTGAAATAGCCAAGTAGGAGGCTGACACAGATATATGAGTCAACTACAGGATAACTATGAGCCACCAATATGGCGTAGCCATGAAAAAGACAAATGTCATCCTAGAGGTGTATCGGGTGTGCTGTTTTGGTCCCTTTCTCCAGCAGAGATAGGGAAATGTTAGTGTCATTGCACAAGGCACCGGAATGCTGTGTACAACGCTGACCACACACATTCAAAGGAGGTGACTTCAACTGGGAAAAGGGCCGAGCAGAGCTATGGGATGATGATGGGAATGGAAAGCCTATCATACCAGAGGTGGTGAGAAGAGCTTGGCTTGTTTAGCCTGACAAGATGGAAACTGAGAGAGGCTATGATTGCTGACTATAAATATATGAGAGGGGTAATCACTAGGGAGGAAGAAGAGCTCTGAAAGCAAAGGGATATCACTGGCATGAGGACAAATGGATATAAACAGGCCATGAATAAATTCAGAGAAGAAAGTTTCAGACCATCAGAAGAGGGAGGTTGCAGAACAGCCTTTCAACAGGGTCTCATAATAGGCAGTGGATTCCTTAAAGCCCCATCTCCTGGAGTCATGGGAACCTCAGCAGATCTCAACCTTTGTTAAAGAAAAATAATACACCCTGTCCCCCCATACACACCTACTAAACAGTTTCTAGCCTTTCTGGTTGCAGAGAAAAGAATGCAAACGTGATATTCCCCAACTGCTCTGAGCCCCAACAGCAAATAAAGCGAACCTACACAGTATTCTTTTAAACATCTTGTGCATTTGAAGCCAATCTTATGATGGGGGCGGCAGGGCTGCCTCGTGATTCTGGAATGCTCACGATTGATGGTGTGGGGGTGTGGAGCTCTCAACCCAGGCTGCTTGTCTCTATTGATGAGGGGTTCATTTAGGCCAGTATAGACGGGTATGCTTCTGCCTGGAGAAGGGCACGGGCAGCCCTTTGATTTTAAAAGAAAATGCTCATTCCAAAAGCTACAGCTCCCCCTCTCAAAGCTCTGCAAGGGACCCATTCCTGAGGAAAGCAGCTAGTGTGCGTCAGACTCCTCTGTGCTGTCCCCCCTCAACCCATTGCACTGCAAAGCTCCCATCCAGCCCTCCTCAGACAGGTGTCTCTCTCTGTCTCTTTCATCCTGTCTGCTCCAGCTTGCTAAGTTTTCAGCTCTCAGCTTCACAGGAAGTTTGCTTGTTCATTTGATCTCTGCTGGATGAGAGCCAGAACCAGCTCAGCCCCATCCACTACATCCTGGTCTCCCCCCCTCCAGCAAGGAGCAGAATAGGATCTGGGGCTTGGCAGAGCTCAGGGTGTAGTCTCAAGGTCACCAATACAGCTGTGTGGCCTGACTCTGTGACAAGCGGCTGCTGCTTGGTTGTCTGGGGTAATGCTCAGTCCAAAGACACCTCAACAGCTGGGGAAACTCTGCAGGAGGGATGAGCTCTTGCTGGGACTATCCTCCTTTCCACACCAGTGGAAAGTAGGAAAGAGTCCAAACCTGTCTCACGCTTCCCTGTTGATGTGTGGGGGTGTGTACCTGGGGCTCAGAGCCAGGGTCTATGCTGACAGAATGTGGGTCCTGGAAGAGTAGACTCTGGGGAAATGGGTTTGGGTAACACAGTTGCTCTGGCTGCCCACTGAGAAAAGTATGAGTGCCAGCTCTGACTTGAACAGCAACTTGGAATATCTGCATGAATACCCTCCAACCATACATGAGCCCAGAACTGCTGATCACTGCCCCTGAAGGGAAACCGGGCGGTGGGGAGGGGTGGTTTAGAGCAGTTCAGGATGAAGTAGGTGTCTGGAATGTCCTACCAATCACCCTGCAGAGTCTGGGGGCTTGGGGCATCTTGGCAACAGCCCCTGAAGGAAACAAAGAGATGCTGGAATGACCTGGCAAACCCACCAGCTAGTAGGGGCCCAGGGCACAGTCTATAGTATCAGCCCTGAGGCCTGGAGCTTTGGGAAGGACTGGTGTTCAACACAGATGTAACCAGGAGGAGGCAGTGGAACAGGCACTGACTGTGGGGGAAACTCGGGCTGCCCCAGCCCCAGCTTCACTCAGTAGGAATGCAGCAAGTCGGTGCCAGAGGACCTGCCGTGCCTTGAGGCATGCACTCACCATTAGCATCTCGCTTGTCAGGGAGTTCACCAGGTCTGAGACGGAGGAGCGAGGCTCTGTTTTGCGGTCAGACTCATCATGCTGTGTCTGCCCAGGTGCGGGAGCTGCATTTGCTGTCTTGCCAGTGGATGGTAACCTGGGAGAGAGAGGCAGTGTGTGAGAGTGGGGCAGAGAGCTGGCTGAGACTGGGACAGGCCTGTCCAGAACACTGCCTAGGTCCTGAAAGAAAGATCCCAATGCCCAATAGGGATCCCCAGAGCAGCTCCTGTGCCTCTCCTGGCCCCTGGATGGCTGTCCCACCATGGGGAGCTGCTCTTGCATCTCTCACCACCCCTGACTCATGCCCACCCCTCAGGCAGGTGGTTTGTATCACACTTGCCACCACACCAGTGCCCTTTTGCTATGGCCTCTGTCTTGCTCTAGCTCTACAGAGGCCTTTGTGCCTCACCCTCCTTCCCATCCTGTTTCCCACCCTTTCAGTGGGTGCTCAGGTGTGTCATCCAACAGCACTCTGGCCCCATGTCCTGGCTGAGAAAGTACTCAAAGACAATGGGATACCAGCTGACTCCCCCTTCCCACCTCTCCAGCCCACTGACCTCCCCAAACACACTCACACCCTCTCCCATAAGACCCCTTCGGGGAAACTTTCCCCAAGGTGGCAGACTGGGTCAGCAGCATTGCAGCCCCATAGCATACTGTGACCTACCAGCCAGGCCATGGGAGATCCACTATGGCCTATCACCTACCAGCCAGGTTGTGGCAGATCTAGTGCCTCACATACACTAGCATAGCGTAGTTCCTACTCTGTGGGGTGCTTCTACTTGTGGCACTGGAGGATGTTGCCAGGTGGCGGCACCTCTGGCAAGTCCACCAAGTCCCTTGTGGGAGCTTCAGCAAGAGCAGCTGTGACTCACATGCCCACAAGGGGAATGAGTGATGGGGGTTTCACCCATGCATTGAGAGGCTGTAGCTCTTGTCTTGTCAGCAGGCCTCCTCCTATCCATCTGGCCATCCCTCTCCCATACTCAGGAAGAATTCACTTCCAAGAATTGCTGGCTGCACGTGGAAACAGCTTAGCCCACTGCCCCTTTCTCCCTGCCCACTAGGAAGCCATGGAAAGGTTTCAAGGCAAGAGAGCTGGGCAGAGCACACAAGCCAGATCACTGTTCTCCCTTCCCAGGCTTCTGGTCCAATGATCCTTCTTGTTCCTGCTGACGAGGTGGGACCACATCAGACTGGGAGAGTAACTGGACCGCACAAAGCATTCCCCCCATCATCTAGGCAGTGAGATTCCCCACAGGTGGGAGGGCTGCATCTCAGAGGGACACCAGAGCATCCCCTTGCCTTCCTGCCCTCAGGGATGGTGCCATGTCTCCAGGCCTGGAGTCCAGGTTCCCCTGGCCACAGCACTCAATTACACACCCAGTACACACATGCACACACAACTGTGTGATGAAAAAAGGAGGCCCCAGCCCTGCTTGCCTCCACCAGCCCTCTCAATGACAAAGGCTGGAGGCAGCTAACAGTGCTGCTTGGGAGGAGGAATATGGTGAGGCCCTGGCAGCTACAACTCAGTGCCTGACACTTCTAGACAGGCAACACATGTGAGATTGGCAGCAAGGAGCAACCCAGCGGGAGAGGGGGCAGGAGCTGGCAGGGAGCTGGAAAAGGCAGAGAGGAGAGACATAGGCCCACATGTTGTCGTGTGCACACAGAAAGAGAGCAGCAATGGAGCAACTGACAGACCCACATAGACAGACATGCCTAGAGACGCACACAGAGGTGCATATAGATGCACAGGATACACACATACACGCACATACGCACAGAGGGCTGTATACATAGAAACATACATGGTGCACACATGTCGGATAATGTAGAGATACACACTAACCCCAGATACCCAACAAAGAAGGATGGACACACACCGACACATACATACAGCCCCAACGTACCTACAGAAACACCTTCCCAAGGACACATTTGCAGACAGGGTCACAAACACATACACACACAGTGACACATGCAAAATCTGTACATGCCAGTACCTGCATAGATCGACAGAGAGAGTGAGCTGTAGATATGCCATGACTCTTGCAATCACAACCAGATACGCACACAGATCTAGACATTACAACGGTAGGCAGAATGACCCATGTACACATGTAGTTCTAGACATGCTGATACACCCACCAAGTGACAGAAACACACCGCTGTAGACATGCTCACGGAGTGGTGCACACCAAGCCGACACACAGACACTTACAGACTCGCACAAGCATGTACACACACACACACACACACACACACACACACACACACACACACACAATCTAGACACCCTCAAACACTTGCAAACAGCATGGCACACACAGCAATAAAGGAGACGGAAAGAGCTGGAGAGGTAAAGTCAGGTTAAAAACATAGTGAGAGAGAGAGCAAGAGTGAGCATGTGATTGACTGCTGGAGGCAGGAACGGTTTCAGAGTTATTTTCTCAACCCCAGTGTGCTGCAGCGGCTGCAAAGCTGTCTGGGAAATGGTTAGCACCGGCAGAGGTCACAGGACAGCGAGGGGCAGAGTGAGAGAGAGACAAAGGAGGAGGAATGTCTTCCAGTACAGGGACTCGGCCTGCCTCCTGAGGGAAGGGAAAGTGCAGAAAAAGTGGGAGGAGAGGGAGAAGGACAGAAAGAGAGAGAGAGAGAGAGGGAGAGAGAGATTAGTAAACAAGAAGCAGCCACCACACCGACAGAACAAGGCATTGGACTGGCGTCGCTGGGGCTGACAGAGGGGAAAGGCTGAGCAGCAGCAGCAGGGCTGGAAGGAAGAAGCAGAGAAAAGGGAACGGAGGAGACATTACAACACCACATGGTCGCTGCAAACAGGAGTGCTGGTGTGGGGGATAATGGAAGAGAGAGAGAGAGAGAGAGGGTCTTCAAGCCACCTACAAACCTTGGAGCAATCTGCACTAGTCCTTCCCATGCTAGTTCTTCCCTTGCCACCCTCCCAGCCTCCAGCAGCTAAACCTACCTAACCCCACAGGGGTGGAAGGAAGAGAAGTTAGAGGCAGGGGGGCATGGATTGTAAAAAGTCGGGAGACAGAAGTGTGAAGGAAATAAAAGACAGAGGTAGGTGGGCATGGGGGAAACAGGGAGGGAGCCAGAGGCACTGAGGAGGTGAGGTTGTTAGGAAGGGATGAGAAGATAGGGGCCAGAGAGACAGCAGAGGCCAAAAGCAAGGAGAAGGGCAGGAGTCGCTGGGCTTTTCTTGGGGAGACAGGGTGCGGAGGGACGAGCTGAGGGGAAGTGAGGAAGGGGAGGAGGGGGAGAGGTGCACACTTGCTCCGAAGGGTGAGGACTGAGGGCACAGACCTGATCACCTCCCCACAAACTCCTGCTCCAGAGGGACCCCCACCCTGGCCCTCTCCCCTTCCCAATAACGCCCTCACCCCCACAAGCTTTCTGTTTGCTTTCAGGACTGGCAGAGTCTCTATCCTCACCTGGCTGGTTCTTCCCAGAACTTCCTAGACCTTAAATGCTGGAGGCTGAAAGTGAGAGAGGAACAGTGGGAAAACTCTGGGTCTTGCCCATACTCTCCCTTTCAGCATCCTCTCTCTGCCACTGTGTGACACAGTGGGCATGATGGGATACTAGGCAAGATGGACGTATGGTCTGACCCCATAAACAGAAATGCTTATGTTCCTATGTCCCCAGCAGGACAATAGTACATTAAAGGACCATGGATCAGTGGACTGAAGTCAGAAGGTCCCAGAGCTGGGCCCTCCTTCCTGGGCCTGGGCTGCATTGGTTCATGGGTGCCAGGGTACATGACACTCACCCTTTGTGCTTAACAGTGCTGAGGAATGGCCCTGGGGAGAATAAGGGGACAGGGTGGCTCTCTCCCGCTCCCTGCCTGAACCTCATCTTTTATGAGGAGATTTTTGGATATCACTGAGAGCTGCTGAGGTGCAAGGAAAGCACAAGCTGCATGACTGGGCAGTGGCCCCTGCTGGCATTACTCTCTTCCCTCAGACCAGAGTCTCAAGGGCCCAGCCGCTTTTTACTGGAGGAAGTCAAGTCCTCTTCATCCTCACCCCTAAAGGTGTAAGGCCAAGGCCAGGATCAAGGTCTGCTATCTTGGGAAGAAGCTCCTACATACACCTGGAGGCCTGTTCAGGCTAAGAGGGCAGCTGTGCCAGGGTTTGTGTCCATGCACATGCACACACAGATACACCAATGGATCCTTCCTGGGGCAAGAGGGGAATTGTCACTGGGGTTTAGACATAGACACAAGCACATGTGCATGCACGCCTGCGCGCACCCATACACACGCAGAGACCTTGCTCCCATTTTTTGTTCATTGCAGCGTTTTTTCCCCCATGCATGCTCCACCAGCTGCCTTTCACTGTCTATTTGGGATGAAGAGGTGCATGTGGCTACTTTTGCTTCAATTTAGCCACAAACAGATCTAGACCGTCCTGAGGACAGTGGCTATGAGGAAGGTAAGTGTCTCCCGAGGGCCACCAGAGGGTGCTCTCAACACAGCCAGGAGAACTGTAACCCTAGGGAAGGCACTTCCCCTACAATCGAGGGAGTGGGAGGTATGCTGGGGCATCAGCAAGGACTTTCTCTTTGGGACAGCACTGAGGTTCCCTGACAGCGTGGAGTAGGGGTGTCAGCTCAGGGGGATGAGGCCTGCAGAAGGGGTGTGCACCAAGACCAGATGCTCTGTGCAGGCTACAGCTGCGGTCATCTCAGCAGGATGGTCTCTGCCCACCACTGTGTCGCGTGTCAGGCTGGGACAGACTGTACGAGCTGGTGATCAAAAGGGAAGTGCTAAAATATGTAGTGAAACAGAACCAGAGCGAGGTAAAAATAGGCTGCGGGTGAGAACAGTGCCAGCTAATTAACACACTGATCATGTGGAACCAGCTCCTGCCTTCTTCACACCTCCTTGCAGCTCGAGATGGAATTTAACACACTCTCCCAAGGGTTTGAGACCTCTAAGCCTCCAGCCAGGTCCTCCCTTTCCCCTCTCCCCTTGTGCCAGGCGTGGGCAATTATTTCAGGCAGAGGGCCACTTACTGAGTTTTGGCAGGCCATTGAGGGCCACATGACAGGAACCAAGGACAGATAAATATTAATTTCCTAAAATTTTTAGGGGCCCCATGGGCCTGATAGAATGGCCTGGCAGGTCGCATCCAGCCCATGGGCCGCATGTTGCCCACCCCTGCCCTATGCCTTTTGCCAGGGCCCTTTTTGCTAAGGGAAACAAGTGGCACAAGAGCAAGGGGCAGGGGGCTGGCCACCATTCTCTCCCTAAAATCCCAGGCACAAGTATCCACTGGGGAGCACTAGCAGGGCATAAAGACACCAACAGATTTGCTGGCTGCATATCTTGGTCCTGTGCCCAGGAGTGGGGGGATTGGGAGTGACGTCCACGGGGGATGGGGGTGTCCCCTCAGGGTTCCTGGCTTGGCTGATCGGAGAACCGAAGGGGAGGCATGATGCCAGGACCCGTCATGATGCTGAGCCCTGTCCAGCCAGGCCTGTGCTGAGCAGACCTGATTGTCAAGGCTCACTGTAGACCAAAGCTAGCACCTGGCCATCTCCCTCGCTGGCATGACCCAGGCTGACTTCACAGCTGTTAGGGGAGTGGCACTGGTGTGAAGGCAGCCTTAGGCCCCAAGGGCTCACAGTGGCTGAGCAGGATATAGTGTGCTATGGGGAGCCCAGGTGGGGCAGGGAAGGTATCACCCAGAGTTGGGAGGTGAGAAATGGGGCTGGACTGGAGAGCAGAGGAGTCATCAAGATTTCAGAGGAATGCTCAGGAACTTACTCCCTGGACTCCAGGGGCAGAGAGGCCTCTGAGGGGGCTGAGCTGAGTACACTCTTGCTATAATGCTGTGTCACCTGAGCTACACCCTCCCACTTCCCTCATGAGCACAGGTTCCTACTGAACCTTGAGGGCCCTTAGCTGGGTGCTCCATAGGGATCTAACCCAGGGTCACTGGATCTAAAAGGCAGGGAAGCCTCTTTGTTTCACCCCAACTACAGATTTGGCTCCCAAATGTGAAACAGAGTGAGGGCTCAGGGACTTGTGTCTGGGAAAGAAGCTCTGAACTGCCTTTTGGAGCCCTCCCAGAGGTGCTGGGAGATAAGTCCAACCCCAGTTGCTATCAGACATGAGTGGGTGTCATCAGAGCTGTGTGGCAGTCTCAGCTGTGGGCACTGGCTTGGCTGGGGCTCTGGCAGCTCTATGGGACACATAATGGCCCTTTGGACTGGGAGGGCCACAGGGCTGAGTTAGCAGTGGGCAGGCCCCAATGAAGAGGACAGACAGACCCCACTTCCACGAGATTCTTCCCCCCACCTCTCCTTTTGAATAAATGTCCCTGGAGTAACATGGGGCAGTATAGACTGCTGCTGTCTAAATTCAGGGGTTGGCTCCATTATTGAGGCCTGGATTTGGGTGGTTTGGAGCGACCATGCTGGATACCCTCGGCAGCCTACAGGCAGCCCTGGCTGTGTGGTCCGGTTGGTTGTGCTGGAGCATTCAGCACAGGAGGGGATATTAGCAGAGATGTGCTTATCAGCTGAGCAGAGGTCTAGAAAGCATGACTTACAAGGAGAGGTTGGAAGAAGAGGGATTATTTAATCTGGTGAAGAGAAGACTGAGTGGGAATTTGATAACAGCCTTCAAATACAAGAAGGAAGGTTATAAAGAGGACTGTTCTATATGGCCACAGGGGACAGGACATAGAAAAAAGGTCTTAAATTGCAACAAGGGAGATTTAAGTTGGATGCTAGTAAGAACTTTCTTACTATAAGGGTGGCTGAGCATTGGAGCAGGCTAACTAGAGGGGCTGTGGAATCTCCATCCTGGGAGCTTTTAAGTGCATGTAAGACAGATACTTGGCTGGGATGGTTTAGTGCATGTAAGACAGATACTTGGCTGAAATGGTCATGTAATCCAACCCCCCATTTGCAGGGGATTGGACTAGATGTCCTCATAAAGCCCTTTCCAGGTCTACTTTTCTATGTGTGGTTGAGGAAGACAATCCCCAGGGTTATGGGCAGGGTTGGGGTGATTGCTTGAGCTGCTGGGCTGGCAGAGTGTGGGATACACTGACAGAGCTGCCCCTGTGTACAAAGCAGCAACTGGTCCATAATGGGGGAAGGGAGCTTCACTCCCCAGACTCTCTGGGTCTACTTCTGAGCCTGCTGTTCTCTCTCCAGGTAGGCATGGCTGTAGGCAGGGTTTAGGGCAGTGCTGTTGGCAATAAGCAGAAGGAAAAGCTCCTCCCTAGACCTGCGGGGGATGTCTTCCCATTTTGGAGGCCAGGAAGAAACCCCAAGGCACCAGGATGCAGGGAAATGCAGGCTACTTTTCAAAACACAGGTTAAGGGCCAGCATGGTGGCTCTAGGGCATGTGCTATCCATGTTCAGCAGAGGTGGTCTCCCTGGATCTAATGTACAACTGCCTCAGTGTTTACACAAGGGTGGAATCCAAGACATATACTCCTCTTCACTGCCCCTTCCTCACCCTCTGCCTCCCTGAGCCCCTTGCCAGCCAACATTGGAGTTGAGTATGTCAGTGGCAAAACCACCTTTACCTTCCATAGGGGCCAGGACTGCAACTGGGGTGGGTGTGGCAGCAGGGGATGGTGGCTCTCGGTCCTCCCAGATGTCCTGCACATGGCACTGAATAGTCAGGGACCTCTCTGAGACTACCTGTGGTGTGCTAAGGTGTTGGGACATAGGGACTTCCCAAACGCTTCCCAGTGACCCCACATGGGCAAAAGTCCCCTTCTCTCCCTCAGCCCAGTCAGCCTCTCTCTCCTTTTCTCCAGGGACATTTTCATATCCCTTCTCCCTGCCCTTTCCCCTCTACCTCTATGGTATGGACTAATCAGGCTGAGGATGCTTTATAGCCCTAGCAGACCCCTCTCCATTTCCCAACATGCACCCTCTGCATGCCCACAAGAGAAGGGAGGGGATTTGACATGAAGGAGAATGGGGTGAGGGAAGAAGTGAATGCCACACTCCAGAGCTTCCCCACAGCAGGTGTGGACACCAGAAGTGGGAGCCAGGGACTAGGGAAGTCACTGTGCCCAGCACCTGGGATGCCTGAAGTTCCACCCTCCTGATGCTCCGACCTTCCACTCCCACTGGCCACAGGAGCTGGTGCCAGCCTTCGCCGACCCTCTCGTCTCCTCCTGCTGCTGAAGTGCCCTCTCCCTTACTCATACCTCTTGTCCCCCTGAGTGTTCTGGTTCTGCTGGTTCCCCGTGGTTTGCAGGTCTGGTATATTGGCAAAGTCGTCCTGTTCCGAGAGTCCCAAAACCAGAGATAACACCACCATCCGGCCTTCCCTGCCCAAAAGGGAGCCAGCCACAGCGAGGAGGAGGCCCCAGATTCAGGAAGCAGAAAGGAAAGAGAGAGAACAAAGCATAAGAAATTAAGCCTGAGGGAGAAAGAGCA
Source organism: Gavialis gangeticus (assembly GCF_001723915.1). Taxonomy (NCBI): domain Eukaryota; kingdom Metazoa; phylum Chordata; order Crocodylia; family Gavialidae; genus Gavialis; species Gavialis gangeticus. The sequence goes on from NW_017728972.1 coordinate 97,832, forward strand.
GCGAGAATTACCCCAGAGACAGAATGGGTGCAAGGGACTTCTCCAGCTTGGGGAAGACACCCATGGCACAAGCTGAAGGCTCATTTGGAAGCATGTTGAGGGGAGAGGAAATGACACAACAGAGCTTCTCAGATCTCTGTAAAGCACGCACCTTTGAAAACTCACGCAGCCCACGGAGAAAGCCATCCAGTCCTAGTGCCACTGTTCAGCAGGAAAAAGGAACTTGTGGGGTCCATGGGGACTTCATTGCCAGGAGACCGATGGGGACACAACTCCAGGAAAAGGCTGTGACACAGACCTTACCCCACCTCTATGACCTCTTAAATGGCACTAAAGAGTCTTTTAGGCATCTAAGGCTGCTTACAGATATAACCCCCCCCCTGAAAACAGCATTTTACTTCCAGCTCAGCACCCCCCTGTGCCAATCCCAGTGCATGCCCAGAAGAGGCATCTTATCAGTTTGACCCGGCTTGCCCAGTGTCTGTACAGAGATAAAAGTACCAAAAAAGCCCACTAAAGCATGTGATCTATACAGACGCTGGGGGGCCAGGTCAAACATGCTTCCTCTTCCGGTAAAGTGCTGTTTTGTTTTCTTTTTTTTCACATCTGTCAGCAGCCTAAGTCTCTAAGCGCGATCCTATTCTACTTTGCTCACGTCCTTTGAGACACAAGTCCAGGAAGGGGCCGTCAGTTTGACATAGGGAACTGGGAGGCCTGGGGTATTCCCCCTCCCATGGGAGACCAGCTCCGCTCTTGCTCACAACTGCACAGGGTTGTTACACTGTGCAGAAGATAAGGGTCAGCAGAGACGATGGGATGGTAACAAAGGGAGGTGAGGAGGGAGTGAAGATAGGTATGGGATGCGAGAGAGTGGGCACAATGTGGGAAGGATGGGCCTGGCTAAGGGTTGGCATGGGAGGTAGGTGGTTCTGAGAGGAGGTCTGATGCTGAGTGGGGTGGGCCGCGGTGTTAAGACTGAGGGAGATCCTTGATAAGGAGACAGCTGGGGACTCTGTGTGTGTGTGTGCATGTATACATGCAAGGACAGTGGTTGGGATACAGAACTGGATTGACAGAGGGTCAGCCAGCGTGGAAGAAGAAGAGTTGGCATTTCAGTGCTGCGTGACTCACAAAGGGCCACACCCAGAAACATGATCCTTGCCTTCAGGCAACATTTCACCTGGATGGGAATCTTTCTAAGGCACTGCATGGTTGGCAGCTCCACTCACATCTGTGATTTGGTGTGAGAGAAGAAGGGCCTGCTTCAGGGTGGTGCTCCAGGGCCTGGCATAGAGGCAGTGTGGACATGCCTGTAGGCACCAGTACAGAGAGCTACTTTTAGGCACCCTCGTTTGCAAACCTTGTTTGTTTGGAGAAGGCTGGGATTTTAAAGAAAAATATGACAGGGTTTGGAGTCTGAGTGGCTTTGAAATTTGAGGGACTGGCAGGTGATCCAGCTCCCTTCATCTCCTTACATTTCCCTGTAGCAGATAAGAAGGTGCTGGCACCTGTGGGACACTGATGTACAGAGAGGTTCATCTGCTCACCCAGGGTCATGCTAACAGAGCCAGGGTCAGAACCCAGTCTGCCTGCCTATGACCCCCTAGACCCTGCCCCTGCCCTGATCAGTGTGTAAGGCCTCCCTCTCTAATTGTCAGATGCCTGATGTTTGCAAAGTGCTTTGAGGTCATGGCCTGGAAGATGCTGTGGCAGTATAAGTTGTTAACCACAATCACATCTGTGCCCTGAAAGCACATCCTCCCTAGGGCTACACCTCTGGAACCCTAGAGCAGTGTCATCCAGAAGGGGCTCAGAGCAGCCATCAGGTAGACGAAACTCCATGTAGCATGACAGGGGAGCGTAGTCCCCCTCTCCATGCTGCAAACTCCTTCCTGCCATAAGGTTCAGTCTTACGCCATCTGTTGTTATCAGCAAGGTCTGTCCTGTGAAGGGCTTGGCACATGACACATGGCACACCTGGGTTTCCAGCAACAGAACAGACCTAGCTGCAGACTCTGTGTGGGAGTCTCTGGGGGAGGTTCCCCACCACCCTGTGTGATGGAGGACATCAGCTGGACAACCAGTGCAGCCCCCTCTGGCTTTGAATTCAAGGCATGTGAGAGGAGGAGGCTGCCACACCAAACCTGCTAGCTTGTAGCTTGCTCTGCACCAGCCCCAGCTTGGAGTGAAGGGGGCCTGCCAGGGCACTGTCCCCGCAGCATCTGCCACCATTGGAAGGGCAGGTGGTTCTGCAGGGTCACAGATCTGGCATCACGAGGCTCCACCCCTTGGGGAATGCAGCTCTGGGATCCCCAGGATCTTCCTTAGTTCATCTGAGGACACAGCCTGCATGTCACTACTTTTCAGTGTCCTTCAAGGAACCAGAAAGGTGCTTGGGATGGTTGGGGGCTGGGAAAGGTCACTCAAAGTGACTAGGGGTTGGGGCCAGGGTAAGTCATATGATGCCTGGGCTTCTCCTGAAAGACTAGCTCTTTGGATGTGCCCTGAAAAAGGGAACAGGGGAGAAATCTTCCTTAGGGCAAGTGGAAGCAAGAAAGAAGAGGACAGACTTCTGTTGGGGGAAGGGGAGAACAAAGGACCCCCACATCAGAAGGTGTGGTGGGGAGAGAGATTGTCACCAGGTACAAACAAGGGGTTACAGCCATCTTGGTGTCTCAGGGGAGGGGAGGCACACCTGCATGCCACGGGGCACAGAGTCTGGATGGCACTGCAGGCTCCTGCCCCTGGGGAGGCCAGTTACAGCAAAAGAAAACTGCCTCAGGAAAGCCTTAGTCTTAGGGCATGTTTTATCGGGACTCTAGCTTGCAACCTAATGCCCACAAAGCCAAGGGGACAGACTATAAAGAGCTCACCCGGGGTTCAGAGAGGGTCATGAAAACCCTCTAACAAAGCCACATACAATGGCCATTGATTTAATTCTGTTATCCTAGGCTCTTTGAGGACAAGGAGGCAGCATTGGATCTCATGGAGGAGCAGCAGGGGACCCCCTTCTCCCTTCCAATGACATGAAGCCTGGCACTCTCCCAGCATGGACCCAGCCCTACTAGAGCTGCGCTCACCGTTCACATTCTTGCCAGCCCACATCATATGGACTAGCTCCCCTCACCCCTGCAATTGTAGCTCACGGCCAGGCAAACGACAGCAATTATTTGCACAGGGAAGCAAGAGTGGGCAGATAGATTGCTCTCTATATGTGTATAGAGAAGAACTCGCTCAGCTTCAGCCTCCTGGTGGAGGGTGGGGCGGGGAGCTTGTGGCCATCGGTACGAGACCCTTACATAAAGGGTCTGATCCCACGCCTGAAGACCAAGCGGTTTTTGTCCACTTCAGGTTCTGGGACAGCGAGTCCTCACATCTGCCTTTGTGTGGCTGATGCAAGCTCGTTAGTGCAGCCTCCCACAACCCCCTGGAGGTTAATAAATGCGCTTGCATTAAAATGCTGAGGAGCAGAGTTTGGTGGTAAACAAGATGAAACAACAACAACAACAACAAAGTTAATGGTTTTGGGAAGTAATGGAACTAAGTGGTGGTGGCTCCTCCAAGGGGAGGAACATTGGGGCTGTTCTGCTCCTTTCCTTTCTGTGGGTATGCTTTTTTCCCCCCCACCAATTAAGGCTGGAATAAGCAAATGATGCTGTGCAAACACAGAAGTCTATAATCCTCTGGAGGTCTAATGAGCTTCATTTATAAATCAGGAAGCAGGCAAATGGAGCCCGCTATGAAAATCTTTCAGGCCGAGGCTGGGAGGCAGACACTCCATGCTGCTGATTGAGATGGAGGAGGGGGTGGGATATGAGCCGCTAGGAAATGGAAGGGAATTAACAGCAAGTAAATGAATGTGGAGGATGGTGGCCACCGCCATCGCTTGCAATTGTCACGGTGGACTGCGGCTCCTGCTCTAGAATCTCAAAGTGGTTTGCACTGGGTTGATTAAAGCTAGCCATGTCCAGGAAGGAGGATAGACCTCCCCTCTGTGTGCTAGAGCCTTCAATGGCTGGAAATCAGCACAGTCCCTCATCTAGCTGGGCACCCCCAGGGGACCTGAGCACAGCCCACCTGTGGAGTTCTTCCTCCCAGCACCACAATGGCATCAGGAAGTGTCATCTCACTTGGCAAAGTGGGAACTGAGGTGCCAGGGACATTACATGACTCACCCACAGCTGCTCATGAAGACAAAGTCTGAGCCAGAATCAGAACCCAGCTGTCCTGAACCCCATTCTTGTGCCCTGGGTACTAGACTGCCCTTCCCAGCCATGGCTGGAGTCAAAGGAACTGTGGCTGATTTACTCCAGCACGGGAAATTCAGACTCAGGGTCTGAATGGAGCTACACCAATTTACCTCTGCTAGCAAGGAGCTGTCTTAGTTCACAATCCCATCCCTGGTGACTTCCATAAGGCAATCCTGATTTCCATCAGCTGGGGATCTAGCCACAGGTGCTCCCGTGGCAGGACAAAATGTGGTCCCTGTCTGGCACTGTGCATGGGCTGAGACATAGCATGCAGAGCATGAGAGCTTGGGAGAATATTGGTGTGGGCAAGGGAGGGAGGGAGGCTTCCTCAGAAGATAAGCCACATCATCATATGCAGAGATAGGGTGACAGCCACAGCCTTGGATTAGTCCTTAGGCACTGGGGATTTCAAAGCTGTCCTCAATAGGAGCTGTGTTTTAGACAGATGACAGATCACCCACGCAGCCCTGAGGGTCTTGGCGCTAAGCGGCTGGGTACTGAGGCTAAGCAGACCATTGCCTCCTCTGTGATGAAATGCAGGCAAGTGGCCCCCTCGAGGGAGAGGGGTGCCAGTTTCATGGGATGGAACGAGAACCTGTTTGCCACGCTGCAGGGGGAAGAAAGTGCCTCCCTGGGGAGCTGACAGACTTTCCCTCCCACCTGAGACAGTATTGTGCACTGTCTGCCTGATGCTGAGGGGGATATGGCAAGATATCGCTGACAGATCCTATCTGGATTTTTGCAGCAGCCCTTTAGCAAGTGAGGTTCCAAAGTGGGAGCCTGGTCTAAATCTTCTGGGGACTGCAGGACTTAGAAACAGGGTGTTATAGCACTGCCTATGGGGCTGCTGAGAGCAGGCTCCACAGGCCGGTTCTCTTGCCTTGGGCTATGACCCACAAAGTGGATGAGCTTGACTGGTTCCTAGCGGTGGGAGAGTGGGATCTGGAGAACTATCCTGGAGCAGGCCCATGGGAAGGTTCTCCTGGATGCTCATGGCAAAGCCAGGACATGACATGGAAGTGGTGGAGTTTGGTCAGTGATGCAGAGCAAATGCTTTCCCCAGATGCAAAGAGAAGGGGAATGAGAGACCCCAACCCCTTCTGGGAGGGAGATGAGGCTCTCCACCTCCTCCGCCGCTGTCTCACTGGGCCATGCCGGGATGTAGCTACTTCGGCAGCTGGCAAGTGCCACAGCAAGGAGTCTAAGCAGTGAGAGTTGCCTGTGCCAGAGGAAAACCTGGCACCTGGCATGGCACCAGGGCCTCAGCCCTGAGCCTGTGGGGGCAAGTGGAACAAAGGAGCAAGGGAGCAAGAGGAAAGGAAAACAGAGCGAGAACTTACAGGAAGGACTTCATGTCCAAGCCTCGGTTGCGAATCTGCCCCACTACATGGTCCCAGCTCCCTGGGTTTGAGCGGCTCCGGCCCCCAGCCGTGCGGTGCTTGAAGCCAGCCGAGGTGCCCTGGCGCGACTGGCCGCTCCGGTAGCCCCGGGCGTTGCCGGCGCTGGAAGAGGAGCTGGTGTGGGACTGGAGGTGGCCCAAGCTCTGGCTGGTAGTGGGCTGGTTGTGGTTGGTTTTCTGGTGCTGGCTGAGAGGCTGCTGGAGGCTCTGCTGGCGCATCAGGGTGCGGGGGCGCTGGCATTTTGGGTCTCCTGCTGAGGTGGGGATATACTCAAGGGTAGTGGCTGTGGACATGGTGGAGTCCTCAAAACTTAGGGAGGGGAAGGGCAGAGGAGAGGAGAGAAAGGAAAAGAAGGTGAAGGGGCAAAATTGGAGGAAGGAAAAGAAGAGAGTTAGAGAGAAGATGACCCAGCGCAGGGAGCTGTCCGGCAGGCGCCTTCGGAAGCAGCAGGTGGTGCCTCTGGGTCTTGACCCCGTCTCTGCCTCTCTGGGGGTGCGAAGCCCTCGCTCCATAGCCATCTTGCCCATCTGCCCTCCCCTGCTCCTCAGGGCTGGGTGTAAAAGTGCCTGCCGGTTGGTCCCTGCTCTGCTGCCCCGCGACTCAGAGAGACGGCACCTTCTCAGCATGCTAGCCAACCTCGTTTCTGAGCTAATTAGGCTGCTGTGGAAAGGCAAATCCCTCAGCGTCCATGCCATTTCCTATTACATAGGAAACGCCCACCTGCCCTGCCTCCCTCCCCCATGAGCTATGGGTACGGCAGCTGAGACCTCCCAGGAACGGGCTTGGCAAGGAGTTTCAAGCCAAGCTTGCAGCTGGAGCAACACAGATACAGTCCTGGCCCCGGGCCTCTGGCCTTTCCACACCTCCCCTCCCCTAGACTCAGAGCTCATGCAGCAGTGTGACATGGATGCCCTTTTGGTATACTGAGAATATGGCGTGACTCGTGGCAGCCACATCACATGCTAGACTAAGTGTGAAGGGGGGACCTTCCAGTAAGCTCTTTTGCGATTGGCGGGCAGCCCTTTCACCAGCCATGTGCTGGGCATGCTGCTCCACAGATCTGGGAGCTACATCAGATGTGGCACTGAGCAAACTGTGAGATGAAAGCCCATAGATTCTGCACTCAGCAGCCCCGAACAAAGGGAGGAAATGCTTGTATCTTGGATAAATGACATTTTTTTAGCTTATGGGATATCTCTGCATGTAGGGGCCCAACCCCTGACTCACAAACATGCAAAGCCCCACTCCTTAGCTGCTGCCAATCAGGGCCCCTCCACCGACTCCAGAGGGTCCACAGTCAGAATTGCAGCCATCTGAGCTTATGGCTAGGAATATGGCAGAACTCCAGATCGGGACCTCCTTTGGGCATGAGAGACAGAGCACATGGACAGTGGAGTACAGGGGCTGGTGCAAGACACTGTAGGTTGTTACACACGTCAATGTGCAGTCAGAAGCAGGCAGTCAGAGTACACAGCTGAATGACACATGACAGGGTCTGTGCTGAGATATGGGGTTGTACAACTTGCCACACAGGCAGCCAGGCACTTGACAGAGCACCTGGCAAAACACAACCTGATACATGACAGGACACATGGCTAACCATGCAGGCCAATACATGACCAGGCATGTGTCTTCTGAGCTTGCAAGCTGATACATGACAGAACACCCAGCAAAATATACAGTCAGTGGCATGAAAGAGTATACAGCAAAACACGCGTCAGAGCACATGGCTAAACAGGCAGGCAGACATGTGACAAGGCACATGGCTTAACATGCAGCCAGACCAAGCTGAGCATGCAAGGCAGAGTACAGATGACCACATGATGGCACATAGGATTAAAACTCCAACTGGGCATGATACAGGCACCTGGACAGACACTGGAGGGAGCGCCTGGCTGTACATGTGGTAGGGCACATGCCTGGGCATTTGCTAGAGCACACAGCTGAGCACGTATCTGTTGCATCTGAGTACACCTCTGCAGCACATGGCTGGACACACATCCAGAGCACATGGCAGGGTACCCAGTTGGACACTCATGCAGACTGGCAGGCTGGTAAACAAGGTAGCATTCATTGCTGAGCTATCTCTGAGGCAGCCAAGGGATTCATAGTCCACCCCACATTTTATCTCAGACCAAAATTCCTATCCTTAACTGGCTCCCATGGGCACAAAGGAAGCAGAATGGCCCTAGCACCAAGACAGCAGATCTTAGTGCCCATCCCAGCTGACCTCTATAGCACATGCGACTCAGGTGGAACTGCTTTCACCATAGCAGCAGTAGCAAAACCTCCTATAATCTCCATTTGGGCACGGGCTGTGTTAATGGTGAAGCTGTGCCTTTGTGGAGTGCAAAGAGAACAGAAAGAGAGAAAGAGAGAGAGAAAGAAAGAAAAAGAAAGGGGGAGAAAAAGAGAGAGAGAGAGAAAGAGAGAGAAGTGAATTCCATCAGCAAGGAGCCCCCTGGGGCCCTGGCACCTTGGAGACATGTGTTATCCTACCAGCATTGTCTCTGGCTCTGAACGTATTTGTGGGTCTCTTGGCCAATAACTGGATATGTGACTCAGAAGGGGCAGCATCACCTGGATAGCAGGTCCCACAAGTCTGACCCATGGACTGCCCGGCATGAGGCAGAGATGGGCCTTTCCCAGCTGCTGCCTCCTTCCTGGAGCTTGGCGACCTCATTTCAGGTTTCTATCAAATCCTAAATTAGTCCAATTTACAACCGCTCAGTCACAGGAAACTAAAATTGGCTTCTCCAGGCCCTGTGCCAGAAGAATATATGCATTTTTATCAGTGGTAATTGTGGGATAGGAGCCAGTCCTGAAGTAGAAAGGCTGATCCTGGCACCCACCACACCTGTACCTTGGCATTTGCTGGTACCTGCATGCATTGTCAGGTACTGCCACGTCTACTCAGCAGGGAGCACAAGGGCTACCTCAGCCAGCCAGCCGGTGCAGGGAAGGCCACATCAGAGCCAGGCATGTCAGCTACAGGAATGGCCATGTCACTCCCAGACAAAGTGAGCTTTATTAAGGTACAGCAGATTGATTCTGTCTGCAGCTAACCTTATTGAAACAGTGACAGAGTATCTAAAAAACCCAGCAACACTTGAAAACCAGTAGAATCAAAAGTGAAATTTATGAAAATACAAAGGCTGGAGATACTAGAAATTCAGAGTTAAGTTTCTACACACACCCTTAACTGCACCATTCCTCACTCTACAACTCATGATCCACATGATATAGACTGGTGCCCAGGCCAGGTGTTATGAGTTATGTTGAGAGGTTTGTCAACTCCATTCTCTCTCTCTCTCTCTCTCTCTCTCAATGAAATACAGGGTAGAAAGACATCCAGTTTCAAATCAGTGAAATTGTCTATCTGTCTGTCATGATTAAAGCATAAATCCAGCTCCAGGTTAAAGACTGCAAGATTCTATTTATCACCCTTCACCTCTTTTGTTTCCCGGTCTGGATGCATCTCTCCCTTGACTCTAGTTACTTCACCTTACAACAGAACATAGATGGATTTGTGTCACACTGGGTCATCAAAGGATCATGCTGTATTGTGGAAGATGGCCAACTAGTCCAAAAAGTATGACTGCATGAAGGAGGTAGGGGAGGGAGGAAAGGGCTTCAGTCTTTTGGTTATGATGTCATTTTGACTGGTGAACACTTTCATGCCCAGCTCCTTGTACAGCCATGTCTACTTTTTGTATACTTTTTTCCCTTTTATTTTTAACATTTTTATAATAAAGTTCTGTTAGTCTGTCTTTCTGGGCCAGGTCAAGATGGCAACCTTGAAGAACCACAGGGGCCGGCTCTCACATTGCCCTTCACCTCTTCCAGTTCCTGATATGGGCACGTGTCTCTTTTGAGCTTGGACACGTCACTCTACAACAGAACGTGACCCAGTTTGCGATGCACTGGGCCATTAAGGGGGAACTCTGTGCAGTGGAAGATGACTGGCTAGTCCTAAAAGTTTGATTGCATGAAGGGTGGTGAGGAGGAGGAGGGGATTTCAAGCTCTGTTATAGTCTCTTTTAGTGACAAATGCTTTAATGACCAGCTCCTGGTGGGACTCTCTACACTTATAACTTTTGTTTTTAACATTTTTGTAATAAAGATTAAAAAGTTTTAAAAAAGTCAGTCCATCCATCCTCTCTCCCTTCTTCTCCCTTAAGCATAGTAGGTGAACGTCTAAATAATGCCTCTGCAGAACAGGTAAAGGTGACTGAGCCCTTTCTTAGCTCCAGTAGGCATTTGTGGTCTGTATTTGACAGGCAGAAAGCAAGCACTGCACGTGAGTCAGTGCAGGAAGTTAACGCAAAGGAAGGACTGTACCTGGATGTTATTCCAATACAGTGAAAAAATAGGTTCTACATCATAAAGCAAAAAATGGATTTCTGCAGGAGAAGCCCATAACTGATAAAAGAAAGAGAAGCTGTCCAAGACAGTTGTAAGGTTGTTCAGGGGCATTGGGAAGCGACGTATCTATGGCAGGTATTGGAACCTCCGAATCTCCACACCTTTGAATTATTTTCTCCATACACATGAATGTTAACTTACAATTTTCTGGCTTTAAAGTGATTTTTTTATAACCATAAGGTTTTAATTCTTTTTTTAGAAGTATTTGATATTCTGCCTTGGGAACATCCTTCCTTTTTTCCTGAATGTACTTTAGCACAATGCAGTAAAAAATTCACTGTAGATCGAGAAATTTTCTTCTGAGAGACTATTTTGCTATATTTCTAGACAGGGTGTAGAATTATACATGTTACACAATAAATTACAAAACGACACCGTGTTTGATTTAAATACTGCACTATCAAAGTCTATATTCTCTTTCTCCAAGTTAGTTTAGTGAACAGAGATTAGAAATTTTGAGACCAGGCCTTCAGCTGGCATATATAACCATATGGCTCCCTCTAACAGAGTTCAGTTTAGTTCAGTTTACATCAACTGCAGACCTCATTTGAAATCTTTAACCAAACCATTTTAGGTTACAAGAGTTCTCAACAAGCTGAAAAAGCTCTACGTTCCCTAAATCTAATGGACTTCAAGATTTCCCCTAACGCCTCTCTGGCATCAGGCAAAAGGGTTGGGGAAAGTGGGAGAAATTTCAGGTCCCAAAAGTTTGTCCAATTTTAAATGCAGGATCCAGATCTGAACACAGACTGGAGCCCAGGGGGCCATAACAGCCCCTAGCTACCTCTGGCAATTTCTAGTATTCTTCAATTTCTCTGACAATTTTCTCTCTTGAGCACTCAGTTTTGCTCCCGCACAAACCAGAGCAGCTTCTCAAGAATCCCCATGGGGGCATTGCCTCAGCAGAGACAGGTCCAAGGACTAGTCAGCATGGAAAAGCTAGAGAAACATGCCCAAGTCGGAGGGATTTGCACCCTAGAAACTTCTTCCCTTCCTCACCCATCACAAATACTGCTCCCCTGCCTTGTACCCACTGCCTTCCTGGAATGAAGCCCTGATTCCAAGGGATGGAGTGGTTGTCAGACAACCTCAGTCCAGACTCCTAGCAGTACAGGCGGCAGGCCACATGCCCGGGGTTAAATTTCCCTGGGGCACATCAGAGGAGCAGCCCAGAGGCATGCTGGCGAGAATAGCTGGGGGAACTAGACATCTGGCATCAGGGAGAGGGGGGCGGCCACCAGGTGTTTGGAGAATGTGACTGAGTTAATTAATCTGTCCCCCCCAAGCCCTCCTGCTTCCCTTCATTTCTCAGTTTCCATGGACACCATCATCATATTGCCACCCTCCCAGTCTCTGCTGGTGGCCTGAGCATCACTTTCAACTATGCTTTCACACCCAGGCTGCATGCAAACCTCGCCTGCACCTTCTCCAGTCTTCTTCTGTCCACCCAGGCAGCCTGCCCCTCCAAGCCCACATCCTCTCATGTCTTGCCTTCAGAAGCCACCTCATCTGGGCCACTGATAAATGCACCCTAGCCCTGCTTGCTACCTGCTTAGGAGGCAGCTGCAAAGATCATACCCCTGGCTGGCTACTGTGTCCATCCCACCTCTCCCTTGCCATCTGTCTGCTGCCTTTGCTAGACACAAGTGACTCCCCGTTGCCTCCAAGGGTTTTTTTGGTCTATCCACACCCTGCCTATTGCTTCTCACACATTAGCCAGACATTGGCTCCCAACAGTCCTCCCTTTGCCACTCACATTAAGCATTCAAACAAGCCCCTTCATGCTCCTTCCTCTGATGGGTCTCACACAAGCTCCCTTTCACTGTCTGCAAACATCCTCCTCCTTCAGTTCCTTCCTTGCAAAACTCGATCAAGACAACTGATGGACTGAGTCCTGTATCCACCTGTTGTTGTCTGCTATAGGTAGACTGCTATAGACTGTAAGCCCCTAAGAGCAGAGACTTCCTCTCTGTCCTCTTTGCAGTGTCTAGCCCAGTGGAGCCCCAAGGCATTAAGGCAACAAAGATAATAATCATTATGGGTGGATAGGTTGAGAATGACCTCATCTTGGACTGGGGCAAAATCCCTGCTGAGTGGCCACGAGTCTCATGCTACCTCCTCCATTCCAGGCTCTCCTGCACAATCTCACCGGGGCATTAACCCCTTCATGCAGCAAAATGTTTGCTCCCGCCCACACTTTCCTGGCCTCCCCCCGCCCCAGCTTGACCCCATTGTGGGGGACAGGCCATCCCCTCAGGCAGCCAGGCATCGAGGCCATCCTGGTGGGGCAGCGCGGGGCAATTGGGGCCGTTCTCACTCACTTGGATAGGCTGAGCTTCCCTGCTGCTAGGTGGCTCTGCACCGTGTGCCATCGGCCTTTTCCCGCCTTCCCATTGCTGGGGTCGCTGTGGGCAGACAGGCTGCTCTTCATGCTGTCCTCTCGGAGCTGCTGCTTCTCCCCCAGGCGTCCTTCTCGCTCCCCCGCCAACCCCGATGTGGCAGAGGCAGCCAACTTAGCGCCCGACAGCAGGGAACCACTGGGGCGGGCCGGCAGGCCGTACCCCCCAGGACAGACACGAAGGGGGTGGCAGGGCGTGGCGGGGAGGAGGCCACATGGGGAGAGGGGGAGAAAGAGAGAGAGAGAGAAAGAGGGAGAGAGAAGGAGAGAGACGGACAGACAAGAGACAGACAGACAGAGAGAGAGAGAGACATCAGCACTGCAAAAGAAGGGGCTGAGGGCGAACCTTTGGCACAGGGAGTGGAGAGAGAGAGAAAAAACAACAGGCGTCCCCAGCTCGGTTGTGAGTTTATGATGGCGGTAAAATTACATTATCCCATAGACAACGAGGGGTTAAACAATGGAGAAAACTGTTAGGAGAGGCACTGCACAGGCAGAGGGAGAGAAAAGCCATGTTAGTGAGAGCTTACCAGTACCATCATCACCACCACACAGTGCAAATGCAGAGTACACGCTGAGAGGGTGACCAAAACGCGCAACCCCATCCTATGCTGCAGAGGAGTGGGGGCAGTGGGTGGGGTAGGGAGAGCCGAGGGGACCTGGCAGGGAGGGCAGCGCTAGCCTCACGGAGGGAGTCGCTGATGCAATGGTTCCCAACCCATTTGGGCAGCTGTTCTGGTCTCACCGGTGAAGGGCCCGGGCTCAAGCTCACCCGTGTCAATGGAGCTCTCCATTGGCAGTGGTGAGGACTGGGTGATGAAACCCAGAAGCTCAGGCCCAGCCTCCCCAGCCATGAGGCAGCAGGGCATGAGGCCAGGGTTCCTGGTCATGAGTCCAGTTCTGGTGCCATCAAACCCATTGGTAACATTACCTTAGACTTCACCAGTGCCAGGACCCAGATCTAGTTGTGTGGGAGAGGTGGTGAGTCTGGTGAACCAGCCTGGCGTGACAGCTCCAGTGCGTGCATACCAGTGGTTGGGAAACACTAAGGAAGGGGTGGGGAAGGAAGGGGAAAGGGCAGGAGGGGTTGCTCGTCTCCATGGTCATCTGCCCATGGGGGTGGAGTGTGTGGGGAGAGGAGGTAGAGTGAAGAGGAGAAAGGTGGAGGAGGGGAGCGGGGAGAGGAAGGTGGTTGCGCATATACTCACTACACATGATCAAACCAGGTAAAGAGAAACTCACTTGAGGGAAAGCCGTGGATCACCGTATGGGGCGTAAGGTGAAATGTTTAGTATAAACTCCTTGGGAGGGTAGGAACTCCATTTCTGCTGCACTGTGTTGTCATTGTTATTCCAAAAGTCTCTGTCTAGATCACTAGATCGGCGGGGGAAGAGGGGGGAAAGAAAAGGGAAATACAAGAGAGAGAATCTGAATTCCTGCGAGGGGAGGAAGGAGAAGAAAATAAAAAAAATCACCGCCCCCAAGAAAACCAGACAGCCAGGTGTGGGGGGGGAATGGAGACTGATGCCGATTCCACCTGTGGGAGAGAAGCCATGGCTGTAGTGGCGTCCATCTGCCACACGCACACCCCCACGCACACACTGAGGAAGGATGGACAGGGGGGACAGTGAGAGGAAGAGCTGCAGAAAGACAGAAGCAGGTGCCTTGAAAAGCTGGTAGGAGAGAGAGAGATGGAGCATGGGTTAAAGGAAGTGCTGCTGGGTGCCACAGCCTGTTACATCCTTCCTTGCTTTTGGCCCTGCTCTTGGGGAACCGCTTCCAGGCTAACCTGGCTCCTGTGCTGGCCACCTCCCCAAGCACCTCACTGCCATGGATAGTAGAATTACTGCTGACTCCATGCCATCAAAAATGAAAAGCTGACTCCATATTCATAAGACCAGCTTAAAAAGGCAAGGTTTTTAGGAAATGCAAAATTTGAGAGCGTCAGACCTCTAGCATTTGTACTTTCAAGCTGCTGTCAGCAACCGTAAGGGCTAGGGACTAACTTGGGCTTTAAAAGGAAGCTGAAAGTCACACAAAATCACATGACTCCAGGAGCTGGAGCCACTGAAAAAACACTACATCATCTTACAACTCACACTAAAATCACAAGAGCTGGTGACGCTGCACTAGACATATTCTCTTAGACCTGAGATGGTGGCAGAGTCCGTGACTTCTTCTAGCAGCTGCCATGGCATATGTAACCCTAACAACTAGAGGGAGATGGCCTAATGGGATTCAACACCCAGACCACAAAGGGTGGGAGGAAATGGGACTGGCAGGCTGGAAAGACTCTAAGATACCTGCCAATGTTGAGAGCTAAAGGCAGGTTCTGATCCACAGGGATGTCCCTTAGTGGTCTCCATGAAGCAGTGGGCAGGAGTTTACTTAGCCTGGCTCAGCCACCACTGTGAGATGTTCTCTGAAATATGGCACCCCACCAGGAATGAGCAGAGATGGGAATTTGTGTGCCTATGGGCACAAGCTAAGAGAAACACAGGACTGAAATCTGCCACTTAACAGTAAAAGCTCACCTGCAAGGGAGAGTGGATGGTTTCAGGGGAGGGTTCTGAGTCCCTGCCTTTCACCCTGAGAGTCCCATCACTGGGACTCATTTCAACACAGCAGGAATGGAGAACCTGGGAGAGTGAATCACTGAAAAACTCCCTGCTGCAGATGGGGGGCAATGGGGAGCATTCTCTGCACGACCCAGACCTACTGGCACCTGGTCGCAGGTGTGCAACCCCTTTCTGGAGGACCCACAGATCATGATAGTTTATTCATGATGTGTGATTCCCTCACTGCAGGAACCAAAGTTGCTGACACCCCCATTCCAGACGTGCAACTCCCTCCCTACAAGATCCAAAACTACTAATTCCCTGCTCCTAATGTGAACCCCTCCCCTCCTAAAAGCTCTGGAGCTAGGCTAGCCCTTTGTGGCATTGATCAGTAGGCCGCTGACGGTTGGACTCTGCAAGCCCCTGCTTTATTTCTTTACCTGGCAGTGCAGAGGGAGCTGGGGAGATGACAGGGGCAGGGGAGTGCCTTGTGACTTAACCTCCTTGTACGGTTCTTCGACTCTAAATAGGTCACTTGACACCACAGAGAGATAAGATGGGAGCCAGGTCTAACCACTACCTCCTGACTCCAGAGAGCTGTCAATGGCTTCCCAGCTCTGACCCCAAGCACGTGAGAGCAGCAAGCAGTGCCTTTGAAGTCAAGTGGTACTGCGGCAAATTTATCAGAGACTTCAAAAGCCCTTCGCAGGCTGCATGCCTGCACTCAGCCCCAGCTCCCCTCCTTAATTCCTCCAGCCCTCCTATGGCTCCAGCATGAAGCGGATTCATGCAGGCCTTTTCAAAACACAAAGAGGGAGATGAAAGGCCTACAAGAGGGGGGTGGCGGGCAACCCAGGGGGTTCGAAGGGGAGAGCTGCTGCTTTTCACCTGGGAGCACCAGGCTCACTTACCACCAGATGGAGAGAAGAGCAGGGCAGGGAGGAGGGGGTAGGGAGGAAAAAAAGAGAGAAAGAGAAAGGGGAGGAGTAGGCAAGGGGGAGAAATGGAAGGAGGGGAGGGAAAAGGGAAGAGAAGGAGAGAGGGAGACAAAGCCTCTCTGACTGACATGCCAGCCACTTGAGGGTTGGAGAGCAAGCCCCCCAGAGAGGCTTCTTCTGGTGCTGGGACTGGCATGCCTATAAGAAAGTGAGCCCCTGAGTCCCAGGAAAGAGGTGAGAGGGCGCATTGTCCTCCGGGGAAGGCAGAAGGTGGTGGGGGGAGGTGGAAGGGGAGCATTTGGGATGGAAGATAGAGTGCTTTGGGTGGAGGGCAGAGCATTTGGGAGGGAAGGGGCAGCCTCCCATGCTGTCTGCCACTCTTCATCTCTCTCCTGTTTCCCTCACCGGCCCTGGAGTAAATCCTCTTTGGGGAAGGCAACCCACACATGACTCCTCAGTGAGCAACGAGGCCAGAGTGACACCCCTTTGGCCCTATCCTCCCACCACCACAGTCCTCAGCAGACTGTGTGCAACCCACCACGACTGTAACACCCAACAGGTATTTGTAATGACTGGCAGTGACACCTGTGCGCTGGCATAAGGCAAGGCCCCATCCATCCAAGGATCCCATGCACACCCTCCCTCCCTCCCTTACCCACCAGCCAGAATAGCACACTAACAGCAGACCTGGAGGGCCAGCTCTGGTCACAATAGGATGAGGGGGAGGCCCTGCCTCAGCTCTCTCCACAGAGTACCATAAAGCCTTGGCAGCAATGGAAGGAGAAGCAACAGGCCTCTGTAGCCATTCTGTCAGTGAAGGTTTACAGAAGCTCAACCTGGAGGACCAGACCAACAAGAATTCTTTCTTCATGCTGAACCAGGACAAGAGATCATTCACCAACCCATCTATCTTCCCAGGACAATGTCCTCCCAGTGAGCCCTACACCCAGATGCAGAGACCAAAGATCAAGGGATGCCAAGGTTCCAGTAGCCTGATTCTACTGGAGCAGGTGGGGATAAGCTCTTCTTCACCCTCAGGTCGAGCTGTGTTTGCAAGCCCTGGGGGAGGACTAAGTTCCCGTATGGGCCAATTGTGCCGCACTGCCCCATGGTGTGACGCTGCAGCATGCCCTTGCCAGCACTGGTCCCTTCTCCTTGCAGATATGCCCTCCTCTCCATTGCATACATCCCAGGAGGCTTTCTCAGCCATGAGTGTGCAGCCCATCTGCCTGCACAGCTCTCAGCTCTGTGCCTCCAGAAAGCTGAAGTGAGGACCACTCCATGTGGAGGGCAAGCCGCTATGTCTTCTGATGCCATGTTGTTTTCTAAACACTGTGAGGCTGCAGAGCTCAGCCACGGCCAGGCTCTAAGAAATGTCTTCTGACCTGTATCCTCCAACAGCCTTGGCCCAGAGCACATCACAGAGTGAAAAGGCTTGGTATATGAGTGAGAAGTCACAGAAATGTCCATGACCCAAATGATGTGAGAAATGGGCCCACAGAGGCCCCCTCCTTCTGTGGCACAGAGGTACCTCCAGTTTCCATTATGGGGCTGAGGGGATTTGAAGCATCTCCATCTCCTTCTGGGGGACAGAGAGGACTCTGATGTGTCTCCTCCTCTCCAGGCAGAATGGCCAGGGTTGGAGAAAGGGATGAATTTGGGTGCTGTTGTGCAAACGGGGAAGAATAAATCGCAGACAATGGTTCATCTGGGACAATGAAGCCAATGATGCCTGGGATTAGTGCCCAAAGGCTTTGACTTTGCCCACGTTGAGGAAACAGAGTATTGAGGACAGCCACCAGGGCTCCTGGGAGGCAATTTCCTGCCACCCAGGGAGGGATGGGGGGAAACACAAAGCATTAACTGGCTCTCTTGTTCACTCAAAGCCAGTGTGTTGGAGCAGCACTGGAGAGCTGAGACCAACATATGTGCACTGGGGTGTGTTGTGGGCCAGGAAAGAAGGGGGAGGGCAGTCTGTGAGGTGTTGCCACAGGTACACACAAAGTTGTAGGGCTGAAGTCCAACTGGTGATGGTGGGGCTGTGTGTTATGGGAGCAAGACGCTGAGGCTGTTTGTGTGTGTAAAAGTAGTGTGGGGATACATGGTCTGAGCTGTAGGGCTGGAGTAGTGAATGTGTGAGTATTTAGTAGTGAAGGGTATGGGTAAGTAGGTGTGTGAGGCACTTGTGGTAAAAGAGAATGTGAGGGGTCAATAGTGTTAGTTTTGTGGGATGGTTTGGGGCCACACAGTTTGAGGGTGTTTGGTATTTGGGGACTATATGAAGTATCTCACTGGGGAAGGGGTATGAAGTCAATACTGGGTGTATCTGATGGTGGAGCAGATGGGGGATGTAGTGCCTCTGATGCCTCCTCATGCACAGGGGTAGGAAAGCAAACTTC
Source organism: Gavialis gangeticus (assembly GCF_001723915.1). Lineage (NCBI taxonomy): Eukaryota > Metazoa > Chordata > Crocodylia > Gavialidae > Gavialis > Gavialis gangeticus. The sequence continues at coordinate 116,200 of NW_017728972.1, forward strand.
TTTGTGTGCAGTTAAAACTGCCTGTATAAAGGTAAACTGAGTTTATGGGTGCCTGGGGAGTGCTGAAACAGTGTATTTGCAGTTGAGGAGATGCAGGCTATTTGACGGTCAAATCTTTTGGGAACCAGGATGCTGGGGCTGTTTGGAGTGGAACTAAAGTATGTGAGGCATTTGGTGTTGAGCTGAATGAATATATGGTGAGGTGTACAGGGAACAGGGCACGTGGCATGTCTGTGAGCTATTGAAGCAGTATATGTGTATGTGTATGTCTGCATGTGTGAGTTCATGAACGTACAATGTCTGTGAGGAAGTGAGTGTTGAGGGTGTGTGAGGGTGTTTGGTGTTGACACTGACTGAAAGTGTAGGGTGTAGTTTCATAGTAGGTCGGGTAGGAAGGGACCTGAGCAGATCATCAAGTCCGACCCCCTGCCCTGGGCAGGAAAGAGTACTGGGGTCAAGCAACCCCTGCAAGGTGTTCGGCCAGCCTCCTCTTAAAGACCCCCAGGGTAGGA
>NW_017728972.1:121711-122405 GCF_001723915.1 Gavialis gangeticus
AGCCTCTTCTTAAAGACCCCCAGGGTAGGAGCCAGCACCACTTCCCTTGGAAGTTGGTTCCAGATCCTAGCCACCCTGACTGTGAAGTAGCGCCTCCTGATACCTAGCTTGAATCTACTCTCAGTCAGCTTATAGCCGTTATTCCTTATTACTCCTGGTAGTACTCAGGGGGAACAGGGACTCTCCCATTGCCTGCTGGTCCCCCTTGGCCAGTTTACAGATGGCCACCAGATCCCCTCTCAGCCTTCTCTTGTGGAGGCTGAACAGGTTCAGGTCCCGTAGCCTCCCCTCGTAGGGCCTGCCCTGCTGCCCCCTGATCATGCGAGTGGCCCTCCTCTGGACCCTCTCCATGTTGTCTACATCCCTCCTGAAGTGTGGCGCCCAGAACTGGACATAGTACTCCAGCTGTGGTCTGACCAATGCCGCAGAGAGGGGGAGGATCATCTCCTTGGACCTCCTCGTGATGCATCTGTAGATACGTGACAAGGTGCGGTTAGCTTTCCTGACTGTGTCCTCACATTGGCGGCCCATGTTCACCTTGGAATCAATAATGACTCCAAGATCCTTTTCTGCCTCTGCACTGATGAGAAGAGAGTTCCCCAGCCTGTAGGTATGCTGCTGGTTCTTCCTCCCCAGGTGCATCACCTTGCACTTGTCGGTGTTGAAACCCATCCTGTTCTCATCCACCCACCCC
>NW_017728972.1:122541-135598 GCF_001723915.1 Gavialis gangeticus
TGCCCATCTCTCCCCACATCTTAGTGTCATCCACAAATTTGAACGAGGTACTTTTCACCCCCTCGTCCAAGTCGCTGATGAAGATGTTGAACAGTGCAGGCCCAAGGACTGAGCCCTGGGGAACCCCACTGCCCACATCCTTCCAGGTCGAAAATGACCCACCCACCACCACTCTCTGGGTGCGGCCTTCCAGCCAATTTGCGACCCATCTGACTGTGTAGGCATCGACACCACAGTCACCTAATTTTTTAATGAGAATGGGGAAGCAGAATGTGTGGGGATACTTGTGGGATGCTAAGACTATAGGGGCAGGGAGTATGAGGGGACAAAGTCTGTGAGGTGTGTTGTGTTGAGAGTGTGGCAATGATTAGGGGTGGTAGTACAAGGTATACAGAGTGTTAGGGGTCTTTTCAACTGTGTGAGAGCAGGGATGTAGGAGGAGCAGAGTATATGGGGATATTGGATGGTTGCGGAGTGCTGAGGGCATGCGGTGGTGTTTGTTGGGGGCAGCCTGAGAGGTGTTGAGGCTTTGTGGGGGCACCATACATGTAGTGACGTTGTGGGGAAGAGGCAATATGGCAATGTGGTGGTGCAATGTGTCGGGATGTTGAGGGTTTGGGGCACAGAGTGTGTGGTCCAGCACCTTCCATGAGCTGAAATTCCTGCTCCTGGGAAGCCTCCTGCTGCAGTGACCATGTCCCAGAGCTGTGCCTCAAGCCTCCATCCCCTCCCGCACTTTCCCGTGGCACCTACTTGATGGTTTTCTTCTCACTTCGGCCTCGGCTGGAGTCTGGGGTCCCCACCGTCTCCAGGGAGTTCTTGTAACGTTTACCCTAGGAATAAAAAGAGGAGAGAAAGTTAAGTCCAGGAAGCAGCTGTTAGGCTTGCTGCTGATAGTGTCAGCAGAGGCTTTCAGTGGTGCCATCTAGCTCTCCAGGGAGAAGGGAATGTACAGCTACTGGATTTCAGGAGACAGACCTTGCCTGAGGCTATGGTTGAAATTTGTGCCCTCAATCGGCAGGTAAGTTTTGAGATGATCTAGTTTTACCCCTGGGGGTTCCTGGTCTACCTTTCTTGGAAGCTGCTTTCCTGGTTTTCATCATTATACCCACCCTGCCCCACAAGCAAATTAGGAAACTTCTCCTAATTTCTGGGGGTTCCCCCTGACATCTAACACAGGGAGAGAGCACCCCAACACAGAGCACCCCAGTGGACTATCATGCCACAGCGTGATAAAGGATGTTGGCACCAGTGTGGTATTGTGCACCAGGATACTAAAAGAGCACTAGGAAGAGTGTGTCCTTGAGCCCTGCCCCCTCCCTTTTCTCACCCCACCATATCTGCAACAGGGGAGGAACAGGCAATTTTAGGATTAATTGAACTTTAATTAATTAAGTTCACAGTAACAAAAAATTAAAGTCATAAGATAATGAAGTGTGCATTTGTTCCTAATTGGGTCTTGATAATAAGGGCACTTTGTTGTGATTTCTGATGGCAGGTTCAACCTGCTGCACGATTCCAGGGCAGACAAGAGCACAATTAATGCTAATTAGTGAACAATTAGCAGATGAAGCTATCCCGCCCAGGTGCAGACAGAAAGCCCTTCCTTGCTGAGTGCTCTTCAGCATCTGGTTGCTCTCCATTGAGGGGTGGGTGGAAAGGAATGACAGGAAGTGGGATAGCAGCTAGGAGGTGTGACAATGTGGGAATTTGGATCTGGATTGTGAGGTGTGGTGACAGAGAGGGATAAGGCAGCCTGAGGGACAGGGAGAATTTTGGATCTAGCCTCAGGGTGGGTGTGAGTAATGGAAGTGGATTCAGATCTGAATCAGGGCTGGATGACAAGAACAGCAGAGCAGCAAGTGTGAAGGATCTAAGGGGAGCCAGGTCTGAAAGGAGGTCAGGGGCCAGTACAAGAGTGGCTATGGTTTGTATTGGGAGGGGGGGTGGCATTCAGAGAGCCATCAGGAAAGGACTGAACTAAGGGGACAACAGTTTTAAATGACATCCTGAGCAGGGTCAGGCTGGGAGGTATAACTAGCAGTGTCAAACATGAACCTTTAGAGACACCCCCTCTCCCTGCCACTTCTTACCCCACCCACAGTATTTCTCTTATCCCTGAGTAGCTGCATGCAAGCAATACTTGCTGAGGCTGCTTGATGTAGTGGGATAATCCAGCCAAGTTGAGCTAAGAAAAGGCCTGAGAATGAACAAAGGGAACCTCTTGTGTGCAATGATCTGGCAGGGGAGAGATTTTTGGAGGTCGTGCAGGCAGATACAAGGGTGGATGTGGAAAACAGATGTTCTCTGTCTCCTCACTTTGGGGAGTCATCACCTCAGGAAGAATTTGGCCTAGAATTTGCAAATGTCCTTTGCAGGCATGTCTGTGTCCCTGAATGCTCCTTGGAAGGCTGTCTGGCTAATTTTGGAACTGGCCACTGTGAATTCCCGAACCTTGGAGAGCTCCTGTCAGGACCCAGCTGAGCTGAGAACCTTTGCCAACATCATTTCAGGCAGTGCAACCTGGAGACTTTGTCACCTTTGTTGGCTGCAAGGCACAGGCTTGTGCTCCTCACTAGACCTGCTGGGTGTGCCAGAGACACTCCATTTTCCACTTCTGTCCTCTCCCTTCCCCCACGGCTGGAGAAAGGCTGCAGGCTCTGCCGATGTGACAGAAGAGATCCATGCATACGCTTGTTCAACAGTGCTGGGTTTGCTGGCCTGGCCTGTGGAGTGAGGAATCTGCATCGGTTGATGCATTCAGGTTCCAGAGACAGCTCAGCCTTGCCCTGGAAATTCTCTGGGTCGTGGACTGAAGCAGATGTTGCCACAGCAGCCCACAGCTCTGGCAAGCTCCATTAACAGGACCGGTCAGGTGTGAGGGAGCCACGGGCTCTGCTAGCTCAGCCTCCAGCCAACCCCATCACTCAAACTATTCCTGGCCACTGAGGTCTCAGACACAGGGCAGAAGGGCACCTGACTTCCGCTCTAAGCTGAAGAACATGTCCCATGTCGTTCAGCTCAACACCACATCCATAATCATGGTCAACTCTAAAACCTGGTCCATAATTCAGCTCTGCTCCCCTGGAGCAGCCCACGGGGAGAGAGAGTTTCCTTTGTGCCCCTTGCTACCTAACCAGACTTCAAGGACATCAAAGAGAGCAATGACTTCCCCAGTGGCATTAGTCACAGGGATTTAACTTTGCTGCTGTCATTCCCACTGGAGAATGGGGGTCAGATGAAAGCGATTTAGGGCAGACGGCATAATGGGTTATTAGTTGCCATGGTTGCAAAGGGATGAGCTTTTGGGGAGGGCAAAGAAGATGTGACCCCTGCCTCATATAGAAAGCTGAATTTCACCCCCATTGCCTGGATGTAACCTCTCTGCTTATGCCAGGGCTGAATTTGGCCCAGCAGGCCAATCTGAGGCAAACACACATCCTCCTTTAGGTGACCAAGAGTCCCAGCTTTGTCACTGATGTACAGACCAGGGACTTTTTCCTGTGTGATCCACAGGGACAAAGGTGTCACACCAGGTGGGCTTTCCTTTCCTTAGTGCAAATCTAGCCACTTTGCTATTTAGACACATTTCTTCTGCCTTTGCTATGGCCCCCCACTCTCCTGTCCTTGGCTTTTGGCCAATAGCATGTGCTTTTACTGTCTGCATGAGGCAGCTGGGCATGGTCCGGGCTGGGCAACTCTGAAGTCAGGGTGTCTTGCCCAAAGAGGGTCTGAGATGGGGGTATGATAATGGTGTGCACATGATGTAAGCAGTCCAGGGTAAGAAGCCTGCATCACCCCTCTACAGATGCTGATTAACAGGGTGCTGGAAGAGAAGGGATGGATGAACTTGACTTGCTGGCACACAGTGGTCAGACCCTCCTGACCCCAGCCCAGTCAGAACACCCCCAGGGACAGCTCTGACTCCAGGGAGCTTGATCTTCAGTCACAGGCCTAAGCTGCCCAGATACTGTCCTAACACTGACTTGTTAGCCTGCACTGTGCTGTGGCTTGTGACTGACCCACTGATGCAGGAAGGCAGGCGAAGCCTTTTGGAAGGGCCTGGAGGACCAGACCCTCAGCTGGTGTAAATCAGGATGGCCTAAGGCAGAGAGCCTTGGACAGGAATGCAGGGGGTGGGTACAGCTCCTCTCTCAGTCACAGCCCTGGTGGGGAGGGAGGTATGTTGGAGAGGGTTCCTGGCAGGAGTGTGGGGAGGGCCATTAGAGACTGCCCATTTCTGTCTGCCAGCACTGGATGTGGAAAGGGCTGGGGCTTCAGGGTGGGCAACAAAGAAGCCCTGGGGCAGGTGGCGAAAGGGGCAGAATCCTTCCCCTCCTTTCAGCCGTCTTAAGTGAATGCATGAGCTATCCCAGTCACAGGGTGTCTGATGGCTGCACCGAGACACCCATGCACAGCAAGCCTGAGAGAAGAGAAAGGCAAGTCACTGGAGGATTTACGGTGTCAGCACTACAACCGGGGAGCGCTCAGCCAGGCTGGTCCCTATGTCTCCCAGCAGGCAACATTGTATGGAGTGTGACAGTAGGGCTGCCTGCGGAGGGAGCTCTCAGCTACTCTAGCTCCGATCTTCTGCAGTAGGGGATGCTCTAGGGAGTGGACCATGAGCACTGGCTGTGAAGGGGGCTCTCAGCTAGCCCCAATCTAGCCCCAGTCTCCCCTAGCAGGGGGTGCTGTAGGGAACAGGACAGGAGCAAGCCACCACAGAAGCAAATGGGACAGGTTTTGAAGTTCTGTGCATATACAAGCCAGCCCACACAAAAGCAAGGTGCAAGTTTCTAGAAAACATGGCCAAGTGGCCAGCCAGTATTCATCGCAGGGGACTTCAACTGCGCCATCAGTGAGGGCAACAGAGTCAGCAGCGCCCAGAGGGTAAGCATGGACAGGTCCTCCAGGCAACTGCGAAAGCTGGTTGAGGACCACAGCCTAGGAGACACTGGGAAAGGATCCCAAGGCCCTGGGGGAAATTTCACCCAAGTGGACCCAGTGGGGAAAACCAAAACCCAGATAGACTTTGTCTTCCTCCCCAAGGAATGGGAGGCATGGGAAGCCCTCTTCACATCTGTTTCTTGGATCACTGCCTCCTCACAATCCAGGCTGAAATGGGAGGACAGCTGGAAAGGAGCAGAGGGGGCTGGGATGGACCAGGGACTCATGACCCTCTTGCACAAGAAGGGTCCGAGGGAAGAGTTGAGGAACTGGAGGCCCATCACCCTCCTGAACTTTGATTATAAGCTTCTTGCCAAAGTCTTGGCTGAGCGATTTAAATCTGTCCTAGGTTCCATCATTCATGAGGACCACTTGTGTGTGGTACCAGGATGCCAGATCTATGGGACCCTGCTGCAACTGAGGGACGCACTCCAGCTGGAACAGGACAGAGGCCAGAAGGTGGCAGTGCTGAACCTGAATCTGGAAAAGGCCTAGGGCAGAGTGTCATACTGATTTCTCTTCAAGAAACTGAAGCGAATGGGTGTCCCCTCAACCTTCACTGGCTGGATACAGACGCTGTACATGGAAGTAAGGAGCGAGGTGCTTGTCAACGGGTTCTTGAGCGTGTGGATCATGATAGAATTGGGGATCCGCTAGGGCTGTCCACTCTCCTCGATCCTATTCATCTGTGCCATTGAACCCCTGGCCCATCACATCAGGCAGGACCCTGGGATGCACGGAGTCAGATACCCAGAGGAAACAAGGAAGAGAGCAAGGTCCTGGCCTACATGGACAACTTGAACATCCTGTGCCAGAATTACCATGCAGTAGAAAGAGCCCTGTGGCACACACAGGTTTATGAAGTGGCAGGGTGGCCAAGCTCAATGTGAGCAAAAGCACCTGCCTGGACATGGGCAAACTGAGGGACCTGGAGTCCCTGGGGGTCTCAGTCCCCCACGAGGGGGTTAAGATCCTCAGGGTGGAGTTCAACCCTGCGCTGAACAGAAGGAGGGCCTGGGAGAAGATGGAGGCCAAGGTGAACCAGAGGTTGAGTCTGTGGCATGCATGCCACATGTCCATGGGGTGGCACATGGCACTCATGAAGTCAGCGTTGTTACCAGTGCTTTTGTACACTGCACTGGTCTTCCCCACTCCAAAGAGGATTACCCACAAAATCCAGAGAGCCATGTGCATTTTCTTCTGGGTATCCAGAATGGAGGTGGCGGCAAGGAAGACCCTATATGAGAAGAAATGGATAGGGGGAAGGGGGATGCCAGACATCTACTTGTTCCTGTGGGTATGGTACATGAGCCAGAACTGCAAGCTGGCAACCAGGCCAGAGACCAAAACAGCCTGTCTCATCAAGTATTTTGCAGGTCACCCCCAGCCTCCACATGCTATCAATAGATCAACCTCCTTGCTAGACAAAAAGACCATGGCTTGGGGGTGGGAGAGGAGGGTCCCAGCTTGTCCCAGCCTCCCTGAACGGACTGCAACACAGGTCTGAGACCTGGCGCAAGCAGGAAGCTGGCTGCAGACATTTCAGCTGCATTTTTGGAGAAGGTGAAAGGGTTTCACCTTCTTGGTTTTGCTTCTAAATTTAGCCCAACAGAAGAACATAATCATTCGTTAAAATTCTGTGCTGCCTATGCTGCGCGGCGTGTCGTACCGACGGGCTGCGGCGTCTGTGACCTTTCCTCCTCTTCAGCCGCTGCTCCTGGCCCCACTGGGAGACTCCAAACAGGTGGCACATGCAGCAGTGGCTGGCATTAACTCTCTCATTACCTGCTCTCTCACTTCCTTTAGAAAGAAGGCACTGGGAGTAGGTGAGGCTGGGCTGGGAGGAAAGGATCAGGAAGGGGGCTGCAGCTGCTGTCAGGGAGATCTGGCCAACTTCCTGCTATGTTTCTGGTACAAGGAAGAAGGGGAGTGCTGTAGAGCCAGCCATGCTCTTTAAAGGTTGGGTCTGGGTGGCCAGCAGAGTGCAGGGAGCCAGGAGGCTGGCTGGCTAGACACGAGGGGAAATTTTGCTTTAGGAACTATGACGCAGGAATGGAGAATGCAATGTATGGGACAGGGGCTAGAGGACCTGGTGCTTCATGGACCTTCTGGCCTTCACCACAACAGATCTCTCCCTCTCTCTCTCTCTGCCTGCCTCAGCTATTTTGGTTTTACACTGGAGGTGGCAGGGAGGGGGCAGGGGGATTCAGCCTGGCAGCACTTATTCAGGCAGAAGGCAATCGCTTTTCAGGGAGGCTGCCTGGGCACCATAAATGGGGACATATCAGAGCATGTGTGAGTGTGTATCAAGGAACAGCACAGAAATGCTTTCCTAGCAGGAATGAGGAAGCCACCCTCCTCCCAAGGCTGCTCAGGCAAGAGATCCCTGGAGCCAGCCCCTCCCAGCCACTCACCCAGCCTTCTCTCCTCATGCAGCAGTCCCTTATGGCCCCAAGCAGAAAATGGGGCTGTCTTTCCCATCAGAGCGAGCATCTGTTTCTCCTGCGCCTATTGACAGGAGTGCTTTTGGAACAAGCCTCAGGCCCAGCTCTCTCTGCACAGGGAGATTTCTGATGCATCTCACTTACTCCTGGGCTCCTGGTTTTATTAATTTGGCTCCCAGACGAAACTCTTTACTTATTGATGTAGCAACAGGGCTGCTTAATTCCCTTGTTTGTACAATGTAGATGCTCTCCTTGGCATTCCTTATAGCTGCTTTCCCCTTCTGTAGCTTGTGAGAATGCCAGCCAGACTAAGTCAGGGTGCAGGGGGCCTCTACTCACGTGAGGAAGCATGATAGTCTTTGGCTAGAAGCTGGTCTGTAAACATGCTCAAGTATTTGGGGGGGCTGGGGAAGGAGTGCTGTCTCTGCATGGAGATGCTGATCATGTGAATGCTCCTCTAGGGAGGGAGATGTTGTCTACATTTACCACCAGGTTTTAAAAAAATGGTATTGCTTTTTAATTATTATTGATGCCTGGTGTGTGTCTCTCTCCCTCTTCACTACCTAGGGAGACAGTGGCATTTGAAAGGGGAGAGATAATTGTTTCTATTGGCATGTTTTCTGTTTCGATAAAGAAAAAGCGAAAATAGCCGCTTTCTGAGCACTTGACCCAGTTTAAATCTCAGCTGCGTGGAGGGAGGCTTCCTTTGGAAAGCAAACAAAGCAGAGCATGTTCCTGCTGCTTGGACATGAAGGCCACTCTCAGGGGGGCTGGACAAGTGTGGGGTCATTCTAGGTGTGGGAGGGGGCTGCAAAGCATTCTGGGTGATCTGGGCAGGCTGTGCAGGGGTGTATGGCCCCAGGAGTGGTGTGTGCAGGTGCAGGCTGTAGGGCATTCTGGGAAATCTGGGCAGGTAGGGACTTGCCGGATATTTGAGGAAACCCAGGCAGCTGATGGCTGCAAGGCATTCTGGGAAATTTGGGCAGGTGGGAGCCGCAAGCCATTTTAGCAAACATGAACAGGTGGGGGCTGCAGGGTGCTGTAGGCAGGTGGATCCACAGTGCCTTCACTAATGCCAGTCCAGGGCACAGCAGCCATGCAGAGCGGGCTGCGCGCCCCTCCCCTTCCCTCGCACCTCTCCCCACAAGCCATTCATTAAACAGTGAGAGCTGAGCAGGAGAGGGGCCAGATCATTACCATTCATCACAAATATATATATATTTATTTTGAAAACTTCTCTTTATGCTGCACAAACATTTCCACCAAAACATTCAATTATCACATCTTCTAAAGAGCAAAATAAAAGCTGCAGCCGCTGCTGAGCTTTGCTCAACAAATGCCGATCCCGGGCTGTGGCGTCACTGCTAAGTGCAGGATCCCTTGGGAAATAGCTCCCCCTCTCACACCCAGAGGCACCTACTCTGCACCTCAGAGGACTCCCCTTCTCCCTCTCCCATCATCCACACTGTCTCCTGCCGGGACCCCAAATTACCCTCCTCTGACCCTCACCTCAAACTCCTCTCACTCTGCCTCAAACATTTCCTCCCTTATTAAAATCATGTCCTGTTTTATTCACAGGGCAGAGGGGACATCTCTCCCCCAGTTGGGTCCTGTTCGCCAGCACCCCAACAGCTTGATTACATTTAATTTTTGGCAGCAGGTTTTCATACCAAGGTGCTCCACTTTTCTCCTCCTGGGGAAAGAGAGGGCTGCTATTAAGGATGTTCCGTTTGTCACTCTGCTATTTAATTAACAATCCTAATGAATTAATAAGCAAAGGTTCTTGCTGAGATTCCACATTAATGAAACTGCTGCTTTCTGAGGAAGCGGTGTGAATGGAAGAGATGCTTCTTTGTGGTTTTATGAGTCATAAACGGCCACATCAACACGGGTCTAAATGAAACATCTTATTCCCCAACATGAAATTTTGTTAAAGTTGACTAAAAACTGAGAAGAGATTGACTGTTAAAACTACCCTGAGAATACTCAGAGGTGTAAAAAGCACTCTAGAATTTAAGGAAATTCACAGTGAAGCTCCCAACAATGACCTCATTTCTGCCCCGGGAACCCTGCCCATCCTCTGCCTAAGGTCATATGTTGTTGAAGTTTGCCCCATTGTCAGGAGTGAAGTTCTTAGCTGCAAGAGCATGTAAATGGCAACTCCTGCACTGGTCAAAGTTACCATTTACGGAGACTCCCTTACTTAGAACTCTACAGAAGTTGGGAATTCGGAGATGGTCCCTCAGTTAGAGGAGTTAGTTAGAGAAAGACCAGTGGTCTGAAGAGGTTGCCTATTGCTCCATAATAATGATAATCTTTCAATTCTTCTCATCCATGTATGCCTGTATTTATTAAAGCCTGTGATTGCTACAACTCCCAATTCTCCATCCAGGCTTATCACGGTGCTGGGTAAAAGGGATCAGATATAACTGGAGTGGGGGTTAGAGACAGACAGGCAAGGGGCCAGCTGATGGTATATACTGCTGGACAGCTAATTCCCTGGAGTAAATCATGTGTTGTAAGAGGGCTGCAATGCTAGCCATGCAGTTGTGTGGGCTGGCCTCTCTCCCCTGTGGGCCCAAATGAAGCTCAAACTCCAGTAGGTGAGGTACCTGGGGGGTGGGGTCTGTGCCCAGCACACCAAAGGTGGGGGCATACTTCAACCTCTCCCTGCCAGGAAGGCTACCACAGCAACAGTAGGTAGTAGCATGTGTTGCAGGGCAGGTGACCCAGACTGGTTTCTCCAGCTGGAGCTGAGATAAATCAGGATTGGAGGAAAGGACATGCCCCAAGGCTGCAAGGGACTGAGGATTTGCTCTGTATTAGGGACAGGCCTGATATTCAGGAGTCTGGCATATTCAGGAGTCTCCCGCTGGTGCCTCCCCCTCTGAGCTCTTAGCCTGCTTGTGCATTCAAAACCAACACACAATCATTCTGGGGGTCATGGGGCTCTGGGACCCCACAGCGGAACATGGGGAGCACTGACTGTCCTGACTGACCTCACCTCCCCATACATGGGGCGGGGAGGGAACCCCTCCAGAAGATGCTCAAGCATGTCCTTGTGCCAGCTAAGGCAGGGTAATCGAATTGTCACGCTTCAAAGCAGATGCTTGTTGCCACATGGGTCAGGGGAGAATTCCCCCCTTGGGCTCAGTCAGGTGCATTCTGGGAAGGTTTGCCTTTCCTCTGAAGTATGCAGTTGCAGCTGGCTACAGCAGCTTGCTGGCCCAATGGCTTGAGCCTGCATGAGCAGAAAGAGAGGAGGGACGGGAAGCAAGAGGGAAGAATGGAGGGAAAAATGCAATGGGAGGAGGGTGATGGGTCAGTGACCAGCTCTCTGCCATACCAAAGTCGAGCTGGCTGGTTGACAGGCAGTGACAGTACCTGGAGTTTTCAGGGACTGAGCAGTGAGAGCCCTTGGGCAGTGAGGACAAATGGACTGGGACCTCTCCCCTGCTCCAGTCTCTGAGTACCAGTCTGTGCAGCCCCAGTCCTGGGACAATGTTTGGCTACCCAGTGCTCTGTGGGGACTGAGGGGTCTGCACTGAGCTCCCTGGCGAGAAGAGGTCTACAGTGCTCTGCATGGGAGTGGCCCAGCACTGCCCTGCTCCCCACAGCACACTGGCTGCGCTGCCTGGGCCTGCCCTGCACTGCATTTTGAGGGTAGGCATCTGTTCAGACGACTGCACTGGGGCTGCACTACACTGTGTTCTCAGGAGAGAAGGGGTCATCAGCTGCAGAAACTGAGCATAGGGTGGGACAAGAGCTATCATCACTGTCCTTTGGCCATCATGGAGGGGAGGATCCACTACCCCACATGAGTAGGATGAGGTCAGGGGCTCAACTATTACTGGATATGACAGGGCACTGAGGTGCAGCTGTTCCCTTAAGGGGGCAAGCAGCCTGAAAGGCAGCTTGCAGGTAGTGAAAGGGGTTGATTAAGGACTCACCAGGCCAGCAGCAGGTCAGGCTTGAGCTATATAAGCACCAGGCCTGAGCTGGTCTGGTAGTCTAGCCTTGAGAGCCAGGAAGTGAGGAGCTCCCAGGAGCAGAGCAGCAGGGAGTGACTTTGCAGGCCTGGGAACAAGGGCCACATATCTGGGGCAGAGAGGGGCTCCTTTTTCTAGGCAGGTGGCATGGTTTTCTGTTAAGCCCAGAGAGGATGCAGGTGCTTTTTATTAAGTTGCACTGGGGTTTAGCCTTGAGCCCTGCTGACAGGCTCAAGGCCCATTCAGAAAATCAGTAACCTAGAAGCCCAGGGATTGAGAGTGGGGCCACGCAGGGAGTGCAGGAGCCGAGATGGAGTGAAGGACCAGAAGGTCAAGGAGCCTAGGGAGAGGCTGAGACCTGGACCAGAGGGTCCATGAGCCCAGGGAGGGCCTGAGACCCAGAATAGAGGGTCCCTGAGCCCAGAGAGAGGGGTTGCACAGGGGACCAGGGCCCTAAGACCCCAGAGAGAGGGGCTGTGTAGGGACCAAGGATCTGGGAGCACAGAGGGGACTGAATGTGGGACTGGTGGGTTGGAGAGCTCAGAGAGGCTAAGTGACAGACCAGGGGTTCCAAGGGCCCAAGGGGGCCAAGTGTGTGAAATGATAATATCCGCAAGGCTTGGGGTGTGGTATAGGGGAGGAGAGAGCCATGCAATGAGCCCTTAAGGCTACATGCCCCCTGCAGAGGCACGGACAAGATGAGAGGGGCTATTTGGCTTGAGGGATGAGGTAAGAATAAGGGGGTCCAGGAGGGGCCCAATGGTGATTTGTTTGGATGCAGGCTCACTCTAAAGCCCATAGGCAGCCTCCCTTACACTACCTCTAATAAGAACAAGGCACGGTGGGCGAGTGAACAAGGGAGGGCAACATTAGAGCCTGAGCCAGGCAGGGGTGCACAGTCACCAGGGGATGTCACAGCTGGGCCACCCTCTTACTCACATCCCTCTGCCAGCAGCCTAGCTTTCTGCTTCCCCTGGATGAGCTATTTGGCTCCCCAGCATTCTGTCTGTGGCAGGGCCTGCACTGGTTTCTGAGCCACATGTCTCATGGTGTGAGGCTGCCACATCACTGACCAGTGGTGCTGTCAGGCCCCTTCCCAGTGCCACAGTGAGCATGGGTTGCACAGTGGTCTTGACAGTCTTCTCTTCCCAGTCTCACTAGGACCCTCCCCACTCCTGGCTGTGTGACCTCCAATACTTACCAGTTTGCGCTGGCACCACTGACAGATCCCGCACAGGACGATGGTGACACTAAGGCTGATGGTGATGATGGCTGAGACCAGGAGAACATCACGGGAGGGCACTCCTGTTGAGGAGAGAAGCCACAGGTTAGACCTCTTGGTGGGGGCCAAGATAAAAGGACAGGGGAGAGGGAGGGAGATGGGGGGGGTCACTGCGTGCACTGGAAGCCACCACTACTGCCTCCTCCCCTGACACCAGAGCATGGGAGCTGCTGGTATTCCAGGCCACACATCTGCATCCCACAGTATTCCAACTAACATTATCCAGTCCCTTTGACATTATCCAGCAGTGGTCTCAAAGCAGGATGTGCTACACCAAAGCCGTACCCCACTACATATTCATTTGTGCTGTGCTGCCCAGCATACCTCCCAGTGACAGCCACATATCCCTTTGGTGCACCTGACACGCCAGGATACAAGACATCTGGCAAAGCTTA
>NW_017728972.1:140598-153846 GCF_001723915.1 Gavialis gangeticus
TGCTGGTATTCGAGGCCACACATCTGCATCCCACAGTATTCCAACTAACATTATCCAGTCCCTTTGACATTATCCAGCAGTGGTCTCAAAGCAGGATGTGCTACACCAAAGCCGTACCCCACTACATATTCATTTGTGCTGTGCTGCCCAGCATACCTCCCAGTGACAGCCACATATCCCTTTGGTGCACCTGACACGCCAGGATACAAGACATCTGGCAAAGCTTATGTGCTTCACAGAAGTGCTAGAGGGCTCTCAGAGCCTTGTTGTAATGAGTGCTTTAAAAACACTTGCTGAAAACAGCCCCCACCCCAGAGAGGACCCTCTTCTCAGTTATACTCATCTAATCCCACCAAGTTGCTTGGTATGTATGAAGTTACATTTGGCTGTGGGGGTACAGCATGTTCTGCCCATGATGTGTGTGTGGATGATACGCTCCCATGGATTTCGTATCAGGATACAGCATATTGCAATGAGATGCACAGCACGGAGTATACTGCCCTCCATGACAACTACCTCCAGTCTTACATGGCATTCCCAGTCTCACTAGGACCCTCCCTGCTCCTGGCTGTGTGACCTCCAACACATACCAGATACAACCTGTCATGCATATTTAACTGTTTTATAACATGAGCAAGGATGTAGCTACAAAGATGTAGCGGGCCAGTGGAATTTCTTCCCTTTCCAGCCCATTAGACTTCTGGGAAGAAGTCAGTCACTGCACCAGAAAGGGGGTTCTGAGCTGGGGGGGACCAGAAAACTGCATGCAGTGGCATTGTGAATAGGTCACAGGGAGCCATGATCATGCTAAACAGGTGGGGGATCCTGGCTAAGTCTGGACTGAGTGAGCAGGGAAGCAGACCTAGGAGGTGCAAGAGAAGTGGTTAATGAGCTTTCTAAGTGGCTAAAGAAATTCAGTTTTTTCAACAGGTGAAACAGTTCAGTGTCAGACGGCATCAGGGTGTCCCCCCAGAGGACGGTTCAGGTTTATCCCGTACCCTTCAGCAGGTCACCATCAGAGCAGCAGCAGGGACACTGATGGCAGCTTGTCAGTGTTACAGCTTCTAATGCGGTGTAGTGGGGTGGAGTTCTGACCAACTGGGGCTTGTGTCTGCAGGGGTGGTAGTGCCCTCATGTTGCCCAATGTCCTGCATTAGAAACCGGTTGAGAGACAGGAGCAAAAGGGCAGGCAGGAATGTTTCTGTTTCAGCCTGGAAAGAGGCAAAGGCTGCGAGGCTGCCTGGGCCAAAAGGGAGGGGGCAATATGCGAAGATGATACAGCATTTGCTAAGTTTGGTGAGGACTAACACAGGCGGCAAGGAAAGACTTCGTCAATGGAGGAGATTAGTGCTGTACAATGGGTGCTGCAATTTAGCAGGGATAAGTGCAGGGTAATGCACATCGGAAGGAACATTCTGAACTGCTTGTAAGCTCTGATGAGCTCTAAATTAACCATGAGCACTCAAAGGAAATGCCGAGGTGTCACTGCAGCCAGCTAGCAGGAAACCCCAACTCAGCGTGCAAAGGCAGGTGACACTGCAAGCCAGACGCTTCCCCAGAAAGGGGTGAAAACGGACTTCAGAAGAAGTACTGCCAGCACCGAAAGCCCTTGTACCACCCATGACCTGGCTGGGCTTAGAAAGTACTTTTCCGCACAGCTAAGGCTGTACATTATTGCCACCCATGGGCAAGGCAGGTGGTACTAGCTGCAGATGGACACTGCATATAGGACTGAGTGGACAGCTGGCCTCCCCTGGTGAAGCAATCCCTCTGTTGCTGCTGAATCATCTGTACCACACTGGATTTACACCCAGGCTGGATTTGGCCTATTCAGCTGTGGTGCACTCCCCTGGACTGAAATAACTCATGGGGGAAGCCTGCCACAGCCTCTGTGCTGCAGCCACCTCATGCCTGCCTCATTCTAAAGGGGCCTGGCTGCTTCAAAGTGTTCTCTGGCCCCAGCTCTTGAAGCTCTTTGGCTTTAGAGAATGAGTCACCTTTGTTTACTCCAGCCTGAAAACAGGACTCCTCTACCCTGGTAACCCCTGCTATTAATCGCCTCAAATAATGTCAGAGTTTGGGCTCAGGGCTGGGGGGCAGCCACACATGCCCTGTCCCCAGAACCCATGCAAAACTCCCCACTGCCTAACCAGCCTATCTTGCTCTGACCCAGACCAGCACCAGTGGACAGAGTAGCATGTGTCCCCAGTCCATGCCATACCTTATGTCTCTGCTGTGACTGCCAGAGTTGTTTTTATGGCTACAGAGGTCATTGCTCAAAGCCCATGCATTAGTCAATAGGAGTCTATCCATTGACACCCCTGCTCTATGTCAGACTGCAAACAGCGACCTGGAAGTCTGTCTTCTGTGCCCCATCCTCTAGGCTGAGCAGGCACCCTGCTGTAGGACCCTTTTTGTCTCAGACACGCGTGTTGTCCATCTCTAAACCATGTGGGAACTTGATCCTTGCAGACATCTGCCATCCCAGGACCATGTAGAAGCTGACAGCTAAGAGTGGAGGGCTCTGTATTCCAGGACGCCTCTTCATTTTCCTCCCTGCTGGTTGCTGTGCCAGAAGGCTACCTGGGCAAGCAAGGTCCCAGCCCTGTTCTGTGGCAGAAGACACAGAGAGAGAACCAGGTATCTCCTTAGACAGAAATGCTTCCTGTCAGCCATAGAACAAAGTCAGAGTGGCTTTCTAGCAGTAAACATTGATCCCTGCAGGTGCATGCTACAGACCTGGTTGAAGGACACATATCTGTATGCATGCGTTATTCATACATGCATGCACATGCTGATATAGAGCCATGATCCCAGCCTCAAGGAGCTCTACCCTGCAGCACCAAGGCTCATGCTGGAGTGGTGGTAGGGTCTGGCCTGGTTTTGGAAGCCTAGGCACAGCTGGAGGCCAGCTAGTGCCTGAGGGTCCAGGGCTGCAGGGCAGCTCCCAGCAGCCCCTTGCCTTAGCCTGTCCTGCTCTGAATAATGAAGGGATTGATATCACAGTTCTTCCCGTGGGAGGCCACCCTGTGGCCCCTTAACGCACATAAGGCACTGGGTAAATAACAATCAGCATTAATGTATAATGAATCTGTATCATCATCACCTATTAATAATTAACCAATCCATATTCACTGTACTCCGAGGAGCATGCCGCTGACTCCCAGCCAAACACCTCTGCTTAGCACTATCCTGTGGCCCCAGAGACACCCCCACCCCTCCCTCCTCTCTCAAAATCCTGAAGCTGCCAGGTCCTTGCCTGAAGATTTGAAAACTGGGAGCACACTAGACACTGCACTGAATGCAGGTGTCTGTGTGGGTCAGTCACAAACAGGCCACTGCAGAACTGGGGGCTCCCCCCTCCCTGGCTCCTCCTGTTCCCACTGTCACAGAAAGCCATGATCCACCTCCTTCCCCTCCCTCCACGTACACACCATGGAGCTATGTGCTGCAAAAGGTGCACGGCCTCCAAAAGAGAGAGCAGGGCTGGGAGCAGCCACCTGTATGACATACCTGCCAAGGAAGCAGCATGACAAGGGTGTCAGGGCTCCTTATATTTGGTGGGGTGGGAAACTTCCCAGGCATGCAGCTCCCGGGAGTCACGCAGGGGGAGGAGTAGAAGACCTGGGTGCTCAAGAATCTTCCCTACCATGGGGCAAGCACAGAGACTAATGAACCTCCGGCCTCAAAACCCCAGGGAGCCAGCAGTGCCATGGAGCCATCTACTCCTGGCACCAGCAACAGGGCAGCCACAGGCTGGAACCTGGGGCATGCACCCCAAGCTGGCAAGCTCTGAAGTGACTGCTCATCACTCCATGTTGGCAAGGGAGGTGGCACCAAGCCAGGGAGCAGCGAGGACATGGAATGGTCTGGTGAGGACAAGAGGCTCCCACTGCCTTCCCATGTGTGATGGCTCAGCTTGTCCCACATCTGTGCCAGCCTGATGCATCCTATTTCTGCAGGCTGTAAAAAGCCACCTGGGGCTGGTTCCCACCTAGTGATCTGGGATGAGCTGAGTGGGAGACCAGCATCAGAGCTGGGCAAAACTGTTCTCCACTGACACATGCAGGTTGGTGCAACTGAAGGAATTTGCAGATTTATATCAAATGACACTGCTTGGAAATGCTATTTCTTTGGAAGACTCAGAGCATTCTGTCTGGACCTGTGCAGCCCTTTCAAAATTTACCTAAATTAACTTTAAATAAAAGAGGTTAAAGAACAAGCCAAGTGAAATAAGAAGCTTTGTTCCACTTGAAACATCTTCCTCCCCAATTTTTCAGTTCAGGCAGCAGGCTGAAAAAAATCAATTATTCACACAGTGCTAGCCATGAGTGAGCAAGTCTGAAAGAAACCTCTGAAGAGCGACAAGGGTGGGAGGGGACCTGGCTGGGGGTGGGTGGTGGCGAACACCTCTCTTTACAAGTCAGTCATGGCTGGATGTCAAAGTATGATGGTGGAGAAGCAAGTTCTGCTCTGTTCTACAGTACCTAACTGTCCCTGGATGCAGGGAATGCTGACTTCTGAAGAACACCTCTGTCATAGCTGTAAACAAAAATTCTGGCTCCTGAATGCTCGAGGTTCCCACGGTTCCTCTGGTGTTGGCCTCAAAAATAAGTACGTGTTGGCCTCAGCATCCAGGCCTAATTCCAAACCGGGCAAAAATAGTGCAGCTCCCCATTGTTACAACTATCCCAAAGATTGTCAAGCCATCCCACACTGTAACACAAAGAGTTTCAATACTGCCCTCCTCCAGGCCTCTCAGCCATTAGGAAAAGAAGGGTATCTGCTACCCCATAATACTTATTGGTTGTCATGACCTCCAATTTAAGAATCCCAGGGTAGATTTGTCTCCACTTCCTGTCTCAAACAGTTATGATGCTGTGAATTAGCCACTCCAGAGGTGTGAGCTGAGAGCAAGCAACCCCTATTATACTGCACTGATCTTATCTCCCATCTCCTGTGGGTATGAGGAGACTTAATTAATGTGCGCTGTGTGCTAGAAGGTCCTTTAATGAAAGATGCCATGTACGAATAAAATAAAATAACAGTGGTGATAATAAAATAACATAGAAGAGCAAAGAGAGAGGTCAGATGTGCTGCACAGTTCCTGCAGCAGTGGAGAGCTTTCCGCCCAAGACAAATGTTTGTTCCCCTGTAGCAAAGGCAGGTGGGAAGTTTCAGCATTGGCACTGCTGTTCACAAGAGGACCGATAAATCTAGTATTTTTCTTCTCCCACATCTAGAGATCTTGAGGCATTTTGCTGTTGGGGGGGAAGTCAGGGGCAGAGAGATAAGGTGACTTGCCCTCACCCAAATGCTTGATCAGATGTACTGGCCCCAAGTCTCATCACGCCTTTATGTGGAAGCGCATGGATATGATTTGGCAATGGAGGCAGTGGAAATGAAAGCCTGACATGTTCTAAATGGGAGTGGGAAGCAAATGTGAAAGAACGAGATGGATGAAACATTGGCTTAGCTTCCAGCAGGAGGGGATGGATTGTCTGTCACTTGAAACCGTTAAATCAAGCCCAGGTGTTTCTCTAACAGTGACAGTCCCCCCTCACCCAGAAATTATGTACTTAACATGGGAGCTGCTGGGAGAAGTGCCCTGGCCTGAGTTATACAGGGAGGTCGTCACAGGTCTTTTTGCCCTTGAAAGCTGGGAATCTCTCAGCCTTGACCACCAAGAAGACAATGGGAGCTCAGCACCAGGGAAACTCAGGCTAGTCCTAGCTTTCCTCCTGCAGTATCTGCAGTGATAAATGCAAGGCAGACTTTGAGTGATCTGAAAAATCGACACCAGAAACATGCCCATGCTGCGGACAACTCCAATCCCCACATACCCCCCAGCCAGTCCCATATCTGGGCATCTCAAAATAGCCACTGAGAGTCCAATCATGCTGCACACATGGATGCTGGAAAGGGGAGGGATGGCAGGAAGTGCAGCCAAAGTTGTGTGTGCGTTGGGGGAGGGGGGGAGTAGGGGCATTTCTCTTAGTGCTGTCAAGGAAGATAGCCCCTCAGTCAGCCAGCCAGCCAGCCAGCTGGCATCACTCATAAATCACCCAGCCCAGGCAGTGTTCATCAGCAGGTGTGGAAGAAGCTGAAGAACAACGTTGCTGTGCTGTTAACAAAAAGGTGTAATTCATCATTAAAAGCAGCTCCTTCCCCCATTCACTGGAGCGCAGCCAGCCCCGTGTCCCTCTGCGAGAAAGATGCTAAGGGTGATGCTGGCAATTATGGACTGGAGACCTTTACAGCACTGCTGGGAAAGAAAGGAGAAAATAATTACCTCAGGCCTGGGGCTAATTCTCTATCATGGCATTGGAATTCCAAAACTAGGCAGTCACAGTGGCAGGCAGACGAGCGTACAGCGGGCAGACAGCCTGGCTGTGGGTACCAGATTATCAATGGGAGCAGGCACTGGAGTCCCTGTGGAGGGGCTCCAGTCTGCAAACTCAATGAAAGGACACAAATTCCCATGCCTATTACACCCTGATGGGACATATGACCTGCATTTCTACCCTGTCACATCCCACATGACCACGCTGGGGTTTATGACCATGAGCCTGGCCTGTCACACTCCACTGGTGTATAAGTATCATGTCCCTGCCCCCCTGTCACATCCCAAATGTCTTCACCCTAAAACACTCCAACAAAGTCTACAGTCTCTCTTCTGTCCCACCATACCCCATGCAACTCCACTGGGATGTATGCCTCTTGCTGTTGCACCCCAAGGAACCTCACTGTAGCCTATGGCCTCCCCACTCCTGCCCCATCACACCCATGCAATCCCTGCACACCACAGGCCAGGGGGTGGCAACCAGTGATTGCCATCTCAAGACCCTAATCTCTGGCTGAGCAAAAACATCTCCCCTAGGGAAGCTCCCAGTCTGTAGCCTCAATGGTTCATTCCTCTCTCTGCTACAGCTCTGCCCCTCCTCCTTAGTCAAATTTGCTAGGCTTCTGCTTGCAGCCACAAGAGGACAACAGCAACTCTATACCATAGCAGCACAAGTGCGGCTGAGAGCAGGGCTCCTCCTTAAGCCATCAATCCCTTCCAGAAGGCATAAGTTATTCTTAGAGCATAATTGTCTGGCAGCCTCGGGGCCTGGCATGAGCCTCTTGGGCTCAGGCTATATTTTGTCCGGGTCTGGAAAGCCCGGTGGGGCTAAATGCTGCATCAGTGAAACCCACCATGTGCAGTGACTGTACTTCCAGAGGCACCCAGTATAGCTTTCAAATGGGGACAGAGGCATGTCCCCTGCTGAGACACTCAGGAAGGGCTAGATCAGCAACTCAGAGAGAAGGAGGGATATAATTTACATGAAGGAGCTGACGAGGATGCTGAACTGCCTACAAGCAACGGCCCCATCATTGAGTCACAGGGGCCTCAGAAGCCTGTTTCAAGAAGCCCATTGATGCCCATGGAAACACTCTCAGTGACATCTGTGGGCCTTGGATCAGGTCCCAAAGTAGAAATTTCTGGCCTGTTCTCAGAAAGGAAGGAGGATCTTGTGGCTTAGATGCTGGCCAGGATGCAGGAAACTGGATTTTGCTTTCCAGCTCTGCCACAGACTCTGTGGTGTGACCTTGGTAAGCCATGCCACCTCTTTGTGACTTGGGTCCCAGTCTGTTCAGCTGTTCAGATGAAGAGGCAGAAGACTGAGAGATGGGCCATGTGAAATGATGCAAAAGCCTGTCGGAGAATGAGGGGAATGAAGCACTGATCCTGCACTCAGCCAGGAAAGATGTCCCTGGCACCCCCCTCCCCCTACTCAGGGAAGTGCCTTGAAGCAGCACCTTGGGTCTTGCTGGGGCATTGGGAGATCTGAGTTCCACTTTCAGGTTCTGCCACTGACCAATTGCCTGGCCCTTGGTAAGTCCCTTCCCCTTTCAGCGCCTTTGGACCCCATTGCACCTGGTTTTCTTCTTCACATCTGTTTAGAACATAAGCTTTTTGGGGCAGGGGTTGTCCTTCATTACCTGTTTATATAACGTCTACTGTTCTGCACAAGGAGCCTGTGATTTTGGGAGGGAAAGAGTCTGAAGTACGAGTGTAATAATAATCTTACCTGACACACAGCACACATGCAGCTTGTGCCATCCTGAGCAGAACCTATTACATTTTAAAACTAGTACTCCTTATCCTGTCCCCTGCAGCCACAGAGAAGAATCCATCACCATCCTCTTCATAACTACCCTTTGGGTATTTGAAGAGATATCAAATCCCCCTCTCAGTTGTATCTTCTCCAAACTAAATAATTCCACTTCTTCCAAACTTTTATCAGATTCATTCATTCTCAGATTTTGTAACTGAGGCTAACAGGGGAATGGAATTCCCCAAAGAAGTGGATGTGTGTATGAATCACGACAGCCTTAGCAGGGAGAGCTGCTCCTCCTGCATCCAAATGATAAGTTAAGGGGCAGTAACCCTCCTTCTCCAGGGTACAGTGTGTCCACCAGCATCACCCCCACCCTCTCACTCCCTGTAACATCAGACACAGACTGGGACTGTTCCCTCAGACACTGCCTAGCTAGGACATTTGTCCTCCCTGTGCTGTATGCACATGAAACAAGAAGATACACTGGGCTGTCCCCCTGCTGTGGCTTTGGAAGGCTGAAGAGGAGACTGAGAGGGAATTTAATAGCAGCCTTCAACTACTTGAAGGCGGGTTCGAAAGAGGATGGAGCCAGACTGTTCTCAGTGGTGGCAGAAGACAGAACAAGGAGCAACAGTCTCGAGTTGCAGCACAGGAAGTTTAGGTTAGATATTAGGAAGAATTTTCTCATTAGGAGGGTAGTAAAATACTGGAACAGGTTACCCAGAGAGGTGGTGGAATCTCCATCCTCGGAGGCTTTCAAAAGCTGGCTAGACAAAGCTTTGGCTGGGATAACCTAGTTGGGGTTAATCCTGCTTTGAGCAAGGGGTTGGACTAGATGACCTCCTGAGGTCCCTTGCAACCCTAAATTTCTATGATTCTATGATAAGGTGGTATAGTATTGACTAGGCCACTGCAGCAATAAATATCACTCTTGTCTCTCATGGTTTTAGAGCACCTGCCACCCTGCAAGCCACCAGGGACTTGCCCTGACACCCCTCGGAAATCAGGGGACACTTTTGCCATGGGATGGAGCTCAATGTTTTACAGAGTACAGACCACAGATCTGGTCTCCCCACAAAAGAGGGAGGATGGGCCTAGAGATATGGTATTGCTTTTGGGTGGAAGACCTGGATTCATCTCCTTTACCTGCCACAGACTCCCTGTGTGACCAGGGGCAAGTAGCTTGCACTCCTCCTGCCTCACTTTACCAGCTGTGGACAGGGGATGACAGCACTTCCCAGTGCCTTGGGAAACTGAATGTTGAAGACAGCAAAAGTAAAGAGGGATTTATTCTTTACTCTCTCTCACAATACAAGAACTAGGGCTCACAAAATGAAGCTATTAGATAGTAAGTTTAACACTAACAAAAGGACGATCTTTTTCACACAGAAGGTAATTGAAGTGTGGAACTTATTCCCACGAGATGTTGTGGAAGCTCACAGCTTAGCCAGATTCAAAAAGGAATTGGACATATTCTTGGAGGCAAGGGGGATCAGTAGCTATTGAGCATGGAGTTAGGGATAAAACCTCTGAATCAGAACTTCTTAGACCTTAAATGCTGGAGACTGCAGGTAAGAGACAACAGTGGGAAAAAACCCTGGTTATACCCAATTCACTCCCCCTCTCAGCATCCACTTTACTACTGTGTGACAGACGATACTGGGCAAGATGGACTTATGGTCTGACCCAGTAAACGGCAGTCCTTTTGTTCTTATGAAATGCTTGTACGGGGCAGAAACAGGGGCCACAGGAACAACTGAGATAGACAGTGCTGCATGAAACAGGGCAGGAAAGAGCAAGCACACTGTCCCCCAAGTACACAGGGGCAAAGCCCAGCTCTCTCCAAAGAAGCCTGTAGGACTGTCAGAACACCAACCCTGCCTGCTTCAGCAGGGCTCAGCTATCCCCTTTGTGAACTGCTGCTTGTCCCTCTCTGAGGCACAAAGCAGGGCCTTAGCTGCAGCCTCAGCAAAACGACTGTGCTGAGCACTACAAGATGTATAGAGAGAGGTTTGGTGAGCAGGGTCAGGGCTGGTGTGACAGCCTCATGTATCTGCCACTTGGTCAAAGTCTCAGTGGTATGAGGGTTACTGGAGCAAAGCTAAGCATTTGGGAAACTGTCACTGTTCAGCTGGGCAACAGGTGCGGAGCCCGTGCTATGAGCTCAAGCAAAACTCTGAGTCTGTCTCGTGATGTGACAGCCAGGCCAACTTCATTGCGGTGACCTGTGTGCCAGTGATATGGCCATGCAGCGCAACACTTCAGGGAGACTGTCCCCAGCTGGGCCTCCACTGAGTGGACACCCAGATACAACAGGGTGAAAAGATCTGCATTTGCTTCTAACTGCTCCTGGCATTTGGATAGTGGAGGATGGGAGAAAGGGAAAGAATGAGAGGGGAAAGTTTACTACTGGTGTAGGTGTCCTCTGTCCACTTTCATCCCAGCAAAGCTATTTGCAAAGCCCCCAAGCTATTTATTACCTGCTCTCCTCCCATGTAGTGGTGAGGTGCTGTAATAGTCCTGACTACTCTGGGATGTCTGTCTGTTCCTGACCCTGCTGTAAAATTCATCACTATAAAATCCCAGTACAAATTATACTGGGGTACGTGAGCATCTGTCCCCAGTCAAGTTGTGCCAGCTACTGCACCCTGCTCTTAGCTGGGAAGCCAGGTCACAACCATGTTCAACATTCATCAGACCAAGCCCAAACTGAAGCCAAACGCATGGCAATGCACCAGGGAAGGAGCTGCTCCAGTGATGGTTCTCAGAGCCCTCCCAGGAATCTCGCTCAACAATGGAGGAGTTCCAGCCAGGCTTCACCCCTCCATGGTACCTTCCTGGACTACACGGGGTGTCCTCTTTGCCCTTTAACTTGTTGGACAGACTGCTAGGTGGCTCCAGGAACTGCTCCAGGAGAGCCAGCCACTCCAACTCATAATGCAACCCCTCTGGTATCCACCACACCATGCCATAGAAATGCTAGCCTGCCCCAGCCTGCACACAGACCACACTGATGCTCCTAAAAGAGTCAGGCACACCCAACACAAACAGATTGTTCCTGGTCACTCTCCATTCACTCAGCACTGCCCTGAATGGGGCCAGCTACACTGCTCCACTGGGTCATGCACAACTAGGCTGGCTGCCAATGGCACCATGTGGACCGCACCAGGCTTGAGGGGGAAGGGGGTGCCTAGAGGCAGGTTACAATGCTGTGTTTTATTAACAATGCCTCCTCCCTTGCTCTCATTGCTGGGAGCTGCCAATTAGCACACATCTCTGTCCCACTTCCCATGTGCACAGGTGCCAGAGCACTCTCCTTCATCATAGCACCTGCGGCTCCCAGCAGCAGTCTCTTTGGAAATCCCCTGGCATGGCCACAGTTTGGTTGCCAGGCTGTGACAAAGCTCCAGCCTAGGTCAGAGGAGGGCCTTGGCTCCCAGACTATCTGCCTTTCCCTATAGAGCTCCCTAAGACAGAACTTGCACCCCAGAGCCTCAAGTCCCTGCTGGCAGCAACAGAGGCCAATACACCACAAGCCAACAAGCCAGTTCTGCTGGTCCTGCAGTCCCTTCACTCTCCAAACTGCACTCTGCCAAGCTCCCATCCGCTGCACAGCACAGCACTACTGAGATAAGCCCAGCTTTGCCTCAGCTTAAAAAAAGGAAGGGGGGATTTAGTGTTACTTGCATGCCCTGCCAAGGCCCAGGACCATACCTCTAGGCAGCTCCTTAGAATAGAACCCTTCATCCAGAGCCTACTCCATCCTTGGAGGCAGCTGCATTTCTCTGTTGGTAATTTTTGGTCGGAAGCTGAACGTCTCCCTCCAGCACCAGCTCATTTGAATGTCCTCAGGGGATACCACGAAACCAAAAACTAATTGGCCATGACACATGGAAAGCTGCCCGTGGCTGTCCGCC
Source organism: Gavialis gangeticus (assembly GCF_001723915.1). NCBI lineage: Eukaryota > Metazoa > Chordata > Crocodylia > Gavialidae > Gavialis > Gavialis gangeticus. Next base: position 152,621 of record NW_017728972.1, read on the forward strand.
TTCGGCCCATAGCTTTCTGTAGACTGTACTCCTCTCCAAGGGCCGCTGATATGTCACCACATCTCTAGTCAGCGTCCTGAGTGGGAAGGCCTCCTGGGATCCTGGGGAACTGTACTAATGGCATTGTTGTTGTCACAGTAAGAGGCAGGTGCTATTCCTAGGCCAGACAGGCAGTTTTTATTAATAGTCCTCTGTACTGTCCATCCTCCTCCACTCTTTCCATCACACTCCAGTTTTTCTTTCTTCTTCCCCATCCCTCTTGTTTAATCTAACTCCTCCTCTCCCTGGGACAGACACAGGAGATGTAAACACCTGTCACACTGGTGACAACCTGACCTGCAAGAAGCCAAGACAACTCACTCATGTCTGCAAAGTGCCTTGAGACAATTGGTGGATGAACCTATAAAAGACCAACACCAAGCCAATTCAGCAATTACACGGTGGAAAGAAGAGATCAGCTCAGGTGTGACTCCATTAAAGTCAATGTAATTTTCTCCCCTGGGACTGAGTTTGGCTCCACAGAGTAAGTTTGCAGTAGAGAAGAGTCCAGAATAAGTTGAGAAAAAATGGTGGCTCTTGTCTAGAGGGACCTGGTGGGAAGGCTGAGACTATACAGAAAGGGATGGTAGCATTGCACTCTGAACTGAGCATGCCAATGTTTATATAAGACATGTGTTGGGGGTGAAGGGATGAAATCAATGCCAAATGGATTGTAACAGAAGCAAAGGTATGTGATAGGGTCAGAACAGCTGCATGGCTGAAGTCTGACCAGGCAGAAGGGACCATATGGGCCCAGGTGGAAAGTATGGGATTTGGAGAGCCTCGATAGGACTGGATGGGTGGCACAGGCCTTAGGCAGGACATGTGAGCATTGGGCAATATGTATTGGCCTTGGTTAGCTCATATGGGGCTGGACAGTGCACATGGAACTGGGTAAGGTGTATAGGATTGGACAGGGCATGTGGGACTAGACAGGATGTATGAACCTTGGTGAAGGTGTGCAGGTTTGGACAGAGCACATATGACCGTTTAGGGCATGAGGGATTGGGTAGGATATGTGGGCCTTGGACTGGGTGCAAGGAGTTGCAATGACCATCTGGGTCTTGGTCACGGCATGTGGACCTGGGGCACTGGAGCTGGACTATGTGGGTCCTGGGCTTGGTACATGGAGCAGGGCAAAGCCTGTGGGATTTGGGCATGGTGTATGGGGCAAGAAAAAGGATGTG
>NW_017728972.1:158846-180675 GCF_001723915.1 Gavialis gangeticus
TGTGGGCCTTGGACTGGGTGCAAGGAGTTGCAATGACCATCTGGGTCTTGGTCACGGCATGTGGACCTGGGGCACTGGAGCTGGACTATGTGGGTCCTGGGCTTGGTACATGGAGCAGGGCAAAGCCTGTGGGATTTGGGCATGGTGTATGGGGCAAGAAAAAGGATGTGAGGCTGGATGGGGTGTGCAGACCTTGGCCAGACTGTTTGAGACTTGGCCAGAGTGCATAGGGTAGGCCAAGGTATGTGGGGATGGATGGGGCATAAGGTCTGTGGATGGGCTATGTGAGATTTGAAGGGCTAAATGGGCCTGGGCAGTGTGTATAGGGCATGACAAGGTATGGGGGGCTAGATGGAGCATGGGCTCTTGGGGAGGGTGTCCAGTTTCCTCATGAGCTGTGCCCAGCAGGCTTCATTCCCCCACCCTCAGCACAGGCAAAGAGCAGATGGCTGTGCCACTGCCTGAGTGACAGGGGGATGGGGAGGGGGGATTGGGGAGAACAGCTCTTTCATTCTGTCATGCAGGGAGCCTGATTCTTTAACGGGGGTTTGTAATGAATAGTAAATCATTAAATCATTGAAACAAATGAGTAGCCCACAAGCATGGCTAACATTTCCAAATGAAGACAGCACTGCTTAGCAAGAATGACTGTTCCCTACAGGCAGCAGCTGCCTCCCTTTTGTCCTTCCACAAGGCTGGGGTGCTTGCTAAGTCCTGGGCCCTGACACTTTGGCAAGTTTAGTATCCACCCTCTTTCTCTGGAGCCCTGACCAGGTTGAGTTTCATCTATCCCTGAGCACAAATCCCTGACAGATCCTGTATCCCAGCCCCCCTGGCCCAGGACATCAGGGCCCTGACTCCCTTCTCAGCTCCTCTCCGAAGGGCTCAGATTCCCTGCTGTCCCTGGAGCCTCAGGCCTTACTCTTGGCCCAAAGTGTGAGAGGTGTCTTTAGCCCCAGCTCACCCTGAGCCTGACCCCTTGGCATGAATTTGAGCGTCCTGTACCTGGATTCCTGCTGCTACATGCCTCCTGGTAGTGAGATCCAAGTGCAGCTGTGAGCTCCCCTGTGCTCCAGCACTCTATGCCCTATTAACTCTTTGGATCTAGGCACCTCTCTCCCCCACCCCCCAAGTCCTGCCAATATTTCCAGGCATCATGGCTGGATCCCATCCCTCACAGATGAGAAAGCCAGGAAGGAGAGCAAATGAGCTTTGGCCATCCCTGCACACCCTGGAAGAGGGGCTGTGATGAGGGAGTGACCCCATGGTGCTCCCAGCCTGCTGGCGGGGAGCAGAGATCTGTTCTCCCTCTGGGAGGCTGGCAGCTTGCTCCTAAATCCACAGACATGTTGCTGGCAGAGCAAAAAAGAACACGGCGTAATTGAGGCAGGTGGCTTGAATGAAGCCAGGGAATGACTGCAGCATGCACTGCTTGCTAACAGGGCACGCCAGGGACAAGCAGATCCATCACACAGGCTGCTACAGCCCTTGGCTACTCCAGTAGTGCCAGGTCCTGCACAGCCCCCCTCCTCCTGCTGGCTTCTTGCAGAAACTGGTAGAGAAACGGTTGTTCTGTTGGTCTGCCCCATCCTAGCCAGATAAGGTTCAGCTAATGGAGTTCTGTGCCTATGCCAGCTCCTTGGGATCTTGCTTAGTGCAACCAAGGAAATTTGTCCCTCCAGTAGAGGCTCCAGGTTGGGTCTGTAGCTTGAGGTAGAAATGACATGGGACAATGCAAGACAGTGCCATTCTTTGGATGCTAATGGTATCCAACAGGGTGCGAGTTAGGGAGAAACGTGGAAACAGAGCCCTGAATCCAGGTCTTTCTGTCCAATTGGCAGGGGAACTATTCCCCAAAAGCACTACACTGAATCAGTGCTGCCAACCCCAGCTCATGAGCCAGCCCCACAGAGATCAGCAGACTGATTTAAACATCATTACAGTTCAAAAAAAAGAGTCAAGTTTGGGGGGGGAGGGGAAGGTATTAGCTTTCTGGGTTTTGAGCTGGCAGAGCAAGGGTCATATTTTCAACCCTTCTTTCTTCTACAATCACCAGGCCTAGAAACTCACTTTAAAAAGCAAGCTGAGGTTCTCATCATCATGCGACTCCTGCTCAGGCTTTAATCTAAGCACCATGGGAATCATGATGGAGAGCAAGAGTTGGCAGCACCTGAGGCTCCTTGCTTCCTCCATTGCAGGAAGTTCAGCCCAGGCATGCAGCTTCACTAACTTCCAGCATCTCACCTGCCTACCCGAGAGAGGGCTGCAGGAAGCCCGCAGTTGGTCAGTAGCAGTAAACTTTATTCTTTAGTCAAACAAATGCACTGGGATCCAACATTTCCACATCTTGTGTCTCTGCCCTCCAGCTCCTTTCTGGAATACTGTCACTCAGACATCACCTCTGGATACAGAGCTCAAAGCCCTGTTCTTGAGCTTGTACAACTGCCAGAGGACAGAGGCATAAAAATGATGCTCCCAAGAGCCTGCTCTGCTCAGCCTCCTCCAGAGGCTGTCATTTTGACATGCCTTTAAAGTCAGTCTGCTCTCCTGCCTCTCTGGCCATCTCCCCACAATCCCAGTCCTCCACACTAGTGAGAAGAGGGATCTTCCAGTGAGCCTTGTTGGTGCCCCACATACACAAGGCTCTTTGGGTCCCAGTGCTCTAAACCAACCTTTGGTCTCCTGGTCTCCAGTTGGAGACCAGGCCTCCTGCACTGGAAGAACTAGAACAGAAGCTTCCTTTGGCATGACTGCAGTACAAAGTCAGAAAATGGGCCAGCCTTAGCTCCGCCACTGCTCTGCCTAGCTTCCGGAGTACACTGGTGCCTTATTATAGGACCTGGATTAGGAGGCCGCTGGACCCCTGGGGTCACCCATGTCTCATAGAGCTTAAAGGACACTGTTCTCCGACCTGAGGGTGACCCAGGCTGGGGTTTTTGGAGAAGCCTAAGGGAGTTAGGCACCCAGATCTCATTGAATACAGGTACCTAATTTCCATAGACCCTTTGGTAAGTTACCCCTTCTGCTCTGGGATCTCCTCCTTCAGGAAGCTATAATAAGCACCTGCTGGAGCCAACGGGCTTGGCACTACAGCTCCCAATTTTCCCTTAGAGAGGGGGCAGGGCCTGCATGCTAACTAACCCCTGGCTGATGTGTCTTGGGTCCTACAGGGTCATATCTATCCATCCATTCCAGCTGCACTGCATCTTTTCCCATCCCTGCTGCCTACTTTGCCCTGTACTCAGCCATTCCAGGTAGGTCAGACTGAAATTTTCCTGCTCCAAGCCCCCGTCCTGCAGCTGCAGGTCTTTTCCGCAAAGTCCTTCCCAAGCCAGTGCATGCTGAGGCCCAGAACTTTGCTGGGCTCCTGAGCAGCTGACGGCACCTCTGCCACTGTCAGGGAGACACTGCCATCTCCTACAGAGAAGCCCTGGGATGTTTCTCTGCCCCAAGTACAACATGAGCTAAACTGCACCATGCCTCACAACTTTACAATTGGTACCCACCAGGGAAACCCTACCACTTCCCCATGTCAGGCCTGAGGGGAACAGCATCCCCTTGCATTTCTAGCACACCCCAACTTCTACCTTGGATAAGCACCTCATGCTGGCCACAGGGAGGCAGCTCCATTCCCCTACCTTTCCCCTCCGAGGGCTCCTCTTTTCCTGAGCCTGTAGTGTGGCATGGCCTAGCACAGGTGATAATGAAGGGTATTTTCCATTTCCTATATTCAGCCCTGTCCTACTGGGCAACCCAACCCCAAACTGAAGAGAATGCTTCTTGCTAGTGATAGTGCTACCCCAACTCCCCTCCTAGTCAAATTCCCTAAGCAGGGCACCATGGGTGACCGGTGCCTCCTGAGTTGGGGGGGGCACCAGATGACTGATGGAGGGAAGGGGGGTCCTCCAGCAGCCAATCGCCAAACCAGCAGCAAAACCAGAACTGCACCTCCACTGGCACTTCGCTGCTGGATTTCCAGGGGGTGCACAGCTGATCTCAGGGGGTGCACATGCACCCACATGCATCTCCCACACACTGTCAATGTAGGGCACAAGCCAATAGCTTGCAGTCTGGTGCTGGGTAGCTCTTATGGAAGCAGTGTGGCATGGTCCCACTGGGAAGGAGACTTTCAAGCCTGGGTGACAGGCTGGGGTGTGGCCCATGCCCACACAGAAGGGAGGCAGCTCTGTCAGTAAGAGCCAGGGCTGATACTTTCTAGCTTTGAGATGCCAGAGAGGACTGTTCACTGAAGGCAAGATGTCCCCACCTGATTCTTGCTGCCTTTGCTGTGTATGTTCCTGAGGGGAAGACAAAGGGAAGGGAAACCAACAGAGAAAGGCAGAGGAAAAGTTGAGCCCAGCTGCGACATTTTGAAGAGCAGCTCAAAGAAGAGACACCAAATGGAGACAATGGCTCCTGTCTGCTTCCTTCATGGTGCTGGCTCAGGCTTAGTGGTGGCAGCCATACCACCCACCCTTTCCTGTCACCCAGTTCTGGCAACATTTGAAGACTAAACAAAAAAAAAATCAAAGTAGAACTGGTTTTTTTTCCCTCCCCCCCCCTTTTTTTAGAAGAGGCTTCAAGGTAGAAACAATGCCTCCCCCAGTGCTGGGTGTCCTGGGGAAGACTGTGCGAGCTGGCAGAACCCAAGGCAGGAGAGCTGGGAGGAGTGCCAAGCAGATCATTACAAGGAGACATGCCAGGAGTAGCAGAGCTGGGAGCTCTCAGGGACCCCTGGGTGACAGGCAGCAGAGTCAGCATGCTTCAGGCTCAAGGCAACAGGCCAGTGCCCAAGAGAAGACCCCCCCACCCCAATTCTCCCTACTCACAGGGACATAGGTTGGGAAAAATCTCTGTAATAGGGCACACATTCAGGGCAGCTGGGGGCCCCCTGGCTGCCTACTCCAGCTCCCTAAGCTGGCTCCTTTCTCTCCTGCCTGCCACATCTAGGTGTTATAACTGAGGTGCTGTTTCAAAAGGCTGCCTTTAGGGAAGTGAAGCCTATGCCATAGGCACCTCGCTTCCCACTACTCACCCCTCAGCCACAAGTCTGACTGGGCAGCGCTGGGATCTGTCCCTCTCTTTTTCTTGCCCCTTTTCCATCTGTAGGCAGGGTTCAGCCCCTGTTGGGCTCTGGCCCATCTTAATTTAGTCAAGGCCCTGGCCACCCTGAGCTCTGACCCTCTCCTAGGCCTTCCACATAAAGAGGGGCTTTCATCTGCCTCCTGCTCTGAAACCAGCAAAAAAACAAGTGGAAAAGCAGAGATGTAAAAACCACTAGGAAAGTCACAGGGCACTGGGTACTCTGTTCTGCAGCCTCTGTACCTCCCCTCACAATCACACCTGTGTATACCAGGTGTTACTACCAAAATGAACAGACAAAAAATAACAAAAAGTAGACCTGTATCAGGCTCCCATAAACAGTCTTAGATTCTTGGGGTACCCACTGCTCCAGACCCTTCCTAGGCTGACATACAGTCCTCAGTCTTCCAGGGGATCCTCATCCCCCTGCCCCAGAACTCCTTTGGAGTAATGTAAAAAGTCCTCAGTTCTCTATACACCCTCCCCAGAGTCTTCCCCAGGCACAAAAAAAAAATCTCTTAGCACTTCCCATGCACTTGCTCTCACTCTGCTCTGCCTTCTCCCAGGCAGCAGCTCTGCTGGTGGGGTGTGCATTCCCCTGCACTGCCCAGAAGGGCCCCGTTCCCCTTCTCCACCGGGGCCAGTCCCTCATCTCTGCTCTGGGGAGAGTTTATCTCCCAATCAACCATTCCTGCCTGGTCAGTTGATCCGGTTTCCTGCTCCTCTGGCCTAGGTGTGGCTAATCTCTTTCTCCCCTCTCCCTGCTGGGTTTTGCAGCTGGTTGACTCCAGGCTGGTCTTTGCAAGGGTGAGTCTGAAGACCAGGTCCTGGCTTCTCCCTTTTGAGGGTCCCTGCTTCCCACTATGGCAAGCCACTTGCCTCTTCCTATCTGATTTGGTGCCTCTCTTTGGTGAGCTCTACTCCACCCTGCCTGGCTAGCAAGATCTTGTCTTTCCTTGCCACAGGTAATCCTCCCCCTCTCCAGGCTACAAAAATGTGGACCCTAAAGAGGCCCTGCTGACTTTTCTCCCATGGCCCCCTCTTCCCAGTAACAGGGCTAGGATCCCCAGTTACAGTCTCCCACAGTGAAAGTTGGAGGAATAGTACCACAGAAAGATGTAGTGGTTTGTCCAAGGGTGAGGGTCAGTATGGGAAGCCCCTGTCCAGCCAGCTGGCACAGTAACCAGTGCTCACCTCTATGTGGCCAGCTGCAATAGTTCAGTGGGAGATGCACAAAGAGAGTGGATGCCCTCTTTGTGATTTGCGAAGAGAAACACACCTGGTTTCTGCCCAGATGTTCCACCAGGGACAAGGGAGAGCCCCTGGCTCTACCATTGACTTCCCATAAGGCCTTGGGCAAGTCTTCTGCCTTCTATGCTTCAGTTTCCCCAGGACACTGACATCACTGGGGCCAGCAAAGTGTGGGGAGACCCCAGTACTGCAAAATACTGGGATCTCATCCCCATTGCTCTGCCACCTCTCTGTGTATTTATATCCCAGAGATGACAAGCCACTGTCAGCAAATGATCCAGGCCAAGGCCGGAGGGATCTCTCTCTCCTTCCTGGGATGGTGCCTTTGCCTCGCGCACCATTATGATCTCGCCTTCCTTTATTGCACTTCACTTGGCACATCTGATCTATATTTGAGCAGAAGCAAAAAGCTGTGGCAGGGCCCAGCGGGAGAAAGCATCCTTCTTTCTGGGACAAGCCAGCATCAGCGTTTGGGTCAGTTGGAGCATGTGCTCTCCCTCCCCCAATAATGAGGCTTTGCTTTGTGCCCAAGGTCCAGGCTGGGGAGTCGTGGGGCTCTCCATTCTTCCACTGCCGATCTTTTAATCTCCCTTGGCCCATTTGTATTTCAAGGAGCGTGAATCCAAGGTCTGTGTTTTAATTGGTGTGTCCAGAGAGCTGTAGTAGGCCTTGCAGATAATACCCCTCTCCCTTTTCAAGTGGCGCTGACTGGTATCAGTGTCTAATCCCCACGGCTGCTTTTCACTCGCCTTCTTTTAGATGTGCATCCCCATAATTCATCTCTGCATCACTAGCTCCTCAATGGACAGGAAAATGACCACCTTTGTGAACCTGGCATAAATCAGAAGCAAAAAATACGCTGCATATAATTGAAAGAAGGTGTGGGGGGAGGAGGGAGAGGAGAAGAACCTTAAGGAGCTCTAAATACAAGCCATAAATGGATCTGTCAGACCCGCCAGAGCCAGAGGGGAGCGGGGGCAATCGCTCCTAGCCAAGCAGCATTCTGATCTGCCTCAGGCAGGGGAGGTGAATTGCGGCACAACCCAGACACAGCCAAGAAAATGGTTGATTGCTACGGCAGCCAGCATTCTCAGCTGGAATTGGGGTGTTTGTACAGCCTTGCATAAGCCTGTGTCAGTGGAAATCCAAGCCTGCCATGAGCCAGAAACTCCTGGGATACTGGCATAAGTGAGGGGAGCTGTGAGGGGTATCAGCAGTGAGATAAGGTTGCCTGCCTGAGCTGGGGATCAGTGCTTTGCTGGTGAGGATAACAAGGCATGGCAGCAAGGGAAGGCCAATGTCTTATTAAGCATGTTGATGCCCTGGTGACAGGGCTTGTGCTGGGAGACTGGGCTCTAGAAGTATTCTCTTTCCCAAAACCGTTGCTGGCAGGGGCACCAAGCACCCTGGCAATAGTGTGGGATGTGATGGGATCCTCTCCCACCAGGCACACCCAATTTGGGTCTGGTGCTCCTCCTTCACTATCAGTGCATGCCAAAGACGCAGTGGGGGTGCGGGGGAAAAGGCCTTGATCACATCAGTAGTAATGAGTCTTTGTGTAAAACACACTTAGCAACTGTTGCCTAGAAGGGAATTGGGAGCAACCCTTAATTTCAAACATTTATAAACTGAAACCAGATAAGTGCTGGAGGGGATGTTGAGCCAACTCAACCTGTTGGCAGAGCCAATAAGACTCAGAGGGGAGGGGCGGGGGAAGAAGTAAATTACCTCTCTTCATGGTGTTGCTCCAAGGTGTTGTCCATCCTGGGCCCTGTCGTAGGAAGCCAAGCTGTGGCTTGGGGATGGGGGAGAAGCAGCAGAGTTCCTAGCAATCCTGAACTGGAGCAGATCTGGAGCAACCACAAAGCTGCATGGGGAGATCTCCCAGCAGCTGAGAGCCCAAGTGTACTGAGTGACAGTACTCCCAACAGGACTGGTCATGAGGTGCAGAGAGGAACAGCTTGATTGCCAGCCCCCGCTCCCTGCAGGCCACATCAGTACTGCCAGTGCTGGGGTGGGGGGTGCTAGCTGTGCTGGTGTCAGGGGACTAAGCACCCCTGTGGGCTCCTGCAGGGAGCCCCTCCATTACATGAAGCATTTGCAATGATGCCCAGAGGGATATTTGTACAGCAGCACGTATAGGTCCTAACTCAGACTGGGGCCCTGTAAAACCAGTTTGCACAAACACAGCATGAGCTGCAAAGAACTCATAATCCAAATGGTAGGGGAGCAGGAAACAGAGGTTGAGTGACTTGCCCAAGGTTACCCAGCAGGACTGAGTGGCAGGGATAGGAACAAAAACCTGGTCCCATGAGTCACAGCCCCATGTGCCCCCAGCCCACCAGCAGTGGAGTAGCTGAATCAGGCAGCAGTGTGCAGGCCAGCTGATGCCCTTGGCTCTCTGGAGGAGCAGCAGAACATCAAAACAGGCAGCTGCTCTACTCACTCCTCTATCAGTCCCTTTCCATTACTTTCCCCTCTCAGGAAGCCTGTGGATGTTCATCTGCTACCCAGAGACAGACTGTTCTCCTCTGCACTCAGGCAAGACCAGCAGAGAGCAGGGCTTCACCATGCTCGGTGTTGCTCAGACATGCAGTGAGAGTGTCTCTCCCTACAAGCCCACAAGTGAACCATCTCTGCGGACAAGATGAGCGCAGGTGGAAGGCAAGAGTACTGTCCCTCCTACATTTGGGGAACCAAGGACTTGCCTTCAGGAGAATGCTGCACCTTAAAGTGATTTTAAAACTGGGTTTCATTCCAACTGGTGCTGATGATCCTAACTGGATTAACCAGTGGCTTTAGTTTACACCTGTTCCCAGTTCACTTCAGCTGAACTGAGATTTCCTGGGGTTGCAGAGATACCACTAAACTAGATTAAATCAACACCTTGGATTAAAACTGATACAATGGCCTCCAGCCTTCAGCTCTAAAAAGGCTGCTCAACATAGGCCATGCACAGACCCAAGACCCCCTGAGCCCTTGCCCAGCACTCAACCCACATACCCTGCCTACCTCTCCACAGCCATATATGTTTACCCAAGAGCCTTTGCAAAATACAAATACACCCTCCCTCCCACCCCATACACACACTCTTTTCAGTCCCTTCAGCTTGCCCAGCTTCACATCCAGCCTGCCCCTGGCCACCTGCTGTATTTTTTTGCAGGCCAGTATGTATTGGTCTGCTCTTCTTTTGTCTGCTCTGAGTGACAGCACCATGGAGCAATGCCTTCATTCTGCAAACCATCCATAAATAAATAAAGGCATCCTAATAGGATGGAGCTTCGCTTTGACAGCCCTAGCCTCTCTCCTTCCAAAGGGCCCAGGTTGCCACACACAGAGAGCATCAGCAACACCATCCTCATCACTCACAGCACAGGCACAAAAGGCAAAGGGGCTGCCATATTGGACAGGCAAGCAACACAGGGTCACCCATGTACATTCAGCATGCCATGGCTCTTAGCTGGTGACCACATGCGCCCCCTTTCCCCGCTCTTATGTCTATGCACATGGAAGAGGAAGTGTCCCTGCCTTAGAAACTCCCCACAGAAGCGGTGCTCCAAGGGGTGGTATTAGAATGGGACCCACATGCCCCAGCCAAGCTAGCACAATGGAGAGCCTTGGCAGCAGAAGTGAGGGTGCAAAGCCTGCTCCTGATGTGAGTACACAGGAGCCTGCAGGGCTAGGAACAGACTCCCTAGCCTATAGGTCCACCCAAGCCCACTGGAGGCAATGGTGTCACTGAGACCATAACGGTGGGGAGACCCCAATGCCAGGAGGGGCCCAATTTACCCAGCTGAACCTTTGCTACCGAGGCCCTGCACCCTGCTCTGGTACCTGGAGCCCCGGGCAGGCTTGCAGGGCTGGCTACACAGTGGGGAGTTTCTAGCAGGCTTGGAAAAACACTGAGGAATGCAGAGCCCCATGACACCCTTCATGCCTTCATGGAAATGGGCCTCCTTGTTCTGAGTTTCAGGCTAAAGGTGCCTGGAACTGTTGGCAGGATCAGGGCCCCTGCTGGCACTCAGGCGACTCACAAGACTAGACGCCAGGTTCTGGTTTCTACTCATCCCTCTCATGTGCGGCTGCGGAGATGCTACCACGGACATACACAGCATCAAGCATAGCTGAGCTCTGCTTGCCAGGCAGGCAAAAAGAAACCATACTGGACTTGTAAATCAAGCACATTTCATGCAAGGCTGTTGGGGCCCTCAGCTCATTTGGAGAGGGTCAGTAAAATCAGCAGTGATGTAGCACCAATTACCTCAGCAGAAGATTTGGCCCCAAAATTCCTGCCTCCCATTCTGCTCCTCCCTTGCTCTTCTGGGCCATGAAAATATCATGCTTTGCTTGCTGCTGTGCTGCTGAGCCTATCGATCTTGTCTGCTTTAAACTATTTCAAACGTGAGAAAGGAAAAAAAGATCACGGCACTTCAATAAATGCCCCAACCTCCCTCCTCTGATACCACAAGGGGCCGGCAGGGATCAGAATGTGATGGCCTTGAAAGAAAAAGAGCTAGGCTATGTTTTTCTTCAGTCTTGGGAGTGGGAGATAACCTCTGGGCTAAGAGCTAGGAGAAGGAAAGAAGGCCCAGGAACAGAATTGTCCTGGCAATTTGTCAGCCAGGCTCAGAAAGTAACTCCTCTGGATTTTCATCTCCTGAAGAACAGAAGCCCCAACTAATAACTAAGGGTGAAATTGACCCCTGGGCAGATGGCTAGCATGAGCTTGAGAGGCTTAAGTGGGATTAATGACACTCAGGCCATGCAGGGCCAATTACACCCTCAATGCATTCTGGCAAGAGTTAAAAAAGAAAAAATAGATAGAGGCAAGCTCTGTTGACTACAGAGAGGTATCCAAGCAGCAAAGCTCAAATGAGGGATTATCCCTGCTTAGGAAGAATCTGTGAAAGCAAGGAATCAAGCCAAGGGCCCTTGCATCTCAAGATCCCCATTGAGAGAAAGGAGAACCAGCTTTATCTGCCAGCAGAGAGCCCTTCCTGAGGTCTGCATTTCTACAACTCACACGCTCCAGGCTCACTTTCCAGGCTCACACTGCCCACATGAAGTAGTCTGGGTTTGGGGAACCTAGGTAGACTTGGCCCCCACCCCTCAAACAGCCTATTATCGACATAGTGAGCACTGCAGTTCACTTCTGCCTGGAGGTTGGATGAGATTAGGTCCGAGAGGCACTTGGAAATCAGAGCTGGAGCAAGTGAGGCACTGAACATATTTGTAGTGAGGACCTATTTCTGGCTGCAGGAGCCTGAGATCTTCCCAGACAAGTATTATCTGGAATTCGACAATGAGAATTGAGGTACAGCGTGCCAACAGAAAAAAGCTTAGATTCCCTTTCTGCTAGCCCAGTGCCTTCACCACAAGACTGTCCTGTTCCCTAACCCCCTCCCCACCTTGTTAGGCTGCAGTGAGAAGCTTAGCATGCAGGGGCACAAGTTCCTGATAAGATACATCTCCTTCTTGGCCTCGAGGACCATCACACAGACTGCCTGCTGCCCAGGTCTCCCAGTTCACTTATGGACCCAGCCTGGCCTTCCTGATGTCCCTCTCTGACAGTGGAGTGGGATTTCTCAGCAGGCCACTTCACACTGCTCACAATTCCTGCAAGCTACACATTTCAATCAGTTGGGCTGATGCTGCCTATATGTGCTAGTAGAGTCCAAGTGATCCTTACCCCTCTGCTGTGACTCCAGTACATGCAAAGAGAGTGCCCCCTTCCCCAAAGTGCTCCCAAGGGCAAACAAACCTCAGAGCCCACCCAAAATCAATGTCATGGCTCACACAGTCTTTGCTGACAGCATCTGCCTCCTACTTTGAGCATTTGTTATAGTAACAGGATCTCCAGCCAAGAGCAAGGCCCAGTGGTGCCAAGGGCTGAACATATATGCAACAGAACTCCTTGTGCTGCCCTCAGCAGCCTCTGGTCTAAGCAGCGGGGCTGGGTAAAGGACATACTGGTACTGCTGGTTTACAAGAGGGAGGATTAACAGCTGAATGGGGAGCTGAGTTCTAGTGCTGTTGCAAGGACCCACTTGGTCCCTGGAGTGGGCTGCCCCCTGCCCTGGAGTGGAAGAGCTGTCACACAAGTGCCACACATCACATGGGAAAGGAAGTGGGGCAGGCAGGAGCAGGCACTGCCTTGGATCTCCCTATGCCAATACATTAACCAGCATGTTAGAGATGAAACCATTTGAGCCAGTAGACAGCCAACACCTGAGAGTAACGAGGGAACAAACACTCAGACTGGTACTTGGAGTCATGGTGGGTCTCTGTCTTGCACCTAGGTAGTTATGTACAGCCCCTGAGTTGGCCTGGGCTACAGGAGACTTGCCTAAGGTTGCTGGACTCAGCATTGGCAATGCTGCTGCAGGAAAGGCTGGCTGGTAGGTGGGTGCCTGGACTTGATGCATGTTCCTGGCTGCGTTGCAAGGCTAGACTAGAATTATGATCACCGACGCATGCAGAGCATCTGTTCAGAGCAGCACGATTCAGCTCGTGTTTAACCTCACAAGCAGAGTGAGAATACACATGCATATGCATACACATCCATGCACACAATACACAGGTATGTACATACTCCCACATGCACATGTAGGTTCTGGGTGATTATTTTTTTGGAATGGTTGAGATAGACTTGTTCTTTGCACTCAACCAACTGTCCAAACAGATTTCTTTTAAATTTGTCAGTGTCCCTGATCTCCAGGCAAAGACCAAGTGTGACATGTTTCAGCCACAAGGTAATTTGAGGGTAACATTTAGAAAGTGCCAAGCCCAAAACCTTTGCTCATGTACGTCATCCTTCCTCATGCAAACAGCCCCCTACTGAAGTCAATGGGATGTGTTGCATAAGCATCTAATGTGAGCTGGATTTTTGGGGGCAGGTTACAGGACTGCACTGTCTGCCTGTGCAGCACTTGGCAGCTGAGATCCCAACTCAGTATAAATAGTAGGGATATTAATAAGAAGTGAAGAGCTCCCCTGCCAATGTCAGGAACACAGCCTCCTCTGTTCAGTGCCCTCCCTTCTCCTCCATCAACCAACAGTGGAGTGGGAACTCAACCCCTTCAGCACAGAAAACACAAATCTGGATGAGTGGAGTTAGGCAAGCCCTTTTGGGGCTTGGGGGGAACAGGGTGCTGTGCTTAATGGAGCCACATGCTAGAGGGAGACATGATGACATGCAACTGCCCCAGAGCCGCCTGTGCCATGATTTGTGCTGCTCATCTGAGTGTCCCCCACCAGAGGCCTATTTGGCTCCCCTGATGTCAGCAAGGAGACTCCCGTTGACTGCAGGGAGCAGGATTACCGTGTGGGGCCCATAATCACCTATCACACCACCCCATCAAACACCTGCCTGCCCCCTGTGCTGTGTGCTGTCCTATCTCTAGTGTCCACACTGACTCTGTTCACTCTCCCCAGCCTATCAAATCTGTAAGAGGGGAACTGACAAGCCAGCTGTCCTGGGAGAGAGGACATCCACCTCCCCATCTTTCTCTGACACTCAACAGCAACAGCAACCCTTTTCCTTGCCACCCTCACGCCCATCCCAGGCAGACTGCAAGGTCCTGAGCCCAGACACTGACTCCCTGTCAAGCGCTCGATCCATGGACTGCACAGAGCACTCTCCATGGTGCTAACAGCTATCCCAAGTCTTTCCATAGATCGCCAGGGGCTTTGGAGCGGCCTGGTGCTGGAACATATCCTGTTGACTTCCATTTCCTCCAGAGCAGGCCAAGGAGGGATGCTTACAAACTATCAATGCTTTCTACAGACCAGGAGGTAGCCATGTCCCCAGGCCAGAAGTGGATGTACTCTAGATGATGGTCATGTCCCTGATAACAGTGAGTATGAGGATTTTGCTGTCTGGTGGCTGCTCAGGGCCAGAGAGAGAATTGTTGGTCTTGTGGTTAAGGGGTCTGGATCTTCAAGATCTAGGCTCAGTTCTTGGAGTCTCTGCAACAGACTCCCTGAGTGACCTTGGCCCAGTCACTTAGGCCCATATCCCTGAAAGAACTAAAGTGCCTGATCCTCACAGAAGCCAGCAGAAGTCAGGCACACCCATACAGATACTTTTAAAGGACCTGGTCCTTTGTGCGACAGTTCTCCATTTGGAGAAAGACCACTTTCTTCTGCCCACCCTTCAGGGAAGATGCTCTCTCTCCCCTCACATTGCACCTGTGCCATGTGGTCCTGACCCTAAAGGAGGCTGCTAGAGGGCCTTGGTCAACAGGGAACTCATCCCTCATGGATGTGGGGTACAAGGCTGGCACAGCAACTCTCCTCTATTCCCAGCACAGGGAAAGGCACAGTCCCTTGTAATATGGGGAAGGGTGGAAGCAACAGAGCCCAGATGGAAGAGAAATGATGGCTCCAGAGCCTAACACCATACCCCGAAGGTCAAAGCACCGTGACTCACATCTTAAGTGCTGAATCAGGAAGCAGAGCAGCAGGCAAGCCCCTCCCCCAGCCCCCATTGCAGCCATCTGCAGAACACACGCAAGGCAAGGCTGCCTCACTGCAAATCCAGATTGTTGTGGGGAGAGACAGTTCCCTGTGCCAGCGGCGCCCAAAACCCAATGTGCACGCGGGAAGGGCTATTTCGAGGAATGTTGGAAAGAAGATCCTTCAGCCTCCTTCCATTGGCAGCATGTGTAATAGTCAAGGGGGGAGAGGGGTTAGCTTGGCTTGTTGGAAGAAATGTTTTCTGCTTGTTAATTTCATGGCTCTTATACCCTAGTGACTAGGAAGTGAATGTTATCATCTTCTCTCTCTCACCCCCCCCCCCCAACACATTCATGCCTGCCACACATTTTCTTCTACTGTGTTAACTCCCTAAACACATACTAGTACATACACCAGTACATTAATGTCCTACACAGTCGAGCACATTTACATCCTACACCCCCCCAGCAGATTAATGCACATTATGAACACAATAGCACATTGATGCATGCAACAGAACATAAATGCCATGCATATGCACACATAAGCACATTAATGCCCTACTGCCTAAACACACTCAATAACACATTAACATATTAACATGCTCACACACGCACAATAAAAGAGCACATTAATGCCCTACCACCTACAGACTCTTGACAGTACATTAACACCCTGCATGCAGGGACCAGCACACGAATGCCCCAACACACAACAGCGTATGAATACCCTACAGACTCACACTAGCCCAAGCCCTGCACCCACCCCTGCATCCCCATGCTCACAGGCTTGGAATCGCATTCACCACCATGCCACACACTGGTAGGAAGTCACTGATGACCACACCCTCTCTCCTTGCTTGAAGCCCCCACTTCCAGTCTCTCCTTCACAGAGACAAGCAGATCCCCTATTGCCCCAACTGCCACCATTAGTTTCTAATGGAAAAATAAAGACTGCTCAAGCTTGAAGGTTATTTTGCTTCCAATCCCGACTCCTCTCTCATTATACTGGGGCCTTTGGATGAGGGATGCCTCCCCAACCCCCGTCACTGCTGGCCTCTGCCTATCTGGGACCAAAGTAGGCACCCGCTGACAAGGCATGAGTGCCCAGCTAATTGATCTGGCACTTTCACCTCTAGTACTTGTAATTACCCCTGGGATGCATACATCTTCAGCCCTGGCCACCCCATGGTATAAAACCACCCACCTCTCCTCAGAAAATGCCACCATTGCCTCCTGCCCGCACCTGTAAGGTGCTAATGGGGTTGTGGCCAGCCTAAGGCCCTAACCCTTTTTCCACTATTTCCCCTAAGCCTGGGCCCAGTCTGAGAAAAGTGGAATGGGGCTGAAACCAGCAGCTCTGCCCACAACTTGCCCCCTGTTCAGCTGTGCCCTACTTTCATATATTCCTCCCATTTTTTTTCTTTCCAGTTGCTGTTTTCAGTCTGGTTCTAAATGAATTTTTCCAGGCAATTAGCACTTAGTAATTAGCCAGAGAGGCTGCTGCTCCCTGGCACCTGGGGCTGACCCCCCCCTTGCAACACATGCATGCACATGAACACACACCCCGCCTGCAGCTGAGGAAAGAGGCTCCAGTCAGGAGGTTCTATAGAAACAACAAAGCATTTCAGGGGGCATCCAGTGGGGCAGACCCCTTCCCACCCCACTCCACATGATACCTGCCACATCCCCAGGAACTGCCCTGTTGCCTTCTCCACAGATCCACAATAGTGGGGGATGGGAGCAGCAGCATGAGGCAGAAGGCAGGGAGAGAGAGAGGAGAGAACAGAGAAACAGGGAGAAGGGAAAAGGAGGCTGTGTCTCCCTCCCTGCTGTGCTCCATGCCTCAGGCCTGCCTTCACTCTGTTCTCAGTGCCCCCATGCCTTGTGCTCTCCCCACACAGCCGAACTGAGGAGGGCTGGAGCTGCAGGCTCTGCTCATTGCTGGGGTCACATCCCCATCCATTCAGGCATGGCATCATCCTCACTCTGCCATGAGCACTTTGCTCTCACACACCCCTCAGGCAGAAGACACACACCCTTGCCAGGTCAACAAGTGCAGACCACAGGCCACTGCGTCATCCCCAAAAGGAGAGATGGGAAAATATGGTGTCAGTGAGGCACAATCCTCCTCTGCCTGCCTCAACTCCCACAGCCCCTCTGAGCACACACCACATCCCCTACTCCCACTGCCCACACCACTGCCAGCACCAGAAGAGGCTGTGGTGGTGGCAGAGAGAAAGGGAGAGACACCCACAGAGACTAGATAAACCTACTGGACTGAGCCAGCTCCTGCAGCCTAAAATGGGCCTAAGGTGGCTTTACTAAGGACTGAATTTAACCCCTTGTCCTTTCTGAGAACCCATGTGTCTTGTGCCCTCTTCCTGTGTCCAGGGGAGGGCACCACTGCTGGTCCTATTAAGGCACATCCAGTCCCCACACAGCCATTCCTGGGGACCCCTCTCTCCCTTTGCAGTCAATGCACCCCAATCCCAGCCTGTGGGGAGCTTCCCCTGCTAGCCACAATCAAAGCAACAAACTGCTAGCCTGGAGCCTGGCCCACAGGGAAGACCCCACATGCTGGTACAAAGATGGAGGCCAGCCAGGCTGCAGCCCTCCCTAATGGGCTAGCTAGGAGACAGACCCAGCACTGGGTCCCTGCAGCTATTTCATGGGGCAGAGCTAGCTAGGAAAAGGGAACATCTGGGGGTGCTGTAGCTGGAGGCGACACAGAGCAGCAAGCCAGCAGACAGCTGTTAGCTGAGAGACGAGGCCTATGCTCTGCTGCTCGCTCAGCCTTGTGACAAGACAGATGGCAGCTACTTCACCCTAAATCTCCATGGTGGCTAGAGCAGAAGAAACGCAGCAAGAAGAAAAGAAGAAGGAGAGGGGACATGAGGCAGCAGAGACAAAGGAAGGGCATAAGTTCTGGGTGCAAGAACCAATGCAAGAGTAAGAGGAAAGAGACACGTGTTGGAAGGGGAGAAGGAAATTGTCCCTGTGGGGAGAGAGGATGCTGCTTGGGCATTTTGAGCAGTGCAATTCAGCAGTCAGGATGGGTAGAAAGAGGGCTTGGACCCTTAAGAACTATGTAAGCCCTTAGAAGCTATGTGAGTTTGAGTCTGGAAAGGGTCCCCAGTGGATGCTTCATGCTGTTATTACAGAAGTACTCAGAAGTCCTAACTGACACCAGGATCCCTTTAGTTCAAGTGAGAAAGACTTCAGCTGACATTCTGACAATGGACTCTTAAGTCATCTCAAGACCCATCAATGAGCTGTGGTAGAGATCAACCTCAAATCAAGGGACTTCTGCCACTGGCAGGCCTTCCCCTTTGTCTGCAGTAGTAGCTATGACCCAACTAGCCAGCTGAACCCCTGCATGCATGAGGTGCTCAGCAAGAGTAAGGACATGATGCCATGACCTGCCTGGGGCATACGACTGGCTTCTCACTGCTGAGAAAGCTCTCCTCTAGTCCAAGACTGCAGACCCCTGCATCCCTTGTGCTAGAAGACCTGGGTTCAACCCCAGCTGGGGACTGCAGGAATATGGGGTAGTTTGGCTTGTCAAATGCTGCTGGACCCTTAATTACCACTCTGAATTTGGGCCATACTAAAGGGAAGGTCTGGAGGGTGGGATGGCAGGCCTACATGGCTCTGCTGGGGGGCGTGGGGTGGGGCTGGGGGCAGTCCCTGCCAGAGACTTGCCTACTGTTAGGGTGGGAACAACAGCTCTGTCAGTGATGCCATGATTCATTTCCCAAACTGCTCCTCTTGTCAGCCTGGCTTTTTCCTCCAGCTGGTAATTGCTTCTGGCTGGAGGCAGCGCACACAAGGACACAGAGACGTGTGCACTTGATAAATAAGGCGCTTGTTTATTCTCTCTGCCCCCCCCCCCCTTTTTTTTTCCTCTGGCTTTCTCTATAAATCTCTTTTATCTACCAGTGCAGAGAGCTGGGCCCTGCATGTGAGAGGCAGCAGGCTCCAGAGCTCACAGAGACCCCCTCGCCTGGCCACCAGATTTAGAACTGGTCGTGTAATGTGACTGAGGAGAGCTGGCTCTAAAAGCGCCCTGTGCTTACCCAATCAGGGGAAATTAATACTAATGGCAGCCACGGCAATGCTGTGTGGGGTGGGGAGCAGTGGATCAGCTGAATTCTAATGCACCCCTGCCTGGTCCTAAGGAAAGCAGGCCCTACACTTAGCCACAGATCCCAGAGATCCTGCAGGCAGCACCTGTCCCACCTGCTAGAGCTCCAAGACACTCTGGTTCCTTCAAGGCCAGAGGTGCCTGCCCAGACCCTGTGGGATTCCCCTGCTACCTTCATTGGCTGCAATAGCACTTACTTCCAAATCCCTCTAGCCACTTTTAAGGGGGTCTGTCTTTGAGTTTGGCTCTGAGCATCACCTCATGGCATGTGATAGAGTGAGAGAGCTGTCCCTCACTGCTGAGGTGGGAGTAGACATGAGCCTGCTCCTCTACTAACCAGCCAGCACTCTCATAGGAGCTGAAAGGAGGGAAGTTCCCTCATCCTGCTGAAAAATCAAAAGAAGCTGAGTATCTAACTCCCTTAGCTACTCAAAGTGCCAGTCTCCTCTAAAGATGCCCCCCTTTGTGGAAAGATCTCCCAGGTGTGGACTCCTGGGCACTGTACTTAGTTATCCTAACAGGCTGGGCAAAGCTGGGAGCAAGAGACAGAGATGAAGAGAGAGTGGGGGAAGTGGAAAAGCAGAGCGCTGAGCAGCATGAGACAGCCATTCGTTTCTGGGAGCTCCTTCATCAGTATTCAATGCAATTCAGTGTTCCGATGGAATATAATTCTATTTTCACATCCTGTTATGGATGGGTGTATTACCTGCCTCGTTAGCTCTGCAGTGGCTTAGTTAGTCACTGAGCAGTCTGGAGCCATTCAGCTGTACTCCTGGAGTCCCTGGGACTCCCATACACCCCTTTGCAGCCCCATACACGCCTGGACACGTTACTGTGTGCACCTGCACCATTGCACTCCCAGACCGGGCTGATATCTCTATCCACCAAGCTTCCTCATCCTCCTAATAACCCAGACATGCATACTCGCACTGCCCTGTGCATGTGACCAGTCACGTGCTACTTCTGTGTGTGTATACTCATGCTTCGGTGGGTGCTGGCACATGTTGCCACACTACTGAGCTGGTGCACAATGCAAATACTCATGACCGCTACATACACACATGTATACACTATCCCCCTGCCAGGCACTTGTGCACACTTGCACATACACACCATAGATACTTGTGCACATCTCTCCCCTCCAAAGGCTTTTGTCCAACTGTGCATACTTCCTCCCTGGGCACAGACCCGCATTTCCCTTATATACTCCTCTTCAGTCATGTACAGAGCAGTATCTGTTTTTCCTTACATGCTTCTGTCCTGGCCAACTCCCACTCTCCCACGATCTGAAGAGATGCATGCCAATGCAAGGTCCCTAGGTGGGACACACAGACACCTGCACAGGTAGAGACAAGTGATCAACAGCTCTCCTGACTCCCTGAGGAACTACAAAGCAGTGCTCCCACAGGAAAAGATCAGAGCAGCTGCAGGAAAACTGCTACCAAATCAAATTGCATTAGAGACCAATTCCGTCTGGCAGACCAGGCAAGAAAGCATCACTGATGTAGAGGAATGCAGCCTCACAGAGCTGGCTGGACAGATCTGGAAACAGCCTTTGCAGAGAAATGTAGGCTGGAAAACTACCAAGCAGGATGAGGACGGAAAAACAAAGGAACTAGGAAATGCGGTTTGAAACCCGGGAGACCCCATCACATTACAGGGGCCAGAGACAAGGCCATAAAGAAGATGAGGCCTGGATAATGCCACATTATCTGCTCTTACAATTTTGATGGGACATCTTGGCAATATTCAATGTTCTCCTTAAATCCCAGCTCCAGTAGGCATGTGATTAGGTGAGAATCTTGGCTTCTGGTTAAAAATATAAAGTATGTTTCCAGCCTTCGTAATTGCAGAGGAAATCTTAACTTATGACTTAAACACTCAGAGCCCAGGAGGTAGAGATGAAAAAGAACAAACTCCAAATTTATTACAGTTTTTGAAAAAAAAAATCCTTTCATAATTTTTAAGCCAATATCATAGTTCTGGGGAATGTGACTTATGGGACTGCATGAATGGGGTTAGAGTGAATGGGTCAGTCAAAGTTCAGCCTCAGCTAAAGCCATGAAGTCCTGTTAAAAGCAGTTAACCTGTCCTAGTGCGTCTCTTGAGCTGGGTGTAAAGGGAGGACAACTCTGTGCTGAGGGCCAACCCTGGAAGGAGGTAAGAAACCTGGGGGTCAGTTCCCTGCACTGTCATTCCCTCCCTCCCCACTTTCTCCCCCATGGAGTATTTCCTTCATCCTCTGGGCCACAACTCTTTCTTGAATGAAATTAGGGTGATGCTTTTTCTTTGCCCCATGCATGTTCCTGGCTCTCCAAGCCAAGGACTACTTCTTACTGAAGGTTTGTAGAACCTCCAGCTCCTGGGAGTTTCCCAAGTACTCCCCTAACACTGTACATGTAAGCCATAATCCCCTCCCAGCTCAATCCAAACAGCAGCTGTGGCATCCCTCTCATCAGAAAGCCATTGTGCAGCTTCCTCAATGACAGCAGCATGCAATGTTTTACTGATGGCAATGTAGCACCTAAGAACCTAAACAGCATCTTGCCTGAGAAACCACAACCCTACTTCACCCCTGCCCTGCTGAGGTTTATTAACTGCCACACATGAAAAAAAGAGATTTGCCTGCTATAAGAAAGCTTTTTATTCACTCCAGCCCCAAGAGAGTGCTTACAACTGATGCCCTGAGAAAGAGGAAACCAATGGATAGGAGGGAGAATATGACCTAGTTAAATCTCTGCACTGATCCATCAGCCTAAAGGTAACAGGAAACATCCAGGACTCTGTGAATTTCCTTACTGTCCCAGACCATGCAAAGCTCGTATAAAATACTACCAGAACAGACAGCAGCAGAAGGGCACACAAGCCCCCGTGGCTCACCAAAAGCATCCGG
>NW_017728972.1:181079-212533 GCF_001723915.1 Gavialis gangeticus
AGTCCATGTTCCCCCGAACACTGCCAGGAGTGACCAGGAATAACGGTCACAAGCTGGCAGAGGGTAGATTTAGGCGAGATATCAGGAGGCGCGACTTCACGGTCAGGGCGGCTAGGATCTGGAACCAACTTCCAAGAGAAGTGGTGCTGGCTCCTACCCTGGGGGTCTTTAAGACAAGGCTAGATGTACACCTTGCTGGGGTCGTTTGACCCCAGTAATCTTTCCTGCCATGGCAGGGGGTCGGACTAGATGATCTACTCAGGTCCCTTCTGACCCTAGAAACTATGAAACTATTTCTACATCAACACTGTCCTGCTATAAATGGCAGTGCTCCTTGCAGGACAATGGAAAAATGGGTCCCATGGATGGAGACTTGCTCAGTAAGCCAGGAATAGTGTAAACACAGGTACCACAGCAGCCCTTGAACTTCCACCAAGTAACTCAAAGGAAAAGGGCCAAATCTTCAACAGGCATAAACCACCACAGCTTCACTGCTATCTGCTTGATCCATGGTGTGGATCTGCCTGGCTGTGTCATCTCTGTGTAGCAATGCAGCCAGCCTTATTGCCCTCCTCAGGGAACTGCCCCAAGAACCTCTTGCTTCCTCAAATCCTGGGCTGTCTGGGTCAGCACAGAGCAGACCAAACTTCTGACCATTCAGAGAATGACTCAAAACAAGCTATAATTTGATTCAAGAGACATAAAAATTGAATGCGCTCTAAATTATACATCCCTGTGCTTCATAATAAATGCACTGGGAAGCTTCAGTCTGGATACAAAAGCTTTAAAAGGAAAGGCTCTGTGGGTCTCTTCTGCTGTAAAGAAACCACTAGGACAAATACAACCCATCAATAAAATTATTGTGAGAAGAATATAAGGTTGCTCCTTTGGCTACATAGGAGCAAAATGCTGTATCTACACTTTTCTAAACAGGTTCTGGTGAAAAACACTTCCACAAACAAGAGCTGGACATACACACAGTGCTCTCCTGGCAAGGACAGCCCAGCAGAGCATGGCTAATTCCCTTTGCTGGTTGATATTCTACGTTTGCTTCCATCCAAGCCAGGCAGCCTCCTGCCCCCACCTCAATAAGACAGCCCAGCCCAGCAAGTCAAAACATACACATTTTGCTCCAACACAGAGTCTTTCCCAGAACTAAATAGTATCAGCATCATGATCCATCAATACAAGCAACCCAGGGAGAACTGAGAACTTTGCAGATCCCTTCACTGAACCTCCCAACACACTGCATGCTGCATTCTGGCAAAGGAATGACCAAAGCACTGAAGGAGCTACAGTGCCACAGCTCCATGCAAAAAGCTATTCTTCCACGCCAAGGAGCTATCTATGAGGAAATGGGCAAAATGTAGACAAGAGCCTCACTTTGATGATTCCAGCATCCTGCATCTTGCCAATAACATGTATTGAACTGAGCTGCCTCTGACTGCTTCACACTTTGGATAGGTGGAGGGAGAGATGGACAGGCGGATGGATGGACAGATGCCTTCCCCAGACTACAGGGTTTCCATATGTTCCCACAGCTCAAAGCAGATAGTTACTGACTGAAAATGGCACAAAGAGTGTCTGTCTCTCAATGGATGGCTACTACCAGAGCACCCAGCTAGACAGCATGGGATTCAACTGTGCAGAGCCACAAGCCTGACCTTCACCAAGAAGCAACTGCATGATCACTTCACAGATCCTTAGGAAAGAATTGGTGCAGGGGAGTCAGTGGAGTAAAGGTGGCTTAGACTAGCTGAAAATATAGTTTGGTGTGTTCACCTAGGTGAAGATGGCCTGACTGAACTGTCTTTTTGGTTGCTAATCCAAAGCTCCATTCTCACGCTAGGACAGATGGGATATGGGGTGAAAAGGAGAGTGGTTTTCCTGCATATATAAAAGTACAGTCATGTCTGGTCTCCATTCTCAGCGAGATGGACATGATCAAGGTCTCCTCGGCACTCCTCAGATGCCAAATCAGTTTGGACTCATATTTACAGTAAAAGCAGAACCCATCTGAGATTTAGCCTCTCTACTGGGCCCTCACAAAGATACCCGCACATGCGTAGCAGTGCCATGGGGAAGGGTAGAGCATGCTTACTAGAGGACCCAGCTTTTCCCTGAGGGAACCATGATGGGGAACAAAGCACATCTGGGGGAGATCAAAGCCCTTCCACCTGCAGCCTCCACAAGAGCCAGAGGCATCACTGGAGAAGGCACAGACACTAGATGTAGAACTAGAGCACCAGCCTCAGCCCCTGGTGGAGGGGTTCCCAGGAGAGGAGGAAGTGCAGTACAGCAGAAGGGAGATAGCCATGACTCAGTGCTGGGGCTTCCTGGAGTTGTACTATAGCAGAGGAGACATATCTGTCTCAGTGCTAGGGATTCCCTGGGGACTGTAATAGTGGAGGAGATACAGTCATGCCTCAGTGCTGCAGGTTCCCTGTGGCTGTAATACAGCAGAGGGGACATTACCATGACTCAACACTCAGGGTTCCCCCAGGTTTGTAAGACAGCAGAGGGGATGATGCCATGACTTGGTCCTGGGAGCAGTGATATAGCTCCATACTCAGCTGTATCTCAGGCCCTAGGTCCCTGGGGGCTACACTGTAGTAGAGAATATGAGTCCATGTCTCAGTGCCAGGGGTCCCTAGGGACTGTGATGTAGTGTTGGGGATGGGGCCATGTCTCAGTGCTGGAGGTTCCCAGATGCTGTTTGCCTGGCACTGGGCCTCTAATTCCGCCTCCTCATTTGCCAGACATCTCCCAAACTTGCTATTTTTAGGTTGCAGCTGAAAAGCTGTGAATTTACAGCCCTCACACCTGTGCAAACACTCAAGTAACAAAGCCTGTCAACTAGACTGTGTCCATCATGGCAGGGAGCTGTGCAAAGAACAGCCTTGGGCTCTTCGCCACTCCAAAGATTCAGAAACTGGCCTGTGATGCAGATGGAGAAAGGAGCAGGACAGGAATCTCTGACACCTGCCAGGGCAGGTGTGGGAAGAAGATGGGTAGAGGAGCACCCAGGACAGCAAACTCTTAGTACAGCCCATAATAGATGCAGGAGAAGAGCCTGGCACAGGGTCCAGCTGCCGGAGCAATTTTGGCCCCTTATCTGGCACAGAGCAGGGGACATTGTCCACAAGGGACCACGAAACGTGGGCAAGCCTGTGCACACTTCTAATGCAGCCTGCTCCATGCCTGAGTCTAAGGGTAGCCATAAACCTTTTCAACAGAAGACCAAAGCACAAAGAGGTTCCTCACAGGGTGCCCTTGCACTGGCCAGATAAGAATGCTGCCTACCTTTCCCTGCCTCTAAAAGCCAGGACCCTTTTCTGAGGATGCTCTGACTAGGATCCTCCCTTGGTTCATCCAGAGGGTCTAAAAACAGGAGCCTCTCACGGCAGCATGTGCTGGGAATGTGTCACGTATGGAAGTGGGGTCGCAGTCCTTTACCTGTTGGTGATCTGCCTACTTTATGGACCCTGCCCCAGGAGCAGTGACATGCGAATGTATGCACGTAGACAGGCCTTACCTGCCTGTATGGAACAGTAAATGCAGCACTTTGGAACCTAGCCGCGTCTGTGCAATTTCCTCAGAGCCTTAATATTGTGTGAAGAAGAAAGATACAATAGAGCCTCTCGAGGGGAGAGCCAGAGCAATATTGCCATTCCAAAGCAATACAGAAAATTAGCAGCCCCTTCAGCCCAAAGAGAAATAGAAGCTAATGTGCAGTGCTTGATGCACCTGCATTGTTCTCTTAACAGAGTCCTTGCATAACAGTCCTTTAAACTGAGCCCACATACTGCTGTAAGCACCACTTTCCCTTTCCTTCTCTTGCCCCATTAAATATTGCTTCACATACTGCCATCCTACTGCCCCCCTGAACTTCTGGGCTGCAGCGAGGACAGCTGGGTGAGCTCTCTCTGAGAAAAGGCAAGGACCTCCCCCTTTAAGAGGGGGACATGATGGGACCTCTCAGTATACAGCAGAGCATTCTGACCAGGGGCTCCGTGATGGCAGTCTCTGGGCCAGGAAGCACCTGTATGAACCAAAGGTTCCTCCTGAGAAGTGACTGGGCTCTGGTGGGGCACATACCTTTACTGCTTCCTGGAGCTGTCCTGAAACAGGGGGCACTGAGTTTCTTACATGATGTCAGCCTGCTTAGTTTTCCTGCTGGAGCTGCCTGGGACAGTCCCTATCACTGTCACAGAGGCCAGGAGAGTCTCTGCCAATGAATAAAGAGTCATCATCTCCATGGAAACAGAAGTTGCCTGGAGCAATAAGCAGAGGTGATGGCAATACAAGGCCAGACAATTTAATCAGTGCAAGTGGCTGCCCCAGGGAAGGAAGAGGCTATCTGTACAGCCTCAGAAGTCCTGAATGAATCTCCCCTCCACTTGACTCATGCAGGTGAAACTGAGCTGCTACACTTGAACTTGGGTGTGGACAGCCTAGCCATCTCCTCCCCTGGCTGTACTCAGGGGAGGCACTGCTGAATGCTGCATCCTGCTAAGGAGAGTTAGCCAGAGCAACAGGGACCCAGGTGAGCAGCCTAGTACTAGGACAACCTTGTCCATAGACCGTGATGCTCTCTTATGCTAAACAGTATGGACCTGCCTCTTGCTGCCCCATCCACTGAGAACACCTGAGGGGCTGATCTTCAGTGTCAGCCATGTAGCTGATGCCCATGGCCCCTGCCCGATCTCTGCCCTCCCTACCCAAGTCTTGTTATGTTCCTTCCTGCTGATACATCCAGCTGTGTGTTCAGCAACACTGCTGTCCCTCTCCCACAACAAAGCTACAGCCAGCCAGGGGTCATAACAGCCGAGGGAACAAACCATGGGGCAGGTGCAAAGAACCTTGTAGTGGACAGGACTAGGAGTAATGACCTTCAGCAAGGGACAGTGGAGCTGGAGATTTGGAGGAACGTTCCGACTGTGCAGGTGGTCAGCATTGGAACAGGCTGTCTAAAGTCCAGCCTTGGAAGGTTACAAGAGCAGGCTGGACAAACACTTGGCTGTGTGGTTTAGCCAGGGACAGTCCTGCCTTGAGCAGGAAGCTGGACTAGGTGGCCTTGTGAGGTCCCTTCCAGCCCTACTTTTCTATGATCCTATGAATCTATGAAGTTTTTCCACTAACAATTCCCACCCCATTAGAGTGGTCTCAACCCCCTGTCTAGGCTGGGCTTGCCCAGCCCTGGGTCTAACTGGACCCATCTTGAATCCTCCCAGCCATTCCTAGTCACTTGCCTGCCACATGCAGAGATTCAACCATGCAAGAGGCATCACAGAGGAAATGAGGGACAGGACTTCTCTCATGATCCCCCATCAGTTCTTCTATCAGCTTACAGTGCTCCTGCCTATCTCTCTCCACCCCAGCAAGGAAGCAGTTATTGCGCACTGGCTGGACAAGGCTTGGGAGGAGGAGTACAGGGAGGCGGAGGTGAGATGAAACCCATCAATTAGAGAAATACTATTTCCCCCCAACATGTAAGAACAAAAAGCACCACAATGCACATGCTGTTGTGCAGGTGCCTATATGCATATGTGTGTGTCTGTACCCACAGGTATGCCTTTCTGCTTGCCTGACTAACAATAGCATTCATGCCTGCAGGACTGCATGTGGCCTGTCAGGGTAATACCTATCCATGGGGGTCTGTACACATGAGTCTCCAGCTGCAGGATGATACAGGTGCAAGCACATCCAGGCACCTGCATTTCCTTTGTAAAACTCCACCTCTCGCTCAGTCTCTTCAAACTTGCTCCTACATTATTTAAAACAATGCAGAATTTAGTGCTTGACGTCAACCTAAATCCAAAGAGACACCACCCCACGGCTAGTTCTCAGCAGATACATCCCACCACTACTTCTGAGGCAAAAGCCTGAACAAACAGATGATCTATACCCTGAGCCTCCAGGGTCAACAGACTCTCACTCTGATTGATGGGGGAAGCAGATTCTTAAGTCAAAGGCCTTTTGTTGACATTCAAACATAAGGAGGGGAGGCTGGCGCTCAAAATCTGATCTCAGTAGCCAGTACTGTACCTGGAGAATAAGGCTCTAGTAGCTGTGTACATGTATGTTTGAGACAGTGAATGTATGCCTGGGAGTACATGTAAAAGTGCCTGTAGGTTTGTGTGGGAAACTGGGCATATCTGTGTATTCATGTGTGTACATGCTTACATGTGCTGCAGGGGTCTGTATGCATGTGCACAGGCCCAGCACATGTGTTTGTACTGCATCAGCCAGTGTGTACCATGTCTGTGTGTCACAGGAGCCTGGAGGACACGTATGCACGTGCTGTATGTCTGTGCAATGCACTGGCCCATACGTATGTGTTTCTGTGCTGGCACTGCGTATTTGTCTGCCATAGCATGCTGCAGCATGTGTGCCTGCATGTGGGCACTACCTGTGTGTATAGGCTGCTCCAGCTCATGTGCATGTATATTATGTGCAATCTTTGCACGTCTCCCTGTGATCATGTTCAAGGCAGACATCTCCCTCTGGGGTTTCCTTAGTAGATCTCCCTGCAGCCAGGGCCAGGGAGCCTGGGAGATAAGCAGTTCCCTGGAACCCCTGAAGGCTTAAGAATGAGCCCTAGCACATGACAAAGGAGCCTGGCCTGTGGGTCACACTGATGCCAGCTACCTTGAGCTAGTGATTTAGGAGTGGCAGCAGCAAGGACATGATGCCTCTCCAGCAGTGCTGTCCCCAGCCATTTCCTTCAACAAGGGGTCATTGATAAGGACAGGAATGGAGAGAGCTCAGAAACTGCCCGCCTCCCTGCAGTGATCTAGGATCCCTTCTCTAGGGTGCAAAGTGGCTCCTGGCTCACTGGCATGCAAGTCAAGAGACCCTGCTCCCAGGTGGGAACCTCTGGTAGGACCTGGGCTGAGAATCCACTTGAAGGCATAAGCAGGCATGGGGCTGGGACTTGGGACTCTCCAGTTCTCATCCTGACATCCAATTCCAGTGTTGCTACAGACAAGTTGCTTGAGATCACATACTTCACACTAGGTTCGGCTACACTGAGCACCTAAATCCCACTGAATCATTTCAGAGGATTTGGGAGCATGGCCCCTGCAGCACTGACTTAAATGGGAGTGGCTGGGAAGAGCAGTGTCTTTTGAATCCCAGGCTGCTTACCCATGTGCCTAACTGTGGCTACTCATATTTGAAAACACTTGGCCCAAGATTTTCCATGCCTTAGTTTCCCTATCTGTAGCAGAACAGTGAAAGTTGGGGCTTGTGATAGTAAATGAGGAAGAGAGAGAAGTCACACACTGAGAGCAACCCTCCTCAAGTCTGACTCAGGCGGCTTCGCCAGATGTGCTACACTGGGCAGCAAAAGCTGCTTTTACAACCACATTGCAGCATTTGACTCTGATGGCTACGACCTGCTGAACACAGCAAACAGAGGAGGGAGTGAGACCTGCAGGCCCTGCCAGCTTTGAGAGACCCAAATGACCTGTCTGCAAAGCAAGAAGCCACCACTGCCATGACACTCCTTCCCCCTCTACCTCATTTGCTTACTCCTCCCCTGTAATCCAGGGCTTAACTGGGCAGCTTGCTAGGAAACTTGTCCAAGCTTTCAACATCCCATCCTCTCACAACCCACACTTGGGACATGGGAGGGAACCCATGAGATCCCTGGCCAACCTGCAGTTGTCAGCATGGTGCTGGATAATGTGTTGAGTGCTGGGGAAGGGAAGGGGAGGGCTGCCAGGCTCTACCCATAGAGGAACATATTCTCTGTTGTGAGGCCTGAAATTAAGCAAGGCAGGGCCTGGCCAGTGCTCAGATAGGAGACCATCAGTGCTTTACAGAACCTTTTACCACAAGTCTCAATTGAAGCAGTGTCCCAGTCCAAAGGTGGTAGGGGGTGAAGTGCCAGGGCAGGATATTAGGATCATTGTTCATGTATAATAAGGTAGCATCTAGATGAGGGGTCAGCAAACCCCAGCACATATGCCAGTGCATGGCATGTGAGGCCATTTTGCTTGGCATGCCATAGCTGGCCCAGGCTCTGGGCAGCTACTGGTGGCCATGGAGCCTGGGCTACTCACAGCAGGCAGGCTCCAAGCAGCCTGGGCTCGTGCCTGGCAGCAGCTGCCCAGAACCCAGGCAAGATGCAGCCAGGAGGCTGCAAACAGATGCACCAGGCATTGGTGCCCCAGCTGGGTCTGTGCCAGTGGCGGCTACACACACACACATCTCCAGGTGGACAATTGCCCCAGGCCCCTCCCTCAGAGTCCACCCAGAGGCATGCATGAACTCATCAGTGCCATGGAGCCTGGGCAGGGCTGCGGAGCCTGGTTTAGATATGTACATCCTCCCAGCTGGCTGCCACAGCTGGCCCAGGCTCTGCACGCACACCTCAGGGCGCAAGGTGGGAAAGGGGCTGGAGCAATGCAACCCCAGTCCCTCCCCCACCATCTGCCTGGAGGTGCTTGAGCAGCCACTATAAGTAACAAGGACTGGGCCCCTCACAGCTTCCCCATGGTCTAACCCTGGCATGCCAAGTCAAGACACAGGTCAGGCACTCTGGCCAAAAACGCTGCTGACCCCTGGTCTAGAGGGCACAGTCCTGGTAAGGGCCTGTGGGGCTACATACTACAGATGTGCTTATGGAGAGTCAGTCTCTACTCCAAAGAGCTCGCAGTCTAAATGCCCGAGAGAGAGAGCGAGAGAGAGAAAAAGAGAGTGAAAGCAAGAACACAAGAGAAAAAGAGAGAGAAAAGAAAGAGTGGGTGGGACAGAGCAACACAGGGAGGAAAAGAGACTCTTCATCTATCCATTCATCTCCCACATGTATCTGACCATCCATCCTTCCCTGCACACATCCATTGTTCTAGCCATCCAACCCCTGAACATATCCATCTGCCTGTCCATCCATCTGTCCCTCCCTCCTATGTATGTTTCTATCCCTGCTATTTCTTAGATGCCTACAGCAGCACAGAAAGGACTTCAGGGAGAGCTGAGGCTGAAAGTCATTTGTATGCAGCATAGTGGCGGTTGTCCAGTCTCTCCCAGCAGATGGACTCTGCAGGCTAGTACAGCTACTGTCAGGTCAATAAGCAGCCATGCTAAGCTCCAGAAGCAGCAGGTACAGTATAGGAGAACAGACCACGTGGCAGGGCCATCAGGGCACATGTCAGCTTGTCAGTGGAGGATCATGTCCAACAGCAAGGCCAGAGCCCTAACCTGGGGTGTATCAGGGAACAGGCCTAGGCAGTTCCCTCATGTCCCGTCCTGCCTCCACCTTGTGCCCAGCACGGCAGAAAGCCCAGATGGTGATGGCTGGAGAGGGCTGGAGCCACTGAGCAGGGGTTCACATCAATGACAGGCAAGCAGAGTTGGGGTGGGACACAGAGACAGCCGCTCATGCTGCCTTTGCTAAGGCCCATCTACCAGTGGGATAATGAGACAGAGCCTTCCTCTGAGGGCAATGGTAACAGAGACCTGAATGCTCCCATTACCTTAAGGATGAAGGAACAGCAGGGAAAGCCTTAGGTGGGGAAAGCTGCTCATCATGAGCTACCAGGGAATAGGTACCCAGGGATTTTCGCAATACAAGTACTTATCACAGAAGTAGCTGTGTGGCAGTAACACCATGGGCTAAAGCCTGCATGGGAAGTAAGATATAAGCACAGCACAGGCTGGCAGCAGTAGATTACCCTGGGGTTGAGCCAGCCAGCTGCAACAGGAAACACTTGTGGCAGCTCGAGGAGGCACGCAAAAGGAAAGAGGACATGCACGTGCATACACACATGCGCGCGCGCACACACACACACGCACACACACACCCATGTCTCTGCAAGTGTCCTAAGTTCCCCTGTCCTCTGGGCATTGAGCCTATGTCCTGCAGTCATTGCTCCAAGATACAGATTGAACCCAGGTTCCCTGGCACCTGTACAGGGTAGGGGATAGCTTACAGGCTAAGGATTCACTTAAGACCCTGGACTGCAGCTAGGAATGACCCAGGACTCCTGGTCTATGTTCTATAGTGGATGGAGGCACTTACTAGCCAGGGCCTGAGCCACAGACCAGGGGTAGAAGGATAAAATTGAAAACCAGTCCAGCACTTCAGTATTTGCCTCCAGTCCTGGATCCCTGACAGACAGGAAGTTTACCTGCCCTTCTTTGGTGCTCTCGAGCTAGACTGCTAAGAACTGCATCATCCATTCCCTCAGGTCCTTCCCAGGCCCTCTGACCTTCCACAGCCTGGACATGACCTGCTGTCTCAAGATTGACCACACACAGGTACTGTACAACAGGGTCCTTCCTCAGCTCCCCCAGGCAGCGAATTCACCAGAGATTCTTAGTGCTGGCCATCTCAGATCTGTCCTTGGTGGAATGGTCTACAGAACTGTCCTGCCAAATGCCAGATCCTTACTGCCAAGGAGTGAGTCAGCCTGAGGCCCCAGGCCTAGGGGCAGGAGATAAATGTGTGGAAATGATGCAAACAGGTTTATAAAACCTCCATCACCCCAACACACCTTGTGAAATCCCAGCTCCTTGTGAAAAAAGCAATGTGGCAGCATTTCTCCCTCACTCTCTCATCCCACTGCCCTGGAACAGGGGTGCATGGGATAGATCAGGGGTAGGCAACCCCCAGCACAGCTGCCAGAGCATGGCACACGAAGGCATTTTGCTTCACCCATTCACCTTGGGGCAGATGGTGGGGAAGGGGCTGGGTCTGTGTCATTGGTGATGCGTAGGGGGTGGACGTGCACCTCCTGAGCTTAGTGGTGCACTGCTGACAATACTGGCAGCACCTGCAGGCAGTTGCCACTGACCACCCCCACCTCCCCCACCACCCCCACCCCTGCCAACAGCGCCACAGCCGCCTGCAGGAGCTCACCGCTTGCAACCGCCATGCTCCCGCTGCGGACAGTGCTGCCACCCGTGGGAGCTCGCTGTGCCCCCCCAGCCTCCAGGGGCATGCGGTGTTCATGATCTATGTTGCCACAACAAGCATTAGGCCCCTCATGTCTCCCTGGCCCTCCACCCCTGACACACCAACATCTTGCAACTTGAGGTTGCGGGTGTTTTTAGCACTCTGCCCAAAAATGTTGCCAATCCCTGGAATAGACACTATCTTAATGTCATTTCCCAGGCTGGGTTTGCAAGGGTCACTTCTTGAACACAGGAATACATCTGTTTCTGGGGGGGGAACACAGCTGCATGAAGCCATCTTTAGGAGACTGAACAAAAAGCAGCTTCCAAATTGGACACTTCTGAGGAATTTGAACATCAGAGCTAATGTACAGATACCTGTTGTATCTTTAATGAGCAGGAAGGATTAAGGCCTTGATGATATGTTGTATTTGGAAGACGGAGGCACAGCATCCCTGAATGCCATGTTGACACTGAGAGAAGAAAGCTATCACCAGAACCACCAGCACCACTTCCTGCAGCATTTGGGCTTCCCCTAGAGGCCTCCCTTCCAAGCCCTGACCAGGCTTAGCCCTGTTTAGCTTATGAGAGATGACAAGATCACAGCCCAGGGTGATACAGCTGCAGGCAGGAGATAGCATCTGACAAGTTGAAATGGAGGTCATGTTCATACGCATACCTTTTTTTTGCCAGCCAGTTCTGCAAATGGATTGAGTGCCACTTGGCTCTGCTGGGGGACTGATGGACAGAGAGGTTCCCAGACGGCCTCCAGAGAGTTTGCACTGAAAACTGACAGAAGCAGGTTTCCAGCAAGCTCACAGAAGCCCTGACTACGGGAGTGATGATTTGGGCCACCATCATAACAGTGCAGCAAGTATATGAAATGGTGCAGTATGGCCACTTCAGTCATTAGCCCCAAACTCACGTCCCCCTCCCACGCAATGCCCCAGAATACTTTGTGCTGGAAGCCTCAGGGAAATGGAGGCAGCCCTGTGCCCCTCCCAGAGCAGGACAGAAGGTGCTCCAGGAAGCTGCGTTATGGCTTTGGGGGTGTGCCTGGCCTCTAAGTGGGATACAGTTGCAAGTGACTAAGCACATCCCCATCAGCAGGGGGCCAGAGACAGAAACTCACCCCTTCTGGTATCTTCTGGTGCCCCTCCATTCCCGCCACCTCCAGCCATCACTGACAGGGCATAATGCTAGCAGAATGTGTTGGTGCATCACTATAACAGCCACTGGGTCTGCTTCTCCCTTTGCTTACACTGGCAAGATACTGCTTTGACTTCCAAAGAGCAAATCCCCTTTTACAGCATGCAGGCAAGAGGAGAATCCAACCCAATGTCACTCAGCCCCCTGCTAGTGCCTGATGCTGAGAACACAGCATGGTCACGATGAATCTTCCAGCTCCACCCAGAGAGTCAACAGGCAGCTGCTACAGCCAGCAGCATAAACCAGACATTCCCCCCACACCACCAACCCACCCCTAACCTCACCAGAGGCCCCTCAGCCTCTGCCCTGTCTCAGCCCAGAGATAAGCAGGGGGTTCTGTACCTGGGCTCTGCTCCAGGCTTGGCTCATCAGCCTCTACACGGCTGAGGGAGGGCAGGGAGGAGGAAGTGCACTGAGTCCAACAAGGCAGAGATCAGGTGGTTTCCAAACATTTACCTCCTGCGTGGTGCCTACGTTTGCAAAGATTATTGAAACCCTGTACACACACAGCTGCTGCTCACAGGCATCTGTCCCTGCCACGCACAGGCACAGGACCCGCCTGGGAAGAGAGCGCCAGGCCCCAGGGCGCACACTTGTTGACTTTGCTGAGACACCCAAAAATAAACAACCTAATTGGTACACGGTGCACGTCCCCCTCTGCCCGCTCGCCCCCTCCTTCTCTGCTCCACGGAGATGCCAGCCACGTGGTGTTTACTCCCAGCATGCGTGCAGCACGCCAAGCACACCCTGCACAGTGCACATCGCAGCCGGGCGCCGCACGCCTACACAACACGGGGGCCCGGGCACGCCTTACACATCCCCGGCCATGCAGAGCATGCTCATCCACAGCTACATAGATCAACACCACCCTCCCCCGCACCCCCCCTACCCACAATACACACGCACACACTCATGCAGACAGACAGCGCTTGCCTCCATTTATCCTGAGCAGCACTCCTCTATACAAAAAGGTGGATGTCTCACATGTGGACACACCCACTCAAGGTAAGCTTTCTGCCCAGGCCAAGAAGATGCTTGCCCCACCTCAACCCAATGTTGCATGTGAGACAGCCCCATTCCAGCATGCACCGCACATCTGGAACCCTGAAATCCCTCAATGTGAGACAATGCAAGCAGGATCCATGTAACATCCTGCTTAAGTCTGGCCTTACACCTGCAAAATGAGCTGGGGTCTGCCTGCTCAGCCTCAGCTGGAGCTCATCCCCTCAGGACATGATGTGACCCTACTACTGCCTCCTGGGCTTTTTCCTCCAATGAAATCCTGCCCAGGCTGCCTGCACCAGCACATGCCACTCTGCTAAGGTTACCAGTGCTAGCACTCGCCTCCCCCTGCCAGCCTTCAGTGAGGACCCCTAGGCCTAGCCCAGTGCCTGCAGGATGCGCTTCAGTTCCTGGGCAGGGCACTGACAGAGCCTTAGCAAAGGCTAACGCCAGGGACCCTGCACCTATGAAGGAAGCACCAAGGAGAAAGGCGAGCTGAGGAGGCAGCTGATAGTCCTGCAGGGGCCTGGAAACTGCTCGAGCATGTCTGGTCATATCACTTTCATAGGCCCCATCACTTCTGCTTGGAGCACTTCAAGCATAGCACTGGAGCCAAGGGGATGCATCAGGGGAAGGAGCTGGCTGCAACAGCACTTCACCCTGGGCACACATGCCCTATAAGCTGATGGGTGCCTATGCCTTGTGCCTGGCCAGGGAAGGAGGCAGCAGGGGGCCATGGCTACTTATCCCCCAATCCTGAGTGCAGGCCAGAGGCAGTCTGTGCCCAGTGTTCCCTCCCTCTGCACACCCACTCACCTCTTTCTTCCCCACACACCCACTCTACCCACAAGTGATACTAACCAGCCAGCAGTACGTGGCCCACAGCAGAGCTTTCCACTCCTGCTCAGTGGGATAACACAGGGCAGCTGTCCTGGTCCAGAGGGCACTGAGAAAGGATACTCCTCCAAGTGCAAGGACACCTTGTAGTCTGGGCACACCATTTATCTAACATCACATCTAAACCCCCTCCTCCCCTCCAACTCTGCAGTGCTGTTTAGCTTTCACTTAAGCAAACCGCAGAAGGTTTGCAAAGTGTTGCTCTGGGCCAGGGTCGGGGCTGAACTGCAAATCAGTGCTGGCCTTCCCAGTTTCCTCCCTCTCTCAGCTAACAGGCTTTGAAAGCCTGGGGCAAGTTGACCAAACACATTGACCTTTGCTTGGAGGCCCCCTGGGGAAGATTTGACATCACTGGAGGCGGGCTTGCCAGGTGGGAAGCAGCGAGGAAGATCTCACCCAATGAAATTAGCTTCCAGCACCCTTCCTGTCACCAGCCCCTGAGCTATGAAACATAGTAGCCACACCATGCTCAAAGCCAGAGAGAAGCTCCCTGCTCCTGTCAGACCCCCTGCTGGAAGCCCATTAAAGCAGACCATAGTGTGATGCCCGCCCCCACCCTGCCCCCCCATACTACTACTACTCACATTACTTCTCCAGGGTCAAAGCACTTTCCAGTGGGGCACCAAGCTGCCCTCAGCCTGATGTCAGTGGGCAGGGATCCCAAATCCATCTCCCATGCCATACTATAGAGGCACGTAGGCACACCTGTGTCAGGCTTCCAGCCCAAGCTCTCAGAGCACTGTGTGAATGGAGACAACCCACAACCCCACAGGAGAGTAAATGTTGTAAGACACTGGCTGGTGTAGGCTCACTACTGCCCCCTACTGAGGGGGATTGGAACTGCTCAGCCATGTGTCAGAGTCCCCACACTGCTGCTCCTGCCCAGGGATGGAGATTTTACATTAGCAGAAGAGGTACGTTGGAGGGAACTGTTCATGGGTGAGATCTGAGTTTTTGTCCATTTGGCAGTGCAGGGCCAACCAGGGAGTGCAGGCAGACAAGTGGTCAGCTCTGGCAGCTCTTAAATAGACAGGAACACCAAGCCTTGGAGATGCCCAGGTTACACCAAGAGGTACTGGAACAGTCAGGAACACCCTCTTTGGTCCCAGGACCCACAGCCTAATGGGAAGCAGGGAGCCAGCAGCAAGGGGGCTGGTATCAACTCAATCCTGAAACTTTTTTTCCCCCAAGAGATGGCTCTATTGCTGCAGGGGGCCGTCAACAGCTGCTCTCCCTTTTCACCCCTGTGGAGAAGCATCTGTGTGGGGGAGAGGAGAGAGGAGGAATAGGGAGGAAGGAGCCTGAAGCAGGTGCCAGGGACATGCCAGGACAGTGGGTGGGTGGATAGGAGCCAGCTATGGCTGAAGCTAATGCCAGGCTGGAGCACCACAAACTGCAGGAGAGA
This sequence comes from Gavialis gangeticus, assembly GCF_001723915.1. Lineage (NCBI taxonomy): Eukaryota > Metazoa > Chordata > Crocodylia > Gavialidae > Gavialis > Gavialis gangeticus. The sequence goes on from NW_017728972.1 coordinate 196,495, forward strand.
CTCCACACCCACGAGCGGACACTTAGAGGAGGTGATACTGCCCAAGCCAAGCGCTCTGCTCTTCAATATACACAGAGGTCCTGTGGATACCAGCGAGCTGCAGCTTCCTTTTTCTGGCTGGGATCAGCTGAGTTTGTGGCATGGTAAATCCCTGCTGCTACACACCCTGCTGAGGGACAGCCTCTACCTCCCACACATGACCTCTGTCCCTAGTCTTGACAGCCATTAATCACAGACTGCCTCCCTGGCCCTGCCTCTTGCCCATCAGTCCCAGAGCAGTAGGTACTCATCCTCCCACCTCTGCCCCTTGCCTGCCACCTCACTAACACTGGGGCCAAGCAGCTCCCTACACATCAGGGGAGCAGGGAAGAATGTACAACCCTCCACATTCAGCTGATAACAAGATTACCAATGTTAACCATCTGCAGGAGAGCAGCAAAGAGCCCTGTTTTCTAGTGCAGGCCTATCAGTCAGGCATGCAGGGAAACCAGAGAGCTATAGGAGGCCTTGGGACCAAATCTCCAAGAGTTCGTAGGCACTGGTGCAGCCAGGGGTTCAGAACTGCTCTGTTGCCTACAGTTTCTCCCAGGCTTGATTTATTTGGCTCTGGGTAACTGCACGAAGGCCCAGTATTGACTTTGCAACACATAAAGGGCACGAAGGCCAAGTGAAATGGGTGTTAGGCGATCTGGCTCTACTCCCAGCCCTGTCACTGACTTCAGGCAGATCACTTCCCCCTTATGCCTCAGTTTCCCCTCTTTTGAAAGGGAAGTATGGCTCCAACTACCACTGTAAAGCATTTGGAACTCTATGAATGAATGGGGCTGCGTATGAACATTGCACATGTATCACACCAGGCCAGAGCTCCACAAGTGTCAGCACTGGGCAGGATGGGGCATGCTGTCATGAAGGGCTGCACCTCTGAGAAGAGATTCAATGCATTCCCACCCATGTTCAGCAAAGATGGTCAGAAGACCACTGTGGCCAACAAGGCTTCCACAGCTGTTAGGGGTCTGTGTACTCCAGCTGCTCTGAACAGGAGGGTGATAGCAGGCCCAAACCTCAGGACCTCCTGCTACTCAAGGCCCAGCTGCTTGAAGTAAGGGACATGTTGCAGTACAGGGGTGAGGGTGGTGTCAGGCATTCTGAAAAGCACCAGCCGAGTAGTGCTGATTCCAGGCAACAGAGGGCAGCGCGCGCACACACACCCTTCTAGGTGCTCCCACCCAAGTATACCCCAAATTCACTACTGTATTGATACTAGGGCAAGGGGCAAAAGCAAAACCTTCAGCCCAATTCTACCTGCACTGAGACACAGCTGAATGCTAGATCAGCATGATAGACCACAGGTAGCTGTTAAATTGATGAGCTGCCTTTCTCAGGCTGGGCAGTACCAGCAAGGTCTCCGCAGCCTGGCCATTGATTTCCAATGTTGTATGATCTATCTGTTTGCAACAAGAAGCGCCCGCAGTATAACACTTTATTAGCTGTGGTGATGCCTGGAACAGTGCTGGTGGGGCCACAATGGATGCAGCTCTGTATCTAGATTTAGCCTGATGGCTGGTTCATCAGAAGCTATGGGACCTTGCTACCCCACTGTCAACTCAGAAGACTCCCTCCCTGCCACATAACCCACAAATGCCACACCAGTGGTAGATTCTCTTGGCCAACCAAGTCACACTTAGGATAAAAGCAAAGGGAAGCTCCTAGCCAACCTGACCTCCAGCTGAAACCACAGCAGCCCTGGGGCTGTTTTAATTATACATCCTAATTTTCAGGTGTCTCACATTTTAGCAATTGGTCTTTTATCAATTTACCCCTGATGCCCTGCCAGTGGACAGGGATTCCAGCTAGGCTGAGGTCTGAGCCTGAATTTCATTGTCTGAAGCTGATGGGAAGCTAACAGGTTGCCAGGGTTTTTAGTTACAAACTATGTTATGTTTAGTTATGAGTTATATATTGGAGCAGAAAACTCAGAGGCAGGGGTTTCACATTATTGTTTCAGCAAGATGACAGGGTGCTTGCAAACCAGAGGAAGTGTCCCCAAAGCCTTGCTTCACAATTGTCGCTGCTCCTGCCCTCATCTCCTCTAGGGACACAGCTGTTCTCTTCAGGCTAAATGATGCCCCTACCAGACCAGGGCAGCAGAGGGATCCAGGTTATTACCGTTATTAATCAACCCAAAAGGCTATCATAAGGACACAACCTGACCTCCCATGTAACCCCAGCTGGGGGAGGCCACCCAATAGTATCTGCATGGAGACCCTGGCATCTGCTTGAGCAAGAGCCAGCCTGTTAGCAAGGTATCCAGTCTCGCCTTAAAGACTTCAAGACATGGTGAAGCCACCATCTCCCGAGGGAACTTGTTCCAGCAGTTAATTACCTTCACTGTGTGCCTTGGTTCTCGGCTGCACTTGTCTGCCTGCAGCTTCCAGTTGCTGGATCATGTTATGCCTCTTTTTGTCAGTCTGAAGAGCCTTGTGCCATCAGAAATCTCTTCCCCCTGGAGGGACGGGCAGACTACGCTCCAGTCACCTCCTTGTCTTCCCTCAGCTAAACTGCACATGTTCCCATGAAGGGGCAGGTTTTCCAGACCACAAACTGCTCCTGTAGCACTTTTATGGGCCTCTTCCTGCTTTTCAACATACGTAGACACCAGAACCCTAACCAGACACAGCTCCCCAGGAACAGACTATTGCCATATACACAACAATACCCATTCCTGCCCAACAGGCCTCTGTTTATTACTGTTTGCTTATGGTGGCACCTCAGGGCCCTGTTGTGGCAGGAGCTATACAAACACCTGGTGAGAGACAGCACCTGTCCCAAAAAGCTTACAAGTCAACAAGGCAGAGCATTAGAAGGGAAGCAACTTGTCCAGTAACCCAGCAGCAGAGCTGAGAACACAGCCCAGGTCCCCTAAGCTTCAGTCTTGTGTCCCATGTCTTGAACCACAGTGCTTCTGACAAGGTCAGATGATTTCTGGTGAGCACACAGCACTGTAGCCAGTGCGTGTGATACAAACTTGAGGCTCCTGCTACTAGTACTCTTTCCTGCATGTGCTAGCTTCCTCCCTTATGCCTTCTGCAGTCTTCCTGCCCTCTGTGTTTACTAAGAGTCTGGCTTAACCAGCTAAGCATATCCTGCCCTTGCAATAATGTGGTGAACAGGAAAGCAAACTGAAAGCAGTGCTCATTCTGGTCAAAGTCTGCCAGGTTGTGAAGTGGCTAATCGAAGATGTGGGTATTGTGTGCTTCACCTCAGATTTGTTTTTTCTCCCCCAGCAGCTAAGCTGGAAATGAAAAAGAAAGCAGCAGTGTCATCTTATCTTGTCTGTCTTTTCCTGTCACCTGGATTGCAAACACATTTGGTCTTCAGGAAAAAGGTGGATTGAACTTGGACGCAAAACAACTACCAGCTCAAGCTGATAGTCCTGTCATCGTCATCATCCCCCCCCACCCCCCTGCAAGACATCAAAGATGGCAGCCTCTAAACTGACAAAAAAGAAATGTTTTTTCCTACAACCAAGAGCTAGACTGGGGAACTCTCTACCACAATATAGTACAGAGGCCAAAGACTCAGCAGGCTCCAGCAGGGAACAAACACTGGCTTGGAAATCAGGATGCCCTGCAAATAATACAATGACCAATGGAAGTTTAGGAAGGGCAAGAATTCATTTTAATGGGATTCAGGGGGAGAAGCTTCCTGAGGCACACTGCTCCACAGACATCTCCTGCCCTTTCCTCTCCAATGCTTGGTGCTAGGCAATGTCAGTGACCAATGACAGGGCCAGAGCAGCACTTTAGACACTCCACTTGCTGAGCTCTCTACTCCTGTTACAGGCAAGGCGTTCTCCCTTTAAACCAGAATCAGGGCAATTATTTCAGAGAGACATTTTCCTTCCAAAGCATTACATGCTCTGACTGTATGCCCTTCTCCTTCTGGTGCATGCAAAAGCAGGTTAGAAGTTTGGGTGGGAGCAGGTGTAGCTTAATGCACAGCTTAAAACACCTGGAACTGCACAGCTTTGTAACAACAGGGGTTCCAGGGCCCCAGCATCACCAGGGAGTCAACCCTCTCCTTACAAGACCGATAGCAAGGTCAGATCCTATCCACACCTGGTCCCCTTCATGCAGCACACACTCACTTCCTCCTGCTTGCATGTTTATGCTTCCTTATTCTCCCTCATTCACCCTCATGTACCTGCACACTTGTCCCCACTCTCACATCCTCATGTCTCTGTCCATTCAGATCCACCTGCTCTCACATCCACTCTTCTGCTCACCTGTGCCCATCCATGCACAAGCATGTCACCAACCTATGCACTCCCTCCCTGCAGGGTGCGATTGTGGGCGCCTGTACTGTTGGGGTTATTCAGCTATGCTGTCACCTACTCACCTAATCAGCTAGACTCTTACTGGCTCAGTCCCCCCTACCTAAAGCACACAAGGCTGGAGACTCAGGTTACCCACCCAGCACTGGCATTCCTCTAATAGAACTCACACCTTGCAGGGGACTTGCTGGGAGATCTGCTTTTAGTACCAGCAGGGGGCACCCTCACTCAGCTGATGTATGGCTGCAGGGAGGGTGTGTAGGGGTAGGGGGGAAGCAGACAGGGGTCTCCCAGGGCTGACAGCAGAGGCTCTGTCCCCTCTCATCAGCTGGGCCACCCTCAGTGGATGGGAGGGCCAGAACTGCAAGCAAGGAAGGGGGGCAGCTGGTGCAAGTGAGGGCTTGGTGCTATTACAACCTCTGTGTATGTGGCAGCAGGCAGGGAGCAGCAGGGGAGCTTGCTTGGCTGAATATTAATAGCCCTGTCCCCTGCGGGTGTTGTGTGTACAACACAGGGGGTGGGGTGCATCTTAGGCACTGACATGGGGAGAGTGGAGTACAAAAGTAGCAGTGCATGCAGCTCCTGCTGAGTGCTGCGTTCCTGGCCCCTCGGCTGTCTCCCTCTGGCTCTCACAAAACAGTGAAGCGTAGGCTTTTTCTCTCTCCATCACACTCATCTTCCCCTCCCCTCCGTCACACTGGGAGCAGGTGCAGTATGTGTGCACCACTGGCCTCTCCACTTCTCAAGCCATCAGTGCCCTTTGGCTGTGGGATAGCGCTGCCATTTTGGGGTTGGAAGAGCAAACTGCCGTGGCCCAGGCTCTCCCTCCCACCCCCCTCTAGCTCCGAGGCCTTCCATTATTCAAACATGTGGAGGGTGATGGAGGGAGGGGGAAAGGAGACAATGCAAGATGCTTCCACATCCGTTACCATGTGGGACTGGAAATGAGAGAAGAAACCAAGCTCAGGGCTACTGCAGCCCAAACCCCAAGTGCACTGTGAAGAGCCAGACAGGAATGCTGGCTGGGGAGGGGCAGAGAGTGTTGGGGGCACTATGGTACAGAAGTGACAGATGTGATGGGGTCAGAACTACTCCAGCCTCAGCTTCTTTCTTTCGCCCTTGTCACACCTCTGCTCTTCTATGTAGCGTCCTTGAATACAAGCCTGGCAAGTGTCTTCCCACCCCATGGTGGACTCCACAACAACAGAACCTGCCCACTGCACACAAGTAGACTCCCACCTTCCATGGCTATAATGCATGGCCACAAATACCAAGTAAATCACTCTGTGTACCTCCTGCTGATGGCCTCTCAGCCACCAGTGTCTCTCATCTCACTCCTCTTAAAACCTTGGGGACCCAGAATCCATGCCCCAACTGCTCTCTCAGGAAAAGGCTTACTTCACATACCCCATCACCCTGCCTGAGTAAAGGGCTTCTTTCATTGCTGACTCAGGTGTACCTTATCCACATTAAAGCTGAGTTTTTACCCCAATGTCCTGCTCTTTGTCTGTGCCTCCGGTTCCCTGTCCTAGTAGACTCCTTCTCTATCCCACAGCCCTAGTCCAAATAAAGTCTAACTCCTACTTTATGTCCTAAGTCCAAATTAAGGCACATCCCCACTCCACTGCCCTGGCTAGGCAGTATGTTTCATACCTCAAAGCCTGGAAAGGCACAATCATCAGCAGCCCTAAAATGTGGTAGCAGAATCTCAGAGGACAATTGCCAAGACTCAAAGAGGAGATGGTGTTAATGCTAACCAGGCCCTGAACTTTCAAGGGCTCTAAAAGCTGATGTTCTTAGTTCCAATCAATCATCCACTTCGGTTACCTAGTGTCAAGAACTCAGTGTGGGTGTAATAGCCTCATGATAACTCAACACCAAGAGGTTGTAGTGAGCAAAAGGGACACTTACCAGCAGCCCTGCCAAAAAGGAATTGCAGTTGTCATGGCCTCAGTGCCAGCAGTGTGAGCCTGTTGCAGGGTAAGTAAAGGTGCTTAGTATTACTAAGCCCTCCTCAAGTGGTAGCGGCAAGAGACGGGGTAGAAATTCAAGGGAAAACACCAGGCTTTAGTGAGAGCATGGATGTGAAGGAACAAGACAAGAAAGGAGATGAAGATATACCCAAAGGCACCATCTCTGAGGTGGTGCAGGGTGGGAAGAGAGAGAGAGAGAGAGAGAGAGAGAGAGAGAGAGAGAGAGAGAGAGTGGAAGAGCTTAAGTAAATAGAGAGAGTCCAGGGCTGGAGAGGTAGTTTTGAGAGCACAGAGGGGATGAGAGAGGCTGTAAGAAAGGATGGGGTCACTGGCAGAAGGAGACAGAGTGTAAAGGGGAGAAATGGATTTGGCAAATGGCAAAATCCTGGGAAAAAACCCTGAAGAGGGAGGGAGAAGGAAGAGGATCCATTGATGGTGGCACAGAACAAAGGAAAAAGGAAATGACAATCAGGAAGCCGCTGAAAGAGGAGGGCCCGCTAGTGACACTCAGTGAAATGGAGACTGGCCTGCCGAATATGGAGAAGGGGTGCATAGACTCCATAAGGAGGAAGAGGGTATCATCGAGTTTTTGATCTTATGTACTGATTTCACCCTAGTGACCTCCAGGAATAACTGTGGGTTAAAAGGAGCCAATGCCCCTCAGTAATACTTGTCAGTCTGCAACTGAAAGAGCCGAGGGTCAGAAATACTTCAAGCATCAGAAATGGGACCACAGACACCTGTAGGAGACTCATGAGCTTCCAAGATAGTGAGGAAGAATGTGAGTGGGACTGCAGCTGTTCTGAGGTGATGGCTGGACCAACCCAACCAGGAGAAGCACAGGAGAACCTGAACTAACTAGAGCATGCACACAGATGGGAGGGAAGGACAGGACTCTTCTTGCCCGTTAAGTTAAAAGCCCACCCCTTGCTTCCAGGATGATGAAGGCCAGCCCATTTGAGCTGGCATCCAGATGCTCTCAGAAGTCTCCAAAAGCAAGTGTTGGCAATGTTTCAGGAGATATGCAGTGCAGTGGGAATGTGCATCCTGCTTTTGCCCCCAGAGCACAGGCCAAAACTCAAATAAAGTTTGCTCTACAGTCACTGGTCTCAGGGGAGACAATACCTCAAAGACATGAGGCTGCTGAATCTGTGACAGCCCAGACAGAACCACCTGGGCCTACAGTGATGCACCTGGCCCAGGCAAGCGAACCACAGAACCAGAAAGCGCTGGCTTTTCTCCACCACACACCTGGTGCTGGCCAAGCAAAACTTCCTGCAAGCGGCTGAGTTCCTCATGACATCTTGGCCAAGATAATTTTTCAGTAGGAGCCTCTACCATCCTCTAGACTTTCCTCCCCTGAAAGGAGCTAGCTAGCTGAATGGGAATCTTCTTCCCATCCTCACTTACCCAATGAATTCCTCCCATGTCTGGCTCCACTTAGAGCCATCTTCCAGCCAGGCCACAAGCCACCCAAAGAAACTCACAGAAGGGCATTTGAAAAAGTGGGCACTTCTCCCAACTCTGCCTACTATCAAGTCTCCCAGATCACCAGAAGTGCCCTCAAGCTAGCCATCCCCACCAACCAACAAGGACTGTGCTGTAGGTACAGCACCCCCTCCAGTTTATGGACAGAGGATGGGAAAAGACATGATGACGTTAGCAGTGGAAGGTGGAGAAGGCAAAGGTAGGCAAGAACAAGAAAAAAGGGGCAAAGTATGTGCTAAACCAGCTACCAGCTTCTTATAATAATTGGCTGCCAGAGGTCAAGGTACTTCAGGACAAATTTACCTGCAGCCTCTGAGCTGGAGGGTTGTAGGAAACTGGGCCAAAACCCAACTAAAGGCCTGGACAGGAGCGCACAGCACCACCCACAAGGAAAACCAAGGTGGGGGGAGGTGAATCTACAGGCCTCTCTAGCTAAGGTCAGCTTGAGTTTTCCCAGGATTCCCTCAAGGCCACATTTCCTGGCACGTTGCTCCAAGTGCCCTTGGCAGGCTCAGCTGTCAGGCTTGTGGTAGGGGGGCAGCACCGTCTTCTGCCTGGTGCTCTCAGAGCAGCTTGGGCATCCCAATGGAAGCATGAGAGACATGCTCCCCCCTGCCCCCCTCCACTCCTTGGCTTTAACGAGGCAGTGTGGAGGCTGCACACATTGCCATGCCTGCTCCCATGTCTCCTTAGTCACCGCACACTCCTCCCTTTATCTCTCCTTGTGAGACTGGTGACTTCCCTTTCAAACCTCATTCACTCAACACAAGGTAACCTCCCCCTCCCACTCCTTCCTGTGTTGATGCCTCTTATCCTGCAGCATGAGTGGCCATCTCACCTGGGTCCCCGTCTGTCTGGCTTCCTGCAGACCTTAACAAGCCAATCGCAGGTCAGTCCCAGGGAAATGAGACAGATGGGACTCCAAAGGAGACAAGGAAGGAGGGGGAAGGGATGAGTGAGACAATAATGACCAAGAAAGAGGTGCTCAATGGCGGACAAGAAGTGTGGGGCAAGGAGGGGATGGACAAGACAGACAGACAGGAGAAAGTAGAAAGGGGAAGAGAACTGAAAAGAGAGGTAAAAAGCAGACATCAGCAGGGAAAACTGGGTGAGACAGAATGACAAGAAAGACCAGAAGAAAGGAGATGCTGACAAAGTGGTAGATGAGGGCAGGGGGATGAGTTTGGGCAGGGGCGTGTTAAGAATGGGCAGGTAAGATGAGCTGGACATGGGGGAGTGACTCTGGTTGTGGGAGATGCACAGGAGAGACCCAGCTGTGGCTGTCTTGTGTCGTCCCCCACTTCTTCCTGGGTACCTCTGCTGTCCTGTGATCTGGAGGTCCGACACACCCACCACCAGGGACCAAAAGCCCCAGAGTTGAACAGCGTATCTGAGCCAATCTCCTCCACTGTCTGGACAGGACATGGCACCCTCACAGCCACAGCTAGGACCTGCAGAACCAGTCCCCCACAGCAAAAAGGCTCCCATAGGCTGGACTCTCAGGTCCTGGTCCTGGACTCAGGGAAGAGCCTTCTTTAGCACTGAAGGCAAGAACTGGAAATCAGAACTCCTGGGTTCTACAACCATCTCTGCCACAGAGTAACCATGGGCAGCATGCATGACTTGGACCCATATGGTCCAAACACAATGCCTGGCTCTGAGCATGGGTGATGACACAGAACTGGGAAAGATTCTGGCAGGTGGATTGTGACAGTCCCTTTCAACTGTACAACCTGTAAATTCATGAGGGCCTGGGCAGGGACGTATGGTTTTCCACTCTGACTACAGACTCCTCACCAACCAGGCCAGGAGGGACCTGGGTCTTTTCCGCAGGACTCGCTTCACCCATCTCTGCATTGGCCCTCTCCTAGGGAACGTGCACTATGCCTTGCAGGACCAGGGGCAGCCTTCTAAGCCTCTCACCCTAGATAAGTACCCCGGCTTTACACTTTCCCTGGCTCTCTGCCTTTTGAACGTGGCCCCGTAGTGCCAGCCTTACTGTCTACTAGTCGAAATCCCTTCCCCTGTTGAATTCATCCATAATAGATATTGTAGTCAAGCCCCGGGGGGCTTGGGGGTGGCAGCAATATTATCTGCATCTGTCTTCATTTCCCACTCTCTCTCTCTCTCTCTGGCAGTCTGAAGGCTGCAAGATCAGACCATGGAAAGCAGCCTCCAGCTCTCTCCTCTCTCTCTATTCCTGGCTGCTCCCCCCTCATGCCAGCTCTCTTTGTGTCCAAAGTCAGGATCTGTCTTGCACAGATCCCACAGCCCTGGCCCTCACGGGCTCCCTTGCTTCACAAAGTGTTCATCTTCCTACAGCTATAGGCTGGGTGTGTATAACTGGAATAACCTGCCCTCATCTGTCACTCAGCTGCAAAGCAAGGAGCCCAGGGGTGGGGGGGCAGTGGAGAGGGGTACGTGCATGTATGGTTTTCCTCAGCTCGGGAGCTATTCTGAGAGGCAGAGGCACCTGAGAGCTTTGGAGGAGGAGGAATTTTACAGCTAGTAGGCAGGGAAGAAAGGGAAAGAAAGAAAAGCTAGCAGGAGGCTAGTGGGAGAGGGAGGGTGGGAGCCCTAGGAGCTCCCCTCTGCAACAGCTTCATGCAGAGCCTTCCTCCCCTCCATCCCCACCAGGAGATGCAAGCTGGATCCCAGGTAAAAGGAGTCTAGGCATCTTGTTTGCCTTCATCCACATACTACCTACCACATGGGAGCTGAGAGTGGCATGAATGGCTTCTGCTGAGAATAACATGAATGGGGGGCTGCAGAGCGGGCGGGGCGAGGGGGGCCCAGATCTGGAAAAGTGCAACAGTGTCTGGGGCAGGACAGAGGGAGTTCAAGCCTGAAGAGCAGGTGATGTCGTAAAAAGTGATAGAGGGGCAGTGGCAGAAGATATATGCATGGGGTGAGGGAGGCAGGGCTGGATTTTGAGGCTGCGGCAGAGGCAGAGACAGAGTGTAGCTGGCAGCACCATCAGGACCAGAGTAGCAGGGGGCACTCTGGGTCAGAAGAACTGAGAGGTGCAGCTGGGAGTGAGCACCTTGGCACAACAGCACAGGCAACTCCCGCTCAGGCGAGGCATGCACCACATCATCACATGGGAGGAGGGGAAGAAGGGAGGGAGAGGGAGGGGCAGAGGTGGACTACTCCTAGGATTGCCCCCAGACCCCTGCAGGGAGCAAGGGGGGAGGAACACTCTGCAGAGCAGCCTGGCCCTGTTGAGCTCCTTGCTCTTTGTCTGCCTCAGCACTGACGATCTTCCCCAGCTCTGCTCCTTCCTCCCCTCCCACCTTCCGCCTTCCCTCTGGCTGCTCCGTTTATGCAAGTTCAGGGCCATGGCTCCGCCTGTCCCCGTGCCGCAGGCTACAATCTTTTTGATGTTCTCTCACCTTATTTTTTTACCGACTAGGGCTTTTGTCCCTGCGCCACAAGCCCAGGGGAGTTGCCTGTCCTCCGGTTCTGCCATCTGACGTTCAAAGGCTCAGCCCTTTTCATCCCAGACTTCAGCGTTCCCTGCTCCCTGCCCCCCACCCCCAAAGCGCCACCCTAAGAAAACATCAGGGGAAACACACTGCTGCCTGGTTATTTATTCACCATGTCCTGAGGGGCCATTGCTGAGGCTGCTGGCTCCCGCCAGTGCAGCCAGCTAGCTCCTGAGGCCAGCAGTCGGAGGAGAGAGGCCAAAGAGGGAAGGCACAAAAGGAGCAGCAGAAAGAGCTGCCCTGGTACATGGGCTGGGAGGGGGCCTCTGCCCTGCGGGGACAGGTACATGGTGCTGATCCCTACCCACCCTCCCAGAGCCTGTTCTCGCAGCCACAGTCAGACCGCCACCTCCCACTGCACTCCAGGGGAGGACTGACTGGGGACAAGCGAAGTTCTGAGGCTGCTTGGGGGAATGGGTGGAGCTGGACTGGCAGGGAGGGATCGGGGGAGCTGTGATGGAAGAAAAAGAGCCTTGTGAAATGTAAAGGGAAGGGATGAGATGGAGAAGGGAGAAGTCTTACTCTGTAGGGGGGGGTACAAGTTGGTGGGCTAGGGTGGAACCTTACTCCAGGGCAGAAGGCTTTTACACTTAGACAGCATCCTGTTTTTCAAGCCACCACAGATCCTCTAGACGTGCCAGCTACATATCAGTGGCATAAGCGTCTGTGGCAAAGGCACCCCAGAGCACGCTCCCTTCCATGCTTCCCCCTCCCACTAGCCAATCCCCAGTTCTTGCACAAGCATAACCATGCCCCTGGTGCCTCCTCTATCCTTTGCTGTAAACATCTGGAGCAAAAAGATTCTCTGAAGCTCCTGGATTTTGGAAAGAGTGTCTGGAAATTACATTGGTTCAACCCTAGTTTGAATTGCAAGTGAACTTGTTCCATTCACCCTACACTACACCTTTACCTGACAGCTTTCAACTCAGAGTGCAGAACAGGACTATGGCTTATTCTGGATTAAATAATAGCAACTACCCCCACCATGTTGCCCTACCATGCACTTTTCATTCAAGGGTGAGACCAGATTTTACAAAGCGTAATGAATGGGGCTTTGCCAGATACTCCATGAGGCTCATAAGGGATCATATCACCTCCCTGAAATGCAGCCACCTCTAGAAAGAGATGCTTGCTGTTAAACAGCAGCTGCATCAACACTCCCCATAGAGCAGGAAATGAAGGATTATATTGCATCCAACTCAAAGTGCTGCAGGGATTCAAAATACAACTCCCCAAGGGAGACCCAAGCTTAGCAGTCACACTGGGAGCTCTTTAATGATGCAAACGTGCCCCCTCCTGCAGCACAGTGCCCCTAGGCACCAGGCTGGGGCTAGGGGACCAGTATGACTGAGAAGGAAGCATGATACCCACGGGGCACAAACAGCATACCTGGGAATGTTGGACACACTCAGAGCTGATCATCCCCAGCCTGCTTCACCACCCGGTTTCCCATTCATACACTGACCTGGTACCACCCTGTGACATCACCTGAGGGCACACAGCTGTAAATATTTTGGCACGCATTTCTCTGCTGCTGCTAGATTACTGCTGTAACCCCTGGTCCCAAGTCAGCACCTGCTCCTCTGAATGCTGGTGCGCAAAACTGTTCCCTGCGCTGCTCTCAGATGGGAAATTCAAGCACAGGAAGCAACTTCTGCGTCCCTTACCAGTGCACTGTCCCTCAGGCCACCCCTCTGCACAGCCAAAGCTCTCTCACCAGCTCATCGTGGGCTGGGTTTCTGGCTGAATTTGCATCAGCAGAGGCTGTTCCTAGATCTGCCTGGCCTGCCTACAGGACACATAATGAGCAGGCATATGTGGGGCTACACCCTGCAAGGGACACAATGCCCTCAACTCCTGTTATCTTTCATGGGAAATCATTGGGAGCCTCTGAGCTCCTGAAAAGCCTGAACCCGCACACTCATTCAAGCATCTGGGCTTGTCCAGGGCATGAGAGGAAGGTCTCTGCTGCCTTATCAGCACCCCCATCTGGCTCAATGTGTTCTGACAAGCAAGCTAGCTTGGGAGCTCAGACCCTAGGAATCTACCATTTAAGGGGGAAAGATCAGTAAGGGCAAGCACATTGGGATGATGTGTGCTCAGGCAGAGGGGCTAGCCCCACTGCACTTGCAATCCAAAAGTCACAGGAGGCCAGAGGCCAGGACAAGTTCAGTGCAAGTGGTGGAACAGGACTGCCCCACATGTCATGATGAAAGCAGGGTTCATAGTAGTATAAGATCAAGATTATAGGTGCAGGAGAGTTTGGACACATGGCATATTGGGTGGAGGGGTTCAGGGCATGGCTGTACAAAGGGGTCCCTAGCAGATGGTGGGGGATCACCCCACAGATAGGTGCATGCTCACTTGCGTGCCATGCCACAGAGAGGGAAGCTGTTGGAGCCTCCTTAGTGCAGCAGATGGGCAGTAGAACAGGGTCTCTCATCCAGGGTGGTGCAGGGAAGGCTACTCACATTATGTGGTGAGTGCAGTGCATGGAAGGAGCTGGGGCAAACTGCCCATGCAGCAATATAAGTGCCAAGCTGAGGGTACTGTAAGCTGCTACTGCCTAATCCAGGGACAGGTAGAGGGCAACAGCAAGCAGTCATGGTTATGACGTACCTGGGGTGCTCCGTTTCCAGAGCAAGGGACCAGGGCAGAACAGGAGGTTCTGGTAAGGAAATGGACCACAGCAAGAAACTGCCGGGTTCTACATTCACTGCCCTAGTCAAGAAAAAGATCTGAGCATGGCTATAGACAGTGCAATGTGCCTCTACGCAACGTGTAGCAGCAAGAAGGAAAAAGCAAACAGATATTAAGGAGCAAGAGGGAAGGGAGGGAGAAGTATACTGAGGACATTACAGTGCCAGTCTGTAAAGTCCTGGGACACCCTGGCAGGGAATGCCACATGCTGGTCCAAAGACCTTGCCTTGAGAGGACAGAGCAGAAACATGGAGGTTCAGAGCCAGGATCGTTAGTGATATGGGAAAACTTCCCTGTGGAGAGAGACTGAAAAGCTTGGGACTGCTTTAGTTTGGAAGGGAGATGACTCAGAAGGGATATGAACAAAGTAAAGAAAATAATTCACAGGAGAGAGCTAAGATCAGGTCAAACATGAACGAGAGGCCATTCAACAATGAGAAAAATAGCAAATTTGAAGATGAGGAGAGGAAATATTTAAGATCAGCCAGTGGAAGCCCTCACCGCAAAGAGCCAGTGTGGCCAGATTCAAGGGAAGGACGGGACCTGTTGGCACTGATAATGAGAACATGACGCAGGACTCCAATCCACAAGAGCCAAAGTCTGGAAGGGATGTAAGCTCCCCTTGTCCGGACCTAAGTCAGGCTGTAGTGAGGGCTCTCAGGACAGTGGTTCAGCTTTTATGACATTGGCTGGGACACAAGATGCTTGGATCCATGTCCCTGCTCTGCTACAGATTTCCCTTGTGACCCTGGGCCAGGCACCTAGCCACTCTGTGCCTCCATTCTCCATCTGTAAAGCACAAGCGGCATCTGTCCATCTCCCGGAGGGGGTGTAAGGATCAATGGATTCAAGGCTGTAAGATGCTCAGAGGAGGCTGCAGTGACAGGACCAGAGAAGTACTTAAGACAGAGAGTGAGAAATTTCCCTTGTGGGCACGTTATTCCATAATTACAGGCTCTGGGGCTCTGACACCTTTGACACCTTCCACTGAGGCATCTGGTGCTGGCTACTGACAAATACAAGGAACTGGACCAGATGGACATTGGCTCTTTCCCAGCCTGCTAGTTCCTACAGGCCTTATTTTGCTGAGGTACTGAGCACTGACAGGCCACTCTGCCTTCAGCTGAAATTGGGACTGCTTTGAAAACAGACCCTGCACTCCCTCTGCCCAGATCCTCCACCCAGCATCTCCCCAATTCTGGGGAGGACAGCTTGTCCTTTGGCCCCGGGGCCATTGCTGGTAGCAGCCCATGCACCAGGACCCTGTGGGTAACCACCTGCCAGGCCCAGCCACCCCTACTGCATTGCCAGTGCCCCTTCCCTCTCTTTGGGCACTGGCAAGAGACCCTGCTGCCCAGAAAGCGGGCAAGCGCTACTGTGCAGCTGTCCCTCCTAAGTCCCAACACAACGGCACGTCCCAGATTCCTGGATGAAGGGCTGGCCCATTTCTTTGAGCATAAGATCAGTAAAACAGCTCTAGCTAAAACACCTCCTAAAACCACTGTCCTCCGAGGGCACGAGCACAGGGCAGGAGGGACAGAGGAAGGCAGCCAAGCCGGGAACCAGCACCTGGCAACCTGCTGGGCACACAGGGCTGGGAGACAGGTTACTGGACCAAGCTGGGTTGGGTGCTCTCGAATCAGCTTGGCAGCTCAGGCACATTTTGCAGCACACCCCATTTATTTCTGCCTAGAACAGCAGGTGCCCAGGCTCGGGTGCCTCTCCGCAGGGTGGTGACTCATTTGAAATGAGCCGCCGTGACTTGTTCCCCAAACTACTGTAACTCCTGCCCAGGGCAACTCTGGAAAGCCTTGGATGGCAGGAGGGGTGAGGGGGGTGCAGAAGGTGGAAGGGGGTTATGGGGAGAGAGGGAAAGAGAGGACAAGAGCATGAGCGAGTGCGTTGGAACAGGAAGGGGAGCCCGGACGGGGAAGGTGGCTCAGAGGGGGGAGCAGGCAGAGACGTGAGGGGAGCCAAGCACGCGGCAGGGAGGAAATGAGGAGCGGGGATGAAGGAAGCGAAGAGCCGCAGGGGGCAATGGAAGTGCCCTCGCGCGGCTC
>NW_017728972.1:212913-232231 GCF_001723915.1 Gavialis gangeticus
CGCTCCCCTCAGCTCGGCTCGGCTCGGCTCAGCTCCGCGCCCGCCGCCGTCACGCTCCCGCGCGGCCGCGTGCTGCTCGCTGCTGGCGGGAGACGGGACTGCAGCGCCCGCCCGCGCACCCCGGCACACACACGGGCACGCCCACGCACACTCACACGCCCCTGCACACGTACGGGTACACCCCCATGCGCACACATGCACACGTACACACCCCACCCCAGGCACACCGCCATGCACACATCCCCATGCACATGTACACACCCATGCACACATACACAGCCACTCATACACACGTATGCACTCACCCCTATGCACGCGTACACACCCTTACACATGCACACAAACACATGCACATGCATCTGCATGGACATACATACACATGCACCCCACTCTCCCGCCTTCACCAGGCGGCCAGCGCTGCTCACAGGGGACAGGGGCTGGTGCCCACAGCTGCACCCAGCCTGCTGCGGGGGTCACAGCATCCAGGACCCACAGTTCCCAGCTCCTCCTCCTTGTGGGCTGCACCCAGTGCCCACCCCAGAGGGCACAGGGCAGTCTGTGTCGAGCTCCCCCCTCCGCCCCCTATTCTGGAGGGCCCAGAGATCCAGGTTCAATTGCCCTTTCCCTTGTGAGCTGGCGAGGCGTGTTCCTGCCCTGCATGGCCCCCAGGTTCTGCTCCAGTGGACACAGAAGAAGTCCATCCTGGGTTCCCGCCCCCAAAGTCACAGAGGGCATCAGCTCAACAGTCTTAAAATTGGCGCAGACATCCCTCAGCCCCCTTCCCCTCCTCCCTCTTCCCTTCCCACAGGTAAAACAAGGGGTAGATCTTTGTGCCCAACTGGATTTGGATGGTAGTGTGGAATAAGGTCCCTCCATCATGTCCTACTCCCCTGCCTGGAGCAGGTAAATGCAATTTATGCCCCCTGGCTTCACTGCATATTGAACATTTGCTAAACATATCCCAGGGAAAAGCAAGCACATGGCAAATAAAAGGGAGGATGTTCTCCAGATTGGATCCTGGGTACAGTGAGGAAGGTGCAGGAGGGACAGGACAGGAGCAGAGCCCACTGGCTATGTTGGCTCCTAAAACTGACCACCTCCAAACCCACCCTGAGTGTAGGGGACTCCTGATCCAGCAGACCCCTTCCATCCCTCTGGCCTAGGACCACTCTGTTGGCTGGCAGGGACACCTGCTGTTTGGTCTCTCCAGCCACATCCTGCAGTCCTTCCCTAGGACCTGAGATTGGAGAGCATTGTACTCAGTGAGCAACAACCCCGCGGAGGGAGCAGGGGTCATCAAATGGCCTGGCCCAAAGGGTATCTGCAGGGTGCCACTGGATGAGGACAAGGGAAGGCAGGTATGGGGTGATGCTGAGATAAGGAAAAGGTCCAGGCAAACACCATCTCCATGTTGTGCTTGTACATGGCCACGCCACAGATGACTAGACAAACACTTTTTCCAGCTCACTAGAGGCCTGCTGCACATGGACCTCTTCAGTCCACACATACGTGCTGGAGTTGGACAGACCTCATAGTCTGCTCCTTAGAGCAGCAGTGTGTGCTAAGGGGCTTGCAGGTACCTTTAGCTACCATCCTGCCCCTCAAGGAAGAAGAGAGAGATGATTCCCTACCCCTGCTGAAGCTCATGGCCCCTGTGGATGCTGCTGAGCCAGCTCTGCCAGGCAGGCCTCCTCCTCTTCCTCCTCCTCTTCCTCCTCTTCACTGGGGTCCGTGCAGTTATCTGTGAAAAGCACATCTTTGCCATTGCAACGCACCAACTGGCACTGAGTGGCAGATGCTTTATAAAACCATTTTCAAGGGAAGATGCCCTAACAGGCATCTTATGTGCAGGCTCATATGTGCACACATGCTCACGTGCTGGTGCCCACGTACCTCCCCACTCAGCATCACTTGCTGTACCCTCCTGGCTGTGACTGACGTGGACAAAGGTGGATCAGCCTGCAGCAACTATGGCTTACAGGGCTGGGCTGTTCAGCTCAGACAGGGGAGGTTCATGTGCAGGGCTGGATTAACCCTTCAGTGGACCCTAAGCAAACAAACGTGTGGGCCCTGACTTTTTTCATTCAGTAATTATAATATGTAAGCATAATTGGACCTCTTCTTCACTTAGGGCCCTAGGCACATGCCTAGTTTGCCTATGTGTTAATCCGGCCCTGCTCATGTGTTGTAATGAAGTGTCCCAGGTTCAGTTCCTACTGCAAACAGTTCCCTGATGGCAGTGTTACGAAGACATGCAAATGTATGCATGCATTGCATGCATGTATTGTGTTAGAACATGCACATGTGTGTAGGAGACACTGGCCATGTCTACACAAGACACTACTGTGCAGTAGCATTGAGGGGTGCTAACCATGACTTGACGCTACTGTGCAGTAGTGTCAGAAAAAAAATGTTCAGGGACACTACCGCCCAGTAATGCTGGTTACTGAGAGGTATTTAGTACTCGGCTTGTGTAGACATGGCCACTGTGTAGCAAATGCTGTATTCTGTCTGGGATCCAAAAGAAGTCTCTTGGGACCTTGGCTCCTTTGCTGTCTGGGTACCCAAATAAAGGAAGGCAACACCTTTTGGGACTGCATCTCAGAAAGCACTTCCAGGCTCCACAAGACAAAGCCTTTTTAGAAGTGCATGTGGAGAAGGCCATCTCCTCCCAGTAGGCTGCTGCCATGTGGAGAAAACCGCTCCTGGAAGAATTCAACCTATGAGATTTTGTCTCCTTTCATGTGAGGAGTATCCCATCTGTGGTAAGCTACTTGAGAAAAGATCTGTCTCTGTGTTGCCTCTAAACTGAGAGCTTTTCCACACATAAAAGCTCTGTTGTGTTAGCCTTACTGGTACAGTTACAATGGTGCAGCTTCTGTCAAGTGTTGCAGTTATCCTGGGTAAAGGTGCCTTCTCATCCCTTTGGTTCATTTCCACAGACTGCAGCAGCACAAGACATGTGAACACCAGTGCAGCCATGTCCACACTTGGGGTTGTACTTATTCAACGGTGTTGGTAAGAGTATTTATTACACTTCCAAATACAATATTTATACTGGTGTTGGACTTGCGTGTCCAAGTCAGACCTCTTTCCCTTGTGTCTGAAAAGTGTCTCTTATTGGTGCCCACAGCATGGTGGCTCTGGGCTCTTTTATACACACCTGTGAGGCTACAGGTATGCATATAGGAAACCCCTACCCCAAAGGACACTGGCTAAATGCTGAGGTAGAGTCTCAGAAACTCAGTGCATGCTTCAGGACCAAAGTGTGCTCAGCAACTGCAGTGACCCTGGCAGAGTCATTCTGGCCAGCCCAGCTAACAAAGAGGCAGACAAGAGTGCTTTTACCACAGATCTTTGACCAGCTCCCTGTGTGGGATCAGCTGTACCAGATTCAGGCTTTTTTTTGGCCAGGGCAAGCTGTGTCCACATTAGGTCTCCTGCTGCTGCAATGATGTTGACTTGAGGCTGTGATTTTTTTTTTCACCCTCCTGACTGACATAACTGCACTGACAAAACTTCTAAGTGAGAACCAAAGCTAAACATTTCCAGCAAATACACTCAAAAGTTTGTTTGCCAATTGATCTTATCCAGTTCCCTGGGGCTCCAAGGCAGTGGTTTAATTTAAATGAAGAAAGCAAATGAATAGACTGCCCAGTCCCTTTCCTTACCCTCCAGGAGTGACCTGGCTCTCTCTCGCAGGCTGAAGGGGAGCCTTTTTTGTGCAAGAACCTCTCATTAAACTCTTGGCAGCAAATCACTGCTCTGCTCTGCTTTCTACACTCACTTCCCACGCGCTCTTCAGCAAGCTACAAAGCTCCGCTCCCCACATGCCCAGAATCTCCAGTCAGCTACATAACCCCATGCGCCCACACAGGCATACGCCGCCGCCTTGCACCCTGCCTAGTCATTTTTACCGATGCCAAGCCGGTGTGAAATGCTGCTGAATCAGAGCAGTGTCATGCACTCACTAGGCACAGGTGTAAAGGACTCCACAAGGTGGGGTCAGAGGCCCAGAATGGGGCCATGTGCTATGCAGACCCATGAGAGACAGGCTGTGCCCTGAGCACCTGGATGGATGAGTCACACAGCAGAAGGGAGGACAGAAGGATGGTCATCCCCATAATATAGTGGAGAACAGAGGCACAGGGAAGCTGAGGTCCCCATTTATGCACCAGAATAGGAGGCCAGGTTTCCCAGGGTGCTCAGCAAGATGAGCATTGAACTTCTTGGAAGATGGGCCTGCTGAAGTCCTGAGCACAACACAGAGGCAATATAGAATAGCCCTACATCCCTTCACCAGCACACGAGGCAATGAGATCTCATGAACAGAGCCATAGCCTCAAAGTGAAGAGTCTTGATCTCTACTAATAGCACCCTAGCACTGACCCACTGTGTGATATTGAGGAAATAATGTCCTCTCTTTGGGTTTTTTTCCCTTCTGCTCTTTGTCTGTCTTGCACATTTAAACTATAAAAGGGCAGTCCAGGATGTGCATGGCATCTAGCACAGTAGGTGCTTTATATACATAATATCAAAACACACATCTCCTTTTTGGATCCTTCACCATCTCCCCCTAACCCCCTCACAAAGACCAGAATGTGTTCCTGAACCAGCTATAACTTCTGCATCAACCCTTGCGACCAGTTGCACAGCAGTGGACATCACTACAGTGTAATCACCACCCATGACAAGTTTGGCCTTTCTCCATTGTGCCTTTAACGTTTCTTGCCAAAAATATGCTGTGAAAGTTCAATAAATGATTTCCAAGTACTTAAAACTTGACCAAATCAAAATGAATTTCTTCCAGGAGGCAACCGTGCACTGCTCTCCAATGAAGTCTATTTCCCTGCCAAATTGCAATGTTCAGTCCCCAGCCATTCTGGCTATGGCACTGTTCAAAAAGAAGCCATTAAACTTTTTTTGTTGGACAATGGGGAAAAATGAATATTTTTCATTCCTCTTTAACTCCAAAATGGGAGAACAGTTCTTTTGTTCAAACCTTTTATAAAAATTAATCTTTGGGCTGAACCCAAGCTGGGGAAATTTAATCCAAAAAAACAGATGAAATTTCCAGTTCCCAACATGACTAATAATGTGGGGGTCAGAGAGAATATTATTTCACAGCTTTGATGAGAGCACATTGTGACCAGGTAGCTGCTAGGACTTATAAAAATGTTAATGAACTAGAAATAATAGTATGACTCCTAGTTTCTTTCAGTTCCTTCCCCTTGGCCCGAGGACTCTGCGTTCTTTCCCCTTCAAACACCTTGATCTTCTATTGTCTCTTGCCTTTGTCATAGTTTTATGGATTCTAGAACCAAAAGGGACCATTACGATCAGCTTTATTACACAGCTCATAGAACTTTACCCAATAACCAGCTTAATAACTGTTGTCTTAAGCTTAGTATAGTGTTTAGAGAGCTGTTTAATCTTGCCTTAATGATTCCAGGTGATGGGGAATTTGACATGTTCCTTGGCAGTCTGTTCCCATAGTTAACAACTCTTATAGTTAAAAATGTGTACCTTTCTTCTCCTTTGAATTTACCTAGATTCAGTTTCCTTCAGATGAAACTTCTAACGAGCCAATTTGTCAGATTAAAAGCTACCATAAATAATCCACTGTGTTTTATTCCTTTTAGGACCAGCAGGAGACACCACAAGATGGGGATAGCCCTGGGAGCACTGTGCTTTGGAGTATACATTACCTAATTGGATGATGAATAAGACCATTCTGGCTTCTGAGTCAGTTGGGCCCACCCAAGCCTTGCTATCAAGGGTGAATGTGCCTCAGGCATGACCTAATGCAAAAACCGCCCACTGGTGCCCACCTGAGAAAGAGCTTGTAACTTTTTTGTTCTGTGATTGAATGTTTGTACAGTGATTCTGAGGGGTAAAAAGTGCTGCTTGAATGATAAGTGCTATTAATTCTAATTGCAGACAAGGTTCTTTGGGTGAATCTGGTATCTTTTATTAGACCAACTTAAATAGTTGAAAAACAATTTTCAAGCAAGCTTTTGGGTTCAAAAACCCTTCTTCAGGCTGAGGAAGTTTCAGCAGTTGGTGTGTGCTCTTCCTGGATGGAATGAATAGTAAAGAAGCCAGAGGCTGGGCTGGTCTGCATACAAGATAGGCAGTTGGTGAAGAACTATTGCCTATCTTGTATGCATATCAGCCCAGCCTCTGGCTTCTTAACTTTTCATTCCATCCAGGAAGAGCACACACCAACTGCTGAAACTTCCTCAGCCTGAAGAAGGGTTTTTGAACCCAAAAGCTTGCTTGAAAATTGTTTTCCAACTATTTAAGTTGGTCTAATAAAAGATATCAGATTCACCCAAAGAACCTTGTCTGCCTATGTCCTTAGACCAACATGGCTACAGCCTACACCCGTGTATTATTTCTAATTGTTGCATGCACCTTTCAAAGGAGGTAAAGTATGGGTAGGGAAAAGGGGATCAAAATGATGAATAAACCAAGAGGCAGGAGTTCAGGTTTTATCCCTAAGTGGACCTCCATGAAACTGTTTTGGGTCTTCTTCCTTCCCTCTGTCTGTGAGAGGGGGAGAGAGACCACATTCATTACTGTTTGCAAAGCATTTGGACCTCTTCCACAGGAAGGGGCTCTGGTTGTGTCAAGAATTCTCTTGCATTTTGGTATGCTGCCCTTATTACTGTATATGTAGGACTCGCCGAGATGAGAGTCCACTGTGTTATGTGACTCCCTTCCCCTGAAGACTACAGAGACCAAGCAAAGGGTAAGAATGTCCTTATCCCCATTGTACAGCTGGAGAATAGAGGCACAGAGTGCCAAGTGACTTGCTCACAATTGGGTACACAGAGCCCTCCAGCAGGACTGCAGACCTCTCCCTCCAAAGGCTTGCTCCAGTGTTTTGACAGTAAAGCCATCTTTCCTGCCTGTTGTCATGGAAAAAGGATTCCAGGTCTGAGGCACAAAAGAGCTTATTTTGTTGGGCAGTTTCCCCCTCCCTTTCCTCCTTCCTCTTTTTCCCTAGGGGTTCCACCCAGCCGGGATACTGAGATACTCTCTCAGATATAAACGGGGTGAGATTAGCTACATTACACATCTTATGGCAACATCCTGGGCCTGCAGAAGAGCCTTGGGGCTGGCGGGTGTAGTTCTTATCTGCTGACAGAAGTGGAATCATAGCCTGGCTGCACCACGGCATCTTGTTTGTCTTTCTGGGTAAACATTACGTGTAGGACAGAACTGGTCAGGCGGTGAAATGGAATTTAAAATTATTTAACTTGTGTGAGCAGCTGCGTGTGTGTACATATGCATGTACGTATGCATGTGCATGTGTTCCAGGAGGCTGGCGACCACCCTGGCTGCTGTTTAGGCCTGCTGTGGCAGTGGGATTCAGCATATGAGAGATTATGTGGGCCCTTTATCTGAGGATATATCATGCTCATGTGGGGAAATGAACAGCTTGGGTGTGTTACTGCCCCTGGAAACATACTTGTGCATTCAATTAGTTTTGTCACTGTATAATATTCTCTGATCAGCAAGTCCCTCAACCCATGTGTAACAGAAACTGCCACAGTCCCAGTAAATAGACACTAATAACTTATCCAACAAAGAAGGTCAGCTGGAAATTCACCCACACATTCCCACAAACAAGAACTTATATGCGTAGCCCAGATAAGGCCTTCAGTTCTTTAGATCTTGTTTCTGTCAGGCCAAGGCAGAGAGAGTGTGAGTCAGAGCATAAGATGAAAATGCCCTGCCACTGGCCCCTGGGAGGCTGGGAGGGCTGATAGCTGGAGAGCACTGGGTGATCTTGAATGCTGTGATATCTTAATAAAAGAGAAAAACAGCCTCGGAAGTAACCAGGATCCAGTGTTATGCTCATTACATGGTATCACAGTCACCATCCTGGTGGTGACTGAAACTGAAAACCAGGCTCCTCCAGAGCTACAGGCACAGACCTTCACAGCTTGAGTTAAAAGACCAAGCACTGCAGCCAAAGTTATACCATAACTCAGATGCTATGTGGACTGGTCACTGAACAGGTGTTGGAGCATATGCTGACTGGTGGACAACAGTGTTGCTCCTGTTTCCACCCAGGGGGGCAGCAGAACTCCCCCTGCAGCTGCACACCTGCACCAGGGACAGGCAGTTTCAGGCCAATGGAAAGGCTCTTGTGGTCTTTCATGAATTCTGGCGCACACTCCACTGAACATTTGGCAGAAGTGATAATAAAATAATACCTTTCTCTGAGAAGAGGTCAGGCTGCTCACTCAGGGGCCCCAGCCACAGGGGCTGGAATGGGTTCATACAAGAGAGGAGACACTGGCTTCTCACTTCTCAAAGGCATATGTTCCTTCAAGCAGTTGTTAGTTGTCATCTGCAGAACACGCCTGTTTGGAAGTCGGTGCTGAATGAAAAACCTTTCATTTGGGGATGAGGCTGTGTTGTCTGCCTCGCCAATTGCCACCCTGCCAAAATCCTTGTCTCAGTATGCGCTGGGCTTAGCATAAAACCTGAGTAAATGGCACCTCTTTGGTTGTTTCAGAGTGCTGGATAGGAAGCTGGAGGGGGCACCCCTAGGTTGAAACAACTTGCATTCACGACACTTTAACCAGAGGGGTTACCTTTGTCCATTATCCAATGTGAGTGACCAGATTGGTGGTGATCCAACACGCAATATGCCATTTAATAACAGAAGAAGCAACTCCCAGGGACTTCCTGTGGCACTGTGATTATGCCCCTGGATTCTCCTGTTTGGGTTTATGTGTTTGGAAAGCTCTAACTGGGGTTTGGATTAAGTTCCTCATTATGGCTCAGTGTTTGCACTGGGCATGGGCTGGCTGTTTGCTTTGCACAGCTGATGCCATAGCTTTAGTCCTTTTCCTAACAAAGTAAGCATTTTCACCCACATGAGAAGCCACAACAAGGGGTCTTGTCACATCAGCCAAGCTTGGTTGCAAACCTGCCTTGAGCAAAGGGACCTGTGGGGTGATTCAGCAGGGCAGGGCCATCCCTTATGATACAGTACACATGGGAACAGATTAGAGAGAGTGAGGATCAAAGATGGTGGCGTTGTGAGCTATGTGGAGAAGACTGAAGAGGGCTTTAATAGCAGCCTTCAACTACTGAAGGGTGGTTCCAAAGAGGATGGAGCCAGACTATTCTCAGTGGTGGCAGATGACAGAACAAGCAGCAATGGTCTGAAGCTGCAACAAAGGAAGTTGAAGTTAGATATTAGGAAAAACTTCCTCACAAGGAGGGTTGTAAAACACTAGAATAGGTTACTCCATCCTTGGAGGTATTTAAGACCTGGCTAGACTAAGCTTTGGCTGGGATGATCTAGTTGGGGATGGTCCTGCTTTGAGTGGGGGGTTGGACTAGATGACCTGCTTTGAGGTCCCTTCCAACCCTAATTTTCTATGATTCTATGACCCATCCTCCTCTATAACCCCACAGACCGGAGTGGCAGGGGAGCCCTGGGTTGGTACCCACAGTGGTGTTGCACTCAGTGTTCTGCTACTAGTTATTTATTTAACAGTTACGTCTTTTCAGACCTGTGCCACACCTTTGCTGAGGTCTGCAAACAGCCTCCCATTGTCTTTAATGGGTGTTGGGTCAGGTCCTCTGGTTTTCTTTATATCCTGTACAGAGCCTTCTGGCTGCTTAGGAAATATTGTCATGTGCCATATTGCCTGTTTGTCTTACTGCAGTGGCTGAGCACTGGACTACTTTGCCCTGTTTACAAGGATCATGAATGTGTCCTGACTCCAGACACAGATGTCACAGTCACTAGCTGAACCAAATGTTCAACCAAAAATTCAGGGCCATCAGTTTCCCAGAGCAGACATGTCTCTGGTGCTAAAGTTGAAGGAGACCCTCCATCCTTTGTCCCTAGCAGGAAGGATGATGTTTCCATTTTAAGCAAGAGCAGGTCAGTCTAGGTCTCCCTAGCAAAGGCACAGGGACACACCAGCTTGTGGCTGACAAAATGATGGAAAGGCTCTAGGAGCCCGACTGTTCAACCAAGTCTTAAAGCTTTGCTCCATCTCCTCCTGAGTGGCAGGGAAATAGGGATAATTGCAGAGCTCCTCAGTGCTGCTTTCAATCTCATCTTCCAGGCAAAAGGCTGCACAAAGCATTCTAATCTTTGGGTCTCTGCTCCCACAGACAGGGCTGGCACTGGGGTAAAAAAGAAACAGGCCAGTATAAAAGCACAGGGTAGATGAGGCTGGTGTGGGTCAGTAAGCTGCGAATCCAGAGGCTGGACTGAGCCTGTGAATAGCAGCACACTGGGAGAGGGCATGCAGTGGGCTGCTGGGAGCTAAGGCATGACAGGGTGTGTTACTCACCATAGCCACTTTTATTATTATTATTTATAATCGGTATTGTAGCACCCAGGAGCTTTAGTCACAGACTTTTCCATTTCTGCAGAATATAAGTTTACATTTTTAAATAATTACCATCCATAGCCCTCAGCCTTGCAAAGAAAATGCTCTCAGTGTGAACTGCCATGGTCTTTCAATGACACTCCAGAGAGTGGGAAAGGCTGGCCTCTGCTGGGGTGAAAACTACCCCACGCATCTCTATGGGCTGTTGACTCTGAGGCTTTTTTTAATGAATTCTGCCTCTCACTGTTGCTAACTGGTGCCCTTAGGATTGTTTTCAACAGATACACTCTTCTGCTCAGGAGCCAATGGCAGAGCCAGGGTCCTCCCACTGGCCATAGCCTGATTGCAGAGAAAACTTGCCAGAGAGTGAAGCATCTGGAAGCAGCTGGAGGAAGTGGGCTGAGGAAAAGCATTTTTCTTACCACAGTGCCTCACTGCACTCAGCGCAAGAGTTGTGGGGGTAGAGGTGGCAAAGGTAGCTTTATACTCCCCCACTTACTTAACAGCTCCAGATTCTGGTGCCAGCTAGGGGTTCCCCTGCCCCTTGCTGTAAATTAGAGTGGCCTCGGGTTTGCTTTATGGTTTATTCCCACTGATCCTTAGGAACCACCAGAGGACTGGGCATTCCCACTGTGCACCGGCTGGACTGTACTAGGTGCTGGGAAGAGCCTGGCCTAGGCTGATGCCACCTCTGGTGAGAGGGCCACATCTACTCCTCTGTGTCACCAGAGCACTTAGAGAAGCCACTTGGAAGGGGCCACCCCACAACTGAATCAGGCCTCTGGGCACCAGACCAAGAGAAGCTTCTGCTTAGGGAATGGGGAGCTGTGCTGAGGGATTGCCCAGACTCCACTGTGCTCCACTGCTAATCTCTGGACCCTCTTCTCTCTCCTTCATCATGTACACAGGTTAATGGGCCTACATCACAGCTACCTCACCACACACTAAAGGGAAGCTCCAGGTGGCAGTAATACAATCACAAAAGGGAAATGTAGGTTGTGGCCTCTGGGCTGCTGTTATCAGGGTGGCTGCAGGTCACGGCTTCTAAAGAATCCTATTAGGCCAGGAGACTCTCAGCAGGCACGATTCCAGTTTGAGGGCTTCTTCGAAGGTCCAGGCAGGCTGGGGCTGCTGTTATCAGGCACAGCAGGGAACTCCCATGCCTGTGTTATTGCTGAGCTCTGGCTGAAGCAAGCAGCGAAGCACCGAGATAGGATTGCGCTGTTGCATTCTAAAAGTTGAGTTATCTCCACAAACCTGCTGCAGCAAAAATCAGAGTTCAGCTCCAGGAGGATTTGCTCCAGCAATGCAACGTGACTCAAATTGTTGACGAAATCCCTCTTCCCTCTGCCACTCTAACTTCCGTTCTTGCGGGTGGGTTTGGAGAGGAGAGGTAAATTAAGTTCCCTCTTCCCTGTAGAGAGGGCCAGGCAGAGGTTTCAGGCCTGGGGCTGAGACACAAAGAGGTTTCAGGTCTTTTTTGATTGAGGAAATAAAAGAAAGGGCCACTGCTTGTAGAGGTGGTGGAGCATGAGGGATGGGCATTTTGCAGTTGTTCTTTGAGATCCCCAGATCTTCATGTGTCCACATTCAGTTATCCCACCAAAACCAACCTCAATCTGTCCCGTTCCAAAGCATTGTGTCCTACCTCTGCTTGTTCCTCCCCATCACCTCCCCTGCTGTCCCTGTCATAGGTTCAGGTCTTTTCAGTTGCCCATGCTCCTTTCACAACCCCTGCACTCACTGTCATGGCAGAGCCTTAGCCATCTGTGCCTGAACCTACACAAGACAGTTCTGCTTTCCCTGGCCCATTCCTCTGTGCATCCCCACCCCCAAGTCTCCACAGCTGAGCAGTTCTCAAAAGCTGGGAAGTTTTTATTAACATTTAAGCTAAATGTTCCAGACTGGCTCTCTAGTTGGTTGTGTCTTGTTCTGTCCTCAGCTGCTGGGAACTGATCCTTTTATGTATTTGTAGATGGCTCTTATGTCTCCCCTCTGCCTCTTTCCTGACCAACTCTGTCCTCCACTTTCTTTTAACCTTGCCCTGGGAGACTCATTTCTTATATATTTTTCTGCCTCTCCTCTGATTTGTTTTCAGCTTCCCAGCATTTCCCAAAAATCTGTGCACAGACTCCCAATGGTATCCTGCCCACTGCCAAACAAAGCAGAAAGAGTCCCTGCTCCATGTGATGCCCCATCAGGTGCTTGCCTTCTCTGTGAGAGCGGTGTCTTGTTGACTCTTCCATTTGTCATCCTGGCCCTCCTCCATGGGACCGGCTGCCTTGCCACTTTGTCCCATTTTATGCGTGTGCATTTGATTATTCCTTCTCACATAAATCATGTTGTGCTTGTTCCCGCTGAATCTCCTTTAATTGATTTCAACCCCTTGCTCCAATTTATCAACCTTGTGTAATGTTTGGATCCTGTCTGCTTCTCTGGTGCTTCCTCATAGCAAGCGTCCTGTTTTCATCATTGCCACTGCCACCCTTATGACTGTGCTTCATCTTCTTCACTGGCATCAGTCATTGGGTGCCCCTCCTACCCCCACACACACACCTTGACTTGCCTTCATCTTACCACCAATTGGTTTTGTCTGGGCTGTTGGGATCCAGGAAAGAGGTACGGGAGTAGAAGTGTTTTTATGTCTGCAGTGCCCAAGACCATCCACATGGCACTGACTAAGCTCTCTGAATCACAGCCAATGCCTTATTTAAAATCTAGGATGGATGTCTTTGGGGTATAGCAGGTCTGGGGGACTGTGGTGTTGTTTACTGTCCCCCTGGTGGTCAGGTCTCACCTACCTACCCATCTGATGTCCCAGTGGTCTAATTTTCCTTACCTGACATATCTTTGGTGCTGTCTATTGTTAAGTAGTCCCTCATTTCAATCACAGAGCAACCTTAGGTGCCACTCCTTCACATCACCTTTGCCCACAATGTCTAGCCACAACAAACCTTGCTCTTTCTTGTGGGTTTACCAGCTGCCAATCAGCCTCTCATTAGTATCTCTCCCCTTTTGGGCCTTTCTGCCCATGTGTAGTTTTCTAAACCGTTCTGCCTACCTGCAATTTATGAGGCTGTTTCTGCCCTAGCAGTCACAGGGTCACATAGGGCTACAAGCAGGGCACAGGGCTGCTTTGACCCCAGCCAGTTCATAAGTTTGGATCAGTCTGCCATCAGTCCACCTGGGCTTGCTAGTCAAAGTAATCCACAAATCATAAACAAACCATGCACCCTCTGGGTTAGGGTCAGACATTACACATAAACTGGTTTAAGTGATCAGAAACTGGTTTAAAACTGTAACAGAACATAAGTTCAGTGTACATAAACCAGTTTCAAAATGGCTGAAACCAGTTTAAGATAAACCTGGTTGAATGTAGTATCAGACTTAACTGATTTGGGTCAAACTGGTTTATGCAATATCTCCCAGACCCCCTTCTGGTTTAAGTTAAACCAGAGTCCTCCAGCATCCTAGATGCTTTGCAGCCCTGGGTTGGGCTGGGCTGGGCTGTCTGCTCCAGAGAACAGAGCTGGCCCCACCCATCTGCTCTCTAGCCAGAGCTCCAACAGGGACTTCAGGGTCTGCCTGGCTTTCCCTTGCTACACCCCCCACCTCTCTACTCAAGCAGGGATCCCTTCCCTCCCTCCCTCCCTTCCGTCTCCCACAGCACAGCCCCCAGCTCCACGGACCCTAGGCATGTGGTATGCTAGCTAATGCTGAGAGGTGTCTGTGTGTATAGGTCTCCAATTTTACTGGGACAGGAAAAAGGCAGACAGGACAGTGTCTGCTTAGGGCTTTTTAGAGCTAATCAACAGGTCAGCTGCTAATGTCCCTCCATTCCTTCCTTGGAAAAAGCTGTTTAAGAAGAGCTTGAACTAATGAGGGAGGATTTTGTTTCCTTGGTGGGCTGCTAAATGCTATGTTATCAGCTCCCTGCTGGATCCCTTGTCCGTCAGGTTTTCAGACAGTATGAAGAAGCAGAGAGGGAGATTGAAAAGCTCAGTATCATCAACAGATGCATACAGTCCCTCCTGTTCCCCCCACCTCCTTTGCCTCAGAGTGCTAGCCAGGGGATGGGGTCTGACAACACCCATGCCCCTTTAGCAGCAAGCAGGGAAAAGCTTGGGACTGTGCAGGCACAGTGGGAGTTTAAACCCCTCCCTAATCAAAGCAACCTGCTGGGGCCTGGCTATGCCCTGCCACCCTCAGCTCAGCATTATGGAAGGGAAGAGGGGGCTGCTCTAGCACTCCCTGGCTTCTAGCTTGAGACACTGTTGGCACGTGCCTGCATTTACTCAGTCCAGAGAGAATGTCTGTGTACTTGCAAACTAATTCAACCTAAGCAGGTTAGACTAATATGCAAAGATTGAATCAATTCAGGCTCAGGCTTTCTGAATGTATGTCCCTAGCCCTAGAGTTTCCTGCAGGAGCCTCCAAGCTCCACTCACAGACATTCCATACCTTGTGGCTTAGACTTCTGTAGTCAGGAGTTCTCTTTGCATAAAAAACCTAACCAACAAAAAACAAAATACCCCAAACCCCCCAGAACAACCTCAGTTCTGTCCTGGATGCTCTTTCTTCAGGCATTCCTAGAGCTTCCCTCAGTTCCATTGAACTTCTCCCAGCTCTGGTCTTCTTCTGGGCATACTCACAGTAAGCAATCCAAAAGGTTCCAGTTCTGCAGTTCTATCACCAAGGAGCAATTCTCCCCAGCACTACCAAGGCCCATCTCTACCTAACTCTCACCAGAGCTAGGCTTATATAGCTCCAGGGCCCACCCCTTTTTGCCAGCACAGCCTGGCCATAAACACACAGCTGCTCCTTTTTCTTCTCCCTCACTCTGCTTCCCATAACAGGGTTAGGGGAACACTTTATAGGGAAAGCAGGAATCAAAACTCATGGAAGAAGTGATATCTTTTATTAGACCAACTAGATATTTGCAAACAAATCATTCTATTTATCTGCAAGCTTTTGGGCATACACACCCTTCATCAGGCATAGGAGAGAGTAGAGATTGTTAAAGTTCTCCTAGGTAGAAATGAAAATTCAGTATTTTCTTGTCTTCCTCACAAGTCAGGGTAGGAATTCTCTTCATGGTATCACCTCACTGTCCTTGGCACTGTTCATTGTTATCTCTATTCTCAACTGCCTCATTGCAGTAACCTGTTTCTTCATAACAGTCTGGATCACTCCCTCATGGCATCCCACAAATAGACTATATCAGCAGTAGGGCATTTATTCGTAGTTACTTTCACTAAGGCACTTGCAATAGTATCAGCACCTCTCAGGCATCTCTGCTCTTGTTCATCCCATTTACGTACAAGATACATTTAAGTGTCCAACTGTCCTCTGGTCTGTGGCCACCTTCATCAGGACAGGACAGTGTTTCACCATCTTCATCCACCTAACAACTTCCTTATCTGTCCAGCCATTAAACTGAAATCAGGGCTAAGCGTTCAGCTATCCTCATTCTGTTTGAAGAACTGGTGTCAAGGAAACCAGGAGGAGAGACAGGAGCACAGGAAATTGGGAGAAGATAAAGAGAGAAAGAGAGAAAGCACACCCTTTGAGAGAAAAAGCAGGGAAGAAGACCATGTACAGGTAATTTATCTCTTGGAAAAGGTTGGAAGTTTAGGAGTAGAGAACAGTACAAGCCTCTCTTGGATCTTTGTTGAAGTACCATATAAATACCAGGAGAGGTGCTGTGGTTCTTCATGCTGGATGTCACTCTGAATTTTGTTGTGGCGCAGCAGGCAGCCATTGCTGGACTGAAAAGGCAGGTGGGAGCTAGGATCCACCTGCAACCACCACTTCTCCCCATGGTATCACAGGGAAAATGTTCACAGTCAAAGTCCCCCACAGCCAAATGCCACTGGAGCCCCATGTCCACTTGCTGGATCCAGTGGCTGCCTGGGCCAGATCTGGCCTGCAGGTCTGAGGTTTCTGACCCATGTTTTAGGGCAGGGGTTGTCAACTGGGGGTACATGTACCCCCAGGGGTACTTGGGAAGGCCCTGGGGGGTACGCATGGGTGGGTAGGGATGGAGCGCGACCACCTACCCACCCTGTGCCACTGCCTCTCAGGAGCAGGGCCAGGGCAGGGTGAGGGCGGCAGCACCCCTCTGCACTGCTGCCATCATTCACCACCCCGCGCTGCTGCTGCTCCATGTCTGGCTGTGTGCCACCACCTCCCCGCCACTCAGCATCCATCTGCCGGAGGTACACCTACTAAAAAAAGATTGAAAACCTCTGTTTTGAGTGTACTACTCAAGAGAAAAAAAGTCTCAGACCAGGAGCAGCAGCACTCATCATCTTAGGGGACTGTTGTTCTTCTTACCCTTAAACAAGAGCTATATCAGGAGCAGCAGAGAGGAGAGCAGCTGTTATTATCTCTTAAAACTCAGATTGTAATAGCCAGTTCCTGCTCGGTTTATCACACATATATGCATGGATAGTAAATGCCTGCACAACGATGAAAGGTCCCAAGCCTCCCCTGGGGAATCCAGCAGGGTGTTGGTCCTGTCTTCTGTGTTACTGGTTTTCTCTAGGGACTTGTCTTATGCCTCTTCCTTTATATCTACACAACTAATTTATTATGCAAAGGCTAACTGACTATGTAAAACATCTCCAACACCCTGCTTTGTTCCAAGGATTATTGGTATCTTTTATTCTGGATCCCAGTAGTTGGAATAGGACAAACTACCCATTTTGAAAACAGAGGGGTCCATCCCAGTATTAACTGGTTCTCCTAGAGTCCTGAACAGTTGCTATGGGTGGATCCATCAGCTACTTACTGGCTCCCTTTGACATCAGAGGAGCCCCCGATTCCAAGAGGCTTATAGGCCTTGGAGACATCTTCAAGTTTAACCTCCCTGGCACTGAAGAAATCTTGAGAGCAGGATTAATTTGGGCGTTCCTCCACCTCTGCCTTCCTCCAGCCCCCTTGGAAGCCAACACACCCTCTGCAGAGCAAATCAACCTGAGCTGGAGAAGAAAGGGTGCTATCCCTCCCATTGAGCACACATAGCTCCTCTGGATGCCCCTGCCACACCACCCAAGGAGGCCAGCTACTTGCTCGTCTGCTGGTGTTGGGCTCTGCTCAGCCAGGCAAATGCAAGAGCTCCAGGCCCTTCCTGCCGGGTTCCACTCAGCCCCCATTCTGTATTTCAGAAAAATTCATTATTTCTCCTCTCCCAAGCGGCAAATGTTATTAAAAGAACAAAAGAAACCCAACTGGAAACATAAAATTCTAATTAACATGAAGACTGGAGACAGGGAGAGCAGAGTCAGAGAGATGAATTACGGGGCAATCCAAGAACCCATTTTCCCCACCATTTGACACACCTGCCCATCACCCAGCCAGCAGAGGGGGAGACAGGTCTGGGATCAGAGTGATGCCCAGCTACCGCCCGCTCGGTGCAGAATTCCACCAACAAGCCCACCCAGGAAGAGACATGCGCAGTCTAACCAAGCCTCCCCTCTCTCAGGACGGTGCCTTCCATGTCCTCTGAAGGCAAGGAGGTGGGAGAGCCAGAAGCTGCTCATCAGGGGGCTCTTCCCCATCATGGATATAGCCATTTTACAGCTCCCTCCTTGCTCACCCACACATATCTCAGAGAGGCACTTCCCCACCACCCCCGCTCACCAGGCCTCCAGTACTGTTCCCCCTCACCTTCCTACTCACTCATCATACCAGTGTCAGGTGCATTTGCTAGTTGGGGGCTGGGGAAGGTGAATAAGCACAATCCCTGCTCAGCTGCTGCCTCTGAGGCAAGTAGAGCATCTGAAATAATATCTAATCAAGAGTAAGGATAGACACAGACCCTTCCCAGGGACTTTGAGCTGCTGGGTACCCTCAACTCCTACTGAAGTCACTCAGGTGCTCAGCAGCTGCCTGGATGGGGCTTCATCCTATTTTATCCACCTTCCCGTTGTTTCCCTGCCTTGCTTTGCCTCTGGCTCTCTTTTCCTCTGCCCTATTTATCTGCCAGCCCCCATCTACTTTCTTCCCCTTCTCTTCTCATTTCTCTCTCACTCCCTCACAGTCCTGTTCAAAGTGTTTATGCACCTCTGCTTCCAGGCTAACAAACACCCTCCTCTCTTTGGGAGTAATTTCAGCTAAAAATATTTATTGCTGAGATCTCTGCTTTCCCAGCGACGGCTGCCTCACCAGCCATTAGGAGAGGCTTTAAACAAGATTGAAATGTGAAACGACCGTGTCTGTAGTCTCACCTAGCTTTCTGAATTATACCAGTGCATTGTGGGAAAATCCAGGCAGCTTTCCTAACCTGCCTCACTCAGGCCTGTGGGGACCATGCCCAAATAGGGCCTGAGTCAAAGCCCAGCCATGTCAGTGGGAACTGGGTGAGGTCCATGGCAGGTACCAGGTACAGCTGGAGCAATGGCATAGGGTGTGTGTCTGGGGAGGGGAGGAATTGGCTTCTCTGGGGCTTCACTGCTAGCCACTAGGCAGCAGACTTGGCTCTGTTCTTTCTGCAGAAGAGGTTGTGGCTGTAAAGAAATAAACACTGGATTTACAGGTGCTGCCATCCCTATCCTCTGCAGCTTGGGTTCTGCTTGCAGAATAGTTGTTGAGCATTCAAGAACTGTTCAGATTTCCTGCAGCCAGGCCACAGAAGAAGGCAAAAAGCAGGGCAGAGAACCTCATGGCAGCACTATTTAGTAGATAATTGCAGCTGGACAATAGCTAGACAGTACCTGAAGGCAACGACTTCTTGGTTGATCTCTCCGGAGGGCCCACCTGTAGCAAGAGCAGATAGAGAAAAAAGAGGTCTGGCTCTGTTGGTGAAACAAATGTCTCTGGAGCTGCCATAGAGCAGGGGAAGAGCTTTGGGTTTTTGCAGTGTTAGCTCTCTGCGTGCTGATAGATCCCCGACTTGAGTAGGAGGAGGCAATCCTCCTGAGGGGCAGGCTAGTGAGGTT
>NW_017728972.1:237231-260273 GCF_001723915.1 Gavialis gangeticus
CATGGCCTTTGTGACCTGATCATAGAAGGCAATCAGGTTGCTTGGAAGGTCTTGAAAGCTAAGCATTGAGTTGGGGAATGCAATTATGGAGGTGTGTGATGCACGGAACTTGGTCCCTGAGGGAAGAGGAAGAGCGACCCTGTGACTAACAAAGGAAACACGGAGAGAGGAGGAAGGAGGGAGGGGGCGGGTGATGTCTGAGAAGCAATGACACTGGCACTAGAATCAAGGGGAATAAGCAAGAAGGAGTTGAGTTTCTCATGCATGAAGACAATTATGAATTTGTTGGTGTTGCAGAGACCTGGTGTGATAAGACACCTGACTAGCATGCCAAGAGACTAGGAGATGATGTACTTAGGAGAGGTGGGGAGAGGCAGTAAAAGCCATTGGTGGAATCAAAAGTATCGGTGCCCCTTTTATCCCAAGCACTTAGCCAATATTTGGGGCCTTGCCAGGTAGTTTCTGTTGGGAGGAGAAAATGGCAGGATGAGTCAGGCACATTTTTGATACAGTCCTGTTCATTTGCAAAGAATGCACAAAAACCCCACACAGGGACAAAGAGGAGGCAGGTACTTTGATCAGAAATCCATGTCTGCCTTTTAGGGAATACTGTGCCCAAAGGTATCACCATCTTGGCTTCTACAAAGCACCACACTTCACTGCTTCTCTGTGCACTTACTCCTTGCTTTCTGATGCTTTTTGCCCAACCCCAAACACATGCAGTGTAACCCGGGTGGACCCAAGTGCTGTGCTCCCTTCTCCACATAGAAGGGATGGGTGGGTGGCAGAAGTGCTGTGAGAGGGATCTGCAATATGCAGGCCAGATCCCTCTACCCCTTATAGAGTCAGGCCAGGCCAAGAGATACTTACTATATACAGATTTATTAATATATACAAAAATTGAAGGAATTGCTATTAATAAATATATATACAAATATACAATTATCATGTAATACTATGCCCTACAGATAAAGGCTGAAAGCATGGGCAGCTGGTGCCTCCTGAGTTAGGGGGGCACTTGCCCCCTGAGTGGCCAATCAGCGACCGGGGTGGGGAGTGCCCCTGCAGCCGACCATGCCGAGTGTGCACGCTGACCCAGAAGCAGCGTTTCCCCTAAGCTGGCTTTAAGAGGGAATACTGCCCAGCAGTGCCAGCAGTGCACCCGGAAGGACCAGGGACATGCCCGGAAGTGCCAGCTCCTGATGCCCCTGCTCCCTGGCCAGCGCTCTTGGGGGGGCACCCGCACCCCTGATTGCTCCTCCTGCCCGCTGCTTAAGTGGGAGACAATGGCTGTGAGGGGTTGCACCAATGCTCTCAGGGGGTGCACATGCACCCCCATGTACCCTCTATGCGTTGCCACTGGCTGAAAGATTACACCCCTCCAGGTAGCCCCAAGCAATGTCTTGACAAACAGTTGATTTACAATAGACAGGTAAGTACAGGTGAGCATGTATAAGTACAATTAAACAACAGTCAAAACACAAATATACACAGGTAAGTATAGGTAAGCATATATAACCATCAGGGAAGGGGTCCCAGCAGAGTCCCTTAAGAAGTTTATACTTAACACTCTATTAAATGACTAATATACAAAGTTAAAATGTCCACAAAGTATAAGACGCAGTGTTACAGACTCGGAGGCATTCACCCACAAAATATAAGGCACCTCAACAACTGGCTAGCTCAAGCTTCCCCAAGAATAAACTGCCTCACAGCCAGGGTAGCTCCCCTCCCCTGTGGGAATCCCTTCCCCAACAACTCAGACTCCAGGGCCTGGATGGGTGGTCCTCGTCCCCTTGGCTGAGTTGCTCTTCACATGTGTGGCCTCCCAGGCCACTGGCTCCCCTTGGGCTGCTGCCCACAGGTGGCCCTGTGCACTGTCGTGTGTACCGAGGGCTCTGCCTTCTGCTGGGGGTTGGAGGCCTGGGCTAACTTGTGTGGTGCCAGGGCTCAATCTGCTCCTAGACGGTCCATGCAGCGTCGCCTGCACTGAGCCACTGAGCTCGTGTCGTGTGGATGGCTGCAGCCCTGAGCTGCCTCAGGTGGCTCCCAGGGTCTAGCTCCATGCAGTGCTGCCTGCACTGAGTTCCCTGGCTGCTTGGCAGGGATTGCAGACCCGAGCCACCTTGTGCAGCTCCCAGAGTCTGGGCTCCATGCACTGCTGTGTGCACTGGGTCCCTGGCCTCCTGCCAGGGGTCGCAGACCTGAGCTGCCTTGAACGGCTCCCAGGGTCTGTGCTCCGTGCACCGAGCCATGCCCTGATGCTGCATTCCCTGTGGTGGGGCTGGGGACGCAGCCGCTCGCTGCTCCTGCTTCCGAAGAGGCATCTTCAGGCTCTTCAGGGCGCTGGTTCTTCCCGCTGGCCAGCTCACACTAGCTCTCCTTTGCCCTCCCTCTTCTCCATCCCTCGATGCATCTGCCACATGCTGGGCACGCAGCTCCTTTTATTCACCCCGGAGGCTCTGCCCCAGAGTGTTGTTGGACCTGCAAAGAGCAGGCCGGATCCAGGTCTGGAGCTTTCCTCTCTCCCTCCCCCCAGGCCGGGGTGGGGCAAGCCCCTTCCCACCATTACCTGATTAGTGGACATGCTCCACCAATCACAATGAAGACTCTCCGAGCCCGGGGCGCCGGGCTGTATCGGTAAATCCACCACAGCAGCCAAAATCATCCCCAGCCCTTTTGTTTGTAGGCAGTTTCCAGGCTCACAGGCTTGCTTGTCCCACATGGCTCCAACCTTACCATGTTGGTTTGTCCTTGGGCAGTGGCACCTATTGTTGCAGCCATCATTATGAAAGAGGAATTTAATTGCTTCTGAAATGAAAGGTGCTCAGTACAACCGTTGGCTTTTACCAGGGAAAGGACAACTCCTAGTAATGCTTTCCGGTATAACAATATCAGCTTTAAGTCCTAAAGGGCAGAAGACAGGGAGAAGTTAGAAAGAGGGACTTACTAACGTAAGACTTCGTGACAGGGAGGGCTGTTGTAGGGTTGGTGGTTTGAGAGTCAGCTTTGGAACAGTTAAATTCCCAGGAACCACAAATTCGAGTCGCTGCCAAAATTGCTCCAACTGGATGCTTGCTCAGTGATTCAGGTGGGCTGAGTTGCCCAATTCACAGGGAACTGGAAGGGGCATCAGGAAAGCTCCATGAACCCTGACCTGCTGGGTGATCTTGGGGAGGCCACTTCCCCACTCCATACCTCTATTTCTATACCTGTACACATGCTGGCAGCCCTGTCAGTGGTGGGAGTATGGAGGCGGTAAGCCGGGAGCTCCCGCAGGCAGCTGCACTGCTGTGCACGGCGGGGTGCTGAGCGCCACTGGTGCTAAGCAACTACCTGCAGACACCGCCAGCAGTGTCAGCCAGCAGCAATCATGGATTGCTCGCAGACACTGCCAGTGGTGTTGGCAGTGAGGGGAGGGGGTGGTGAGCGGCAACTGCCCGCAGGTGGTATCAGTGGCACCTTTTTGCAGGGGGTGCACCCCCATGCTCAGGGGATGCATGTGCACCCATATGCATCCCCTACGCGTTGCCAATGCCTGTAGCAGGAACCTAATGGTACCTGCCCCTCTTTGCTCAGCACTTTAACTGTTACAGCTGAAAAGCGCTGTAAACAGCTTAAGTAAGACTATCCCTCGGCAGAAAAATCCCTGTCAGGGCTCTGCTCACATGTCAGCAATATTAAGTTTATGCTAAAAAGGTTAAAATACTATTGCTGCTCTATTTAAATTTAATCCAGTGCAGAAAGTCCAGCAGAAGCAACATGGTCTCCAAGGGAGCCTCCCATTGGCAAGCGTGGAGCTGCCATCCAGGCACCCCAACAACCTCGGGGCTTCTTGTCGAGAGGTACCAAGCTCCCGCCTTGCTGCCTTTGTGCCTTTCGCACCTCGAGGCAGATTCTGCAAACTGTTATGCATGTGAATAGGACTCAGTGGGCTGAGGTCTCAGTGGAGGAAGGAGTGTTATTTCTGGAGTCTGGATGTTTTCTGGGAGCTGTCACAAGATGGCTGCCAGTACCTGGGGCTGAATCCTCACTCTGTTGTCACTCTGTTGTAGGCAGAGGTATTTTGACATTTTCCTCCAGCCAGCAGGCCCCCGCAGTTTGGGAAAGCAGGTGTCCTACTCTAGTGACCGTTCTGTTGGCAATCACCCTTCTCTTTGGACTTCTTCCAGAGCCTGTTGAATTCGCTAAAATCCTGCCCCCTGATTTCAGTGCGATTTGGATCTGGCCCTAAGTCATCTTTTTTTCATAAGAGCTTTGAGCCATTTGCAGTCTGAAGAAAAAGACTGTCTTTGTGCAGCATGTACAGACTTGCCAGAGAGCAGGAGCCGGAGGTGTGGTACTCCATAACCACACCAGCCTGCCTTCTTTTTCTGTAAGTGCTGTTGCTCTTGTGCTCTAGACCTAGGAGGTAGCTACATGCAAAAACAATAGCTCTTTGTTTCCTGATGCTTGTATAATTTGTGATACATGGAGTTTTAATGAATGATGATCTCCAGTAAGCTATTAGTCTCAAATACTGGAATTTGTAAAATACATCTTGGGTTTTTATTCTTTTTTTTTCTTTTTTCTTTGTAGACATAAATGCAGTTGGATTTTGCTGAGCAACTACATAATTAAGGAAAAAAACCCACAGCATTCCCGTGGCTGCAGTTCCTGATTAACTGAAACTCTTAGGGAGGGATCAGAGCATCTCAGCATTTTTCTCCTGTTTTTGTTTTCCATTAGAGCATTACTATAAGGGCAGATAACAGGTTGCTGGAGAACTTGATTTTTGTCCTTCCAGCTGCTTAATGTTAGGCTTTCTTTTCAGTCCACTCTGACCATCCAGCTTTTCTAATTTCTGTGGTCAAGGCAGGTTTTTTCTTTTTCTTTTTCTCTTTTAGTTTTGTTTGTGGTGGTGCTGGGCTGTTTTTTGTTTTGCTTTTGGGGGGGGCGTTATTTATTGTTTATGAGAACAATGTTTGCTTTCTGGCTTGGATGTTTCTTTAACCCTTATGTTACTAGCACATCACCAAGCTTAACTTCACAACAATAGTTTTTGTATGGCCATTCCCTTAGGTTGGTTTTTTTTAATGCCTGGGTGTTCTGTAAGGTGCATCAGCAGTAAACCAGGTAGGGGGAGGATGCCATGCAATAGCGCTGAGTTCTTCATGAGCGTTGAATTGGGTGAGATCAGGATGTCAGGCTACAACCAGGACATGCACTGTTGGGTCACACTCCAGGGGATCAGCAACAGACGAGGTCAGGCACAGATGAGGTCCAGACCAGAGTCATTAGTCAGAAGATCAGGACGGAGCAGACTAGGTCGGCCAGGATCTGAGTCACAGACAGTCACCATGGATAGAGCAAAAAGTTGTTGGGGGTGGGGGGTCTCAGGAACAAGAAGCAGGGATCCTGGCTAGAGTCACTAGCCAGTGTGTGCAGAGCAGGCAGCTGTAGCTGTATAGTACCAGGACATGGGCAATCACCAAACTAAAGCTATTGGCTAAGAGACAGCTGTCAGAGCACAAGAGGTCTGGACTAGAGACCAAAGCAAAGCGGTCAGGAGCTGGCAGGTCCAGAGCAAAGGGGTTGGAGGCAGCAACCAGGCTTATTTGTTATGCCACTGGGGAAGCATGGGCCTAGCAAACTGAAAATGAACAGGCAGGAACAGGAACCAGGAAACTAAGGACAAAGAATCACAAGCTGGGGGCTAGACAGAGATAACTGCCTATAAGATGGGTACCACACCCGTGCAAGTAAGATTGCCAGCTGGAAGGAATTAGGCTGCTGGCAGCCCGGCCCCCTGGGGTCAACTGGAACAATGTAGCTTTTGTACTGCCCTTTATGGCTCCCTCCCCCAGGCAGCTGGCCTCTTCTGTTCCTCCAGGCTGTATCTCTTCCCAGCCTTGCACCGCTGTAGCCTTCCTGACATACATGGATCCACCAGAGACCTTATGCTTCCTGCTGCCACCTCCTGTGCTCAGTACTGTGGGAATCAGAGCTCTGCAGGGCCAAGCTGAGATATGGGGAAGTCCTCGTCAGGTACAAGAGAGTCCCTAGGTGTTGATGATCTAGTTCAGGGCCTTGCAGTGGAGGCTGCTGATATTCAGAGATGCCTCCTCCTTCAGCTTAGTTGCCCACATGGTGGGAAGTTGCAAGGGAGGCTCTCACAAGTCAAGGCCATGGGGTGGTGCATGAGAGACCTGGGACACAGGAGGCATCTGCCAATGCTTTCCCCTTATCAGATGGTTTCACTTTTTCCCAAGCCTGACAGTCAGTCCTTATGTGGGTGATGAGGAGAAAAACACTGAAGTTCTGAGGAGACCTCCTTGAGATACTCACTGCACCTCCAAAGGCAGGACAAAATAGCTAGACAGATGCACACTCATCTTTGCATCATGGTAGGAGTTGAGGCAGGACATAGAGAAACCAGAGAAACAACACACCTATTTGGGCAAGGAGGGGTTACAGGTGGGGAGTGACAGCCAGAAACCTGGGGAAGTCCAAGTAGCAAGCACAGCACACACAGAAATGGGGCGGTGATCTCCCTCCATTGTATGCTTTGCCCTCCTGGGAGACCCCTCCAACAAAGTCAGCAGCGTCTTCCTATGCCAAGAATATCCTGCCTAAGCAGACGTTGCTGTCTCCAGCAAGACCTCCTGCCTCTGAAGCCACTTTCTTGTCTAGGAGGAGTGTGCCAGAGGTGCTGTGTTTGGCGGCTGAACAGAGAACACGCTGCTGCTGTAGCAATCATTTTATTGGGT
The DNA here is from genome assembly GCF_001723915.1 of Gavialis gangeticus. Taxonomy (NCBI): domain Eukaryota; kingdom Metazoa; phylum Chordata; order Crocodylia; family Gavialidae; genus Gavialis; species Gavialis gangeticus. Next base: position 243,981 of record NW_017728972.1, read on the forward strand.
GTCCAAGAGATACAGAAAATCTAATAGAGATAAAAAAGAACTGGAGATAAAAATCTCTATTATACTTACTACTTGAGCTAGTAAATAGCTTTCCCATCTCTCTCACACACACAGAATGATGGAACGCACACAAATTTTAAATGTTAGGGTCCTTAATCATTATTATGGACCTGACAAGAGATAAAATAATCCAAATGCAGCCAGTCAGAGGAATGTCAATTGCTGCTGGCCTCCCCTCCCACAGAGTTGGCAAAGCTTTGGTACAGGGCATCCTGAGTCATATCAGCCTCCCTATGCTCTGAGGCAAGGCTGGACCCCTGCATCCTGGGAGCTCCAGCCGGGGACAGCTGCAGTGTTCTTTTTCAGCTGATTTCTACGGCATGCAGGACACTGTGAACTTGGCATAGGTTGTGCTGGCCCTGGTACACAGGAGTAAGGTGGGAGCCAGGTTTCCTCAGAGGTATCAATTGAAATGTTGGTGTCCTTTTGGGTCCTCTGTCCTTTCATTCACTGCCAAGTCCATGAGCCAGATCTGCAAACTCAACTGGAGCAGAATCCAAAACAGCCTGCTTTGTAAGGTACTTTGTAGGGCATCTGCTGTGATACTGGGAGCTGCCATGGTTCTACAGGGTCCTTGAATGTTTCTGGAACAAATATGGACTATGCAATCAGGCCACAGTGACCATGACCAATCACTGGAAGATGCAGAAAGTAGTAAGGGCAAGAGACATTGTGTCGAGGGTGGATTGACTACTCCGTGACAGCTGCTAGGCTGTGTGGGAGTGGATCTTCCACAAGGATCTACAAAAGGAGTGGAGACACTTGAACTGGCAAGTAGCCCACTGGGCGCTTCCTATGAGGGCACAAAGAAAGGGGCAGAGGCCAGCCAAACTGCCTCAGGGAAATCTGCCTGAGGAAGGCAGAAACTATTAACCACCTCCTTTGATACTGCCATTATGCCAAGGGGCTGTGGAGGAGAGTAATCTCTCATGATAGTGACAGGGGTCAAGATCCTGACCAGAGAGGTGGCACTGTTCAGGCACTTGACCAAGGAGCAACAGCAGGAGACCCTGACAACCTGCTTTGACCAGTTCATCTCCTGCTTCAGGAATACCCTGTGGAAGACCAGGAACCTGCTTATGTACAGGCACAGAAACTTCTCAGTCAAGGGCTGTGTCAAAATAGGTCTGAGTGAGATGTAGGGGTACTACCGAAAGCTGGTAGAAGATGTTAGGGAGGAGATGGTGGACATCCCATGGAAAAGAAAAGACTGGCACAGACTGTTCAATGGGACAACTAGAGAAAACAGCAATGATGATGAGGTCACCATGATGATGAGGACAATGAGAGCACCGAGTGAAAGGACTTGGGAATCAGGAGGAAGAGTTGTAAGGGGAGAGCAGGGAGGGGGTTGGGAAGGAGGTGCAGAGGTGGTCCTTTGCATAATTGTGATGGGCCAGGTGATGGTGATAGGCATGCAGGCACATGGGTATGCGGTGCAGTTATTATAATAGGAGATGATGGTGTAATAGTGTATGTGTGTTAAGGACTGTCAAGTGAACCAGACCAGTCACAAAATAGGACTGTTAAAATACAGGTAGATATATATTCATTTATATATGTAGAAATATAGTCGTCCAAAAAATAAAAATTTAAATGTTGGTGCTCTGGGTAGCATGGCAGAATGGAGGGGAGGGGAGAAAGTGAGCACTTACCTTTCTGTCCAGTGCCTGCCATGGTTGTGGAAGCAGCACAGGCTGATCACAAGCTCCTCAAACAAATGCTGCTGTAGTGGCAGTGGGATGGGTTCCCTGGGAGCTACCATTTTTGCACTCCCTCTGAACTGGTGCCTGAGGCTGACATCCTCTCTGGCTGAGGTGAAGCTTGGAGCAAACCACGTATACACAGAAAACCCTGTTAGTATCTCCAGGGCAGTAGGCCTTCAGAGTCCTCTTGAACACCCCTGGGTTCTTGAGAGGGTACCACTTTGCCCCACCAGCCTGTAAAAACATGCCTTGCACTTTCAGACAGTATAGACAGGCTCTGGCCCTTCTTCTGCCCTCTCCAGTGGTGGACAGGGGGTCAATAATATACCCCGAGGGGCTGGAGATTATTTTTATCTTGGCAGATACTACAGAGATGACATAAAAGCCTCAACCCCTCAGCAAGCCCTGGGAAAGGGAGGTCTGGCAGGGCAAAGAAGGAGTGGGACCACCCTATTGCACAGGGTGTTATGGAGATATTTGGCTGATTCTGATGCCCAGCATAAGCATGAATTAGACTATTTGAGGACTGCTGTCACTTGCGGTGGGGGCCATTTCAGTCCCTGGCACAGCTCAGGATCTCAAGAACTGCCTGTGCTGGGCCTCCTGGAGTTGCAGAGCAAGCTTTCTGGCTGGAAGAACATTTGAAAAGGGAGAAAGAGCAAGGCTGTGTGAGGGAGAGGGTCACCACTGCCAGCCTACTTCTCAATGAACCTTTTTCAAACCTGGCTTTTTCTGTAGATCTCACTGAGACAAAAGTCAAGCCAAGTCTTTGGGCTGTATCATCTGTAATGTACTGTCTGTAAAGCTTATAAACTGTCTGTAAAGCTACCAGTTCACATTGTATATTGTGTTGATTGACATGTCATTTACACTGACATAAAGGGAGACCTATTTTTAAGGCATTAGCAGGAAGGAGCTGAGTCAATCATAAGCTTAACTTTGCATTTCCTGACTGGAGCACCGGATGTCTTATCTGGAACATGGCATTAATGCTTAGCTTTTTGCATGCATATTATTAAGGATCCCTTAGTAGGGGAATAGAGGCAGCTTGGGCAGTTATGAATGATGAAGCCAATATCAAGAATGTCAAAAAATGAAAGATGAAAAATGAAATGTGGAATAGAAGGTTTCAATCCTCACAGTGAGAGTTCTGTCAGGGAGCACAAATGGGAAACTTGCATATGGGAGATGTTTAGATTTGGCGGCAGACAGCTTCTCACTGCAAAGGAAGGAGGCAATAGCAAGGGGAGAGCTGTGATCTTGGATTTCACATCAGCCAAAGAGGCCAACATGATGGGAGGAAATTGACTGGACAAGCTATCACTGTTCAGGCTCCTTGGTGCATAGGGAAGGACTGCAGAAAAGAGGAGGCATGTTAGGTGGGTGAATAGATTGGATAAAACAAGAGCCAGCCATGATATTTTCCCCTAAGGACTTGCCCACACTTGACTCTTTCAGCCTGTGTTAACTCACTTGACTGTAAATTCTAGCCTTGAAGTTCCACTAGACACTTATGTTTTGCTGCAGCCTAGGGTTAAACAGGATTAGGAATAAACAACCAAGTCTGTCTGTCAGAGTTTATAGTCCTGTGAGTTATCATGTGTTAAAACACGATTTCCTGCAAACATACCTCTCAAGCAGAACTGAATATGGCCTGCTCGGCACATGAAATACCACATTCTATGCTTGTATTTTTCCAGTTGTTTTTCTTCCTTGCAGCTCCAGGTTTTAGCCCAGACCAACAGAGAGAGAGGAAGAAGCCACCAGGGAAGAAGCTTTCTTTAGGTTGGTTCCAGTTCCAGTAGAAGCACTATGTACAAGACCTGGTACAAATAGACAGCTTCTTGTAACTCATAAGTACTAAGCTTCTCATTCACAGCCCCCAGGTTGCCTCTGAATGTGAGGCTGGCTGGGAGCCCAAGAATCTTCCTTTCACATTCAGCCTTTCTCCCATGACTCTGGAGAGGAAGGTTTATGCACTGGGTTGAACCTCACGAGATCTGGGTTAAAGTCCTATCTCTGCCACAGGCATTCTAGCTGTCCTTGGGCCAGTCACTTTGCCTCTCTGTGCTTCAGATCTCCAACTGCATAATGGGGCTACAAGCACCCCCTGCTCTCCTCTCTGTCTAGTCATTTTGCATTGCAAGCTCTTCAGGCCAAGCTTTGCACTATGTGAAAGGTGGTTAGAAAAAGGATGGAACTAAATTGTTCACAGTGGTGGCAGATGACAGAACAAGGAGCAATGGTCTCAAGTTGCAGCAAGGGAAGTTAAGGTGAGATATTAGGAAAATCGTTCTCATTAGGAGGGTAGTAAAACACTGGAACAGGCTACCCAGAGACTTTGTAGAATCTCAATCCTTGAAGGTTTTTAAGACCTGGCTAGACAAAGCCTTGATTGGGACAATCTAGTTGGGGATGGTCCTGCCTTGAGCATGGGGTTGGGCTAGAAGATGATCTTCTGAGGTCCCTTCCAACCCTAATTTTCTATGATTCTATGTGTATTTGTAACTGTTAGGAGCCTGGGGCTGGTACATGACTCTGTAATAATTGTACCTTATAGATTATGCCACTGGTTCTCAACCTGTTTAGATTCAAGTCACCCCTCAGGAAATGCCATTTCAGTTTTTACTCATTTTTGACTACCAAAAAATAACCAAGCAATTCTTCTGTTGCAAAGAACTCAGCAGGACCACAACAAACCAGAAGGTTTTTAATGCTACAGGTTCCTATTTGAAATCTCTGGGTTTATCTGGTGAATCATGTTTGCACAGCTAACAGTGCTATGGCACCGTGGTTAAGAATCACTGGACTGTGCAGCCCTGATTCAATTAGTCTATAAGGTGCATCTCTATGATGCCTTCTGCCTGATTTCAGACTGACACAGCTAACTACCTCTCTCCACTATAATAATCAATACTCATCCTATGGACTTCACTGGGGCAATTCAGCAAGAGTCAACATTGAGAGATGAGGCACAGGATGCACCTGACTGCAAAATTCCTTACCATGAAGGACACATAAAATAAGTTGAAATGTAAGTTGGAGGGGGGAGGTAGTTAGTTGGAGGAGAGACACGACAGATCAGGAAGCCTAAAAGTTAAGCAAAACCAACACGCAGGCTTCATGAGCCTGCAAGGGAGAGCAGTGAGCAAGCTGAGATCCAGGGGAGGATTATCTGGAAAACAGGCATTGTTGGGAGGTGGAGAGGAGAGAAATGCTGCCCTCTGAGAGAGCAGACAAATGAGACAATGCCGAGGTGGGGAATCCAAAAGAACCAGGTGGACTGCATAAGCCCAGCCGCACAGTAGGGAGTGGCAAGCTAAGGGAGAGGGTGGCAGTGGAGGAGAAATGGGAGGAGAGCTGCTGCAGAACAGGAGTGCTTGAGGCTGAGATTCTCATTTTAGCTCAAAACAGGGGAGCATAGATAGCCTTGGGTGGGGTGGAGGTGGGGGATGAGGAATTCTTGGAGAACATGAAGAGCCTGCTTGCAGGTATGGGGAACTAACACATTGCCAGCAACATGCATTGCCACCATGTAACTCACAGCCCGAAAGGGAACAACTGAGGCCCCATCCACCCTAGCACTTCCAGGGCCCAGTCACTCCAGTGCCTGAGCCCTGTTTTGAAGAGACAATACTGTGATGGCAGAAGCAAGGTCCATGTATGTGGAGGTGGGGGCAGGAATGGTGCACGGGCTGTATGGAACAGTGCTCTAATAGACTGTAGTGAAGATGTTAAATACTGTAGTGGAAGAATCTGCAGCCTCTATCCTGGCAATAAATACCCTCAGCCCATTGAGGAAGAAAGGATAGTCAAGACAGTCAGGAAGACAGGAGGAAAAATGTCTCCCAGCATTAAGACTGTATAGAAAATAAGCTTAAGTCCCACAGACAGAAGAGCAATAGGTTTATAATAGCCACTGAGTACCCCAGGTTTATGAGGAAGAGGTTGCACCAATCTTGCCTAATAGCCCCGTTAAATGTAATCACTGATCAGGCAGATGAAGGGGATGCAGGGCAGAGCGCCTGCATGAATTTCAGTCCCTCCAGTGCCACAGAATAAACATTAAAAAGTTGGATCACTACCAAGAAGATAAAAATGTCACCACATGTATTAACAACTGGCTGATGGGCAGGTAGCAATAGGGAGTGGGGAGACCTCTCTTGGAGGAGAGGTGCGGTGTGGGGCAGCTTCAGAGGTGGACATCAGGACCCTCGTCCCCTTGCAATTATTGCCTGGAGCAAGGGGAAATTCAGACATGCACGGATTTGCCAGTAGTGCCAAAACCTGCTGGGGGAGGGAGCCAACAGCAAGGAGACCTGGAGAGATCAGAGCTGCTGGAGGTTCAGAACGGACACAGACAAGGGTTAGCCAGGAATGAGAGTAGCAGGTGGAAAAGATGACAGGGGAAGTAACCCTGGTCTGGTCTGGCCTGCCAGAGGCTCTTATACTCTTCTGTGGCATAAACCTGGGGATTTTGGGGGTGGGGGGTGGGAAGGGCAGAGAATAAGCAGGGCTGGCTGCAGCCAGGGCTAAGGACAGCTGTGTGCCAGCAGCCTCTGGGCAGCAGAGGGGGGAGGGCTCGACTTTTGGCACTGCCACTGAGTAGCTAGAGAGTGGAGATAACCAGTAATGAGGGGATTAGTGGTTATTAAATGGTAATGACTCTGCACTCGGAGCAATAATGGGAAATCGGACACTTCAGAGAGCTTTAATAACCTGTTATCACTGGGCTGCTCTGATTGCTCGGCTGTGGTGACTGGCAGGGCCGTCTTCCTAGCACTTATTGCAGGAAGGGGTAGCTGAGGGGTGCTGCAAGTAAAGGAAGGTTCTTTCCTGAGCCTGGATCTCCTGTCTCCGTTCCCCCTCTCGTACCATGCTTCGCACCCCAGTGCCCAGGAATCAGGTGCCATGGATGGAACAGGAGAAAGGTATACTGAAAATGGGCTTCAGCATATTTGACAGCTTCAGCACCACACAGTGCCCCTACAGCCTCCCCAGATCTTCTGTCACCTGCAAGGGAAGGAGCTAGAGACCCCCAATACCTGCCTCACAGAGTTACCTCCTATGCTACTGCCCCGTCGTTGCCTCAGGGAAAGGAGAATCCTTGTTGCAGCTCCCTGCAAAGAGTGTTTCTGCACCTCACTGTGCTCGCTACCTCTTCCCATGGGTCTTGGGTACTGCGTCACTCTGATGCACCACGAGATCTAGGGGACTGGGCTTCAGGACTGAACTGGAGGGCCACCATGCTGCAGCATCGGCACATACGAGGTAAGAGGCTCTGACACTGCCAGCACACAGGGCTGTCCTCCACTGCTCTACTATCTCCTCCTAGCAGCCCACATAGGGCATTCTGTCCTCTCCAACACCAAGGGCATGAGCTGGCCATGCCCCAGGTAGTGCCACCCACCCCTCTGCCTGATCAGGCAGCAGGGAAGGAGTTGCTGGAGTGAGACAGAAGCCCATCTCCCAGCATCTGGGGGCGTCTGATTTCTCCCTGACGCTGTCAATAAAGCCCTTCTAAATCTGTCTCCTTGCTTTTGGGGGTGGGAGGATTTGCGTCAGTGGGTGACACTTTTAGCTGGGAGAATGGAAAGGGGGGACTCCTGGCAGGGGAAGCAGCTGCTGCTTGAGTCACGCCTGGAGAAGGCTCCCTCTGAGGGAAGCCAATGCTGCTTGCAGCATGATGGAAACAGCAGGGAGCCTTGTCACTCAAAAGATTCATGGGGGGTCTCCACTCAGGTATTGCGCTTCATGCTCCTATGCTCCCCTGGGCTCCTTTCCCTACTGTGGGAGTAAGAAGATGGCCAGCCAGCTCTTGAGCTAGCAGAAGTGATTGGTTTCCTTTCCCCCATCTCTCTCCCACTCCCTCCATTCCCTGGTTGCTTTGGGCCTCTCCTGCTTCTTGCTTTCCGCTGACTCATCCCCTCCTTTCCTGGCCTTTGCCTTTTCCTACCACCCTGACCCTGAGAAGGATCCAGTGTCTGAGCAAGGAACGCGAGGTGGCTGCTATAGGTCCATGCTGTAGGCCAAGGTGAATCCATCAGGGCCAGGAAATGGTGCTCACACCAGGCTTCCCGTTGTAAATGCTCCATGGCCCTGCAGGAAGGGGGAGGGCTTGAAGCAGTGCAACAGCCAGAGATGGGGAACAGACTGGTGACAGTAGCCGGGGATGAGCCAGATGGAAATAGGTGAAGATGTGAAACAAGTGCCCTTCCCCTCTTCATTGGAGCCCCACCACCCTCCAGGAACTCACTGCCAGGGTGATCACTGCCCCGGAGCTTAGCACTCCCCCTCCCAGGACTCTTTTGCATTGGGCTATCACAGCCAGGGGCCCAGACACTCCTAATCTCAGATAGAATGGAGGGAATCACAATACTGTGGTTACTGGGTATGGAGAAAACCTATTTACCCACCATGCCCATTCTGCCCCTGCCCACCCCTAAAGGGCGGTAGTCTCCAGCAGATTCTGCGCTGCTTTGCACAGTCCAGTTTGAAGTGATCCAAAGAATGGAGTTGCCACCACTTCTCCCAGGAAATCATTCCACTAAGGCCCTTCAGCCAATGCTTCCCCTTCATAGTTTCATAGTAGGTAGGGTCAGAAGGGACCTGAGCAGATCATCAAGTCCAACACCCTGCCATGGCAGGAAAGAGTACTGGGGTCAAATGACCCCAGCAAGGTGATTGTCTAGCCTTGTCTTAAAGACCCCCAAGGTAGGAGCCAGCACCACTTTGCTTGGAAGTTGGTTCCAGATCCTACTGTCCTGACAGTAAAGTAGCACCTCCTGATGTCTAATATGAATTTACCCTCTGCCAGCCTGTGACTGCTATTTCTAGTCACTCCTTGAAGTGCTCGGGGGAACAGGGACTCCCCCAATGCCTGCTGGTTCCCTCTGACTAGTTTGTAGACAGTCACCAGGTTCTCCCTCAGCCTTCTCTTATGGTGGCTGAACAGGTTCAGGTCCCGTAGCCTCTCCTTGTAGGGCCTGCCCTGCTGCCCCCTGATCATGCGAGTGGCCCTCCTCTGGACCTTCTCCATGTTGTCCACATCCCTGCTGAAGTGCGGCACCCAGAACTAGACACAGTACTCCAGCTGTGGCCTGACCAGTGCCGCATAGAGGGGGAGGATCACCTCCTTGGACCTGCTCAAGATGCGTCTGTGGATGCATGACAAGGTATGGTTGGCCTTCCTGACTGAATCCCCACACTGCCGGCCCATGTTCATCTTGGCATCAATCATGACTCCAAGATCCTTTTCTGCCTCCATACTGACGAGAAAGGAGTTCCCCAGCCTGTAGGTATGCTGCTGGTTCTTCCTCCCCAGGTGCAGCACCTTGCACTTGTCAGTGTCCAGCTCCAGCCCACAACATCTCACTCTTTCCTCTGGGACCATACTTGCTGGTTCCTCTCTGCCCTCTATGGTGAGCTCCTTGGGTATCTGCAAGCCCACTATGTGCATCAACATCTCCAGGCTGAGCATTGCATCCTAACCTCCCCTCATGTGTTTGGTAGGAGATTATAATAGGGAAGGCTCTTTGTAAAATGCTTCTATTTTTGTTTCATGTCTTACAAGGTTAGTCATGTGCCCTGGTCCTGCCATTGCTTCCACCCTGTTCTGGCCACCATTCAGCACTGCTCTGCATCAGCAAAGGCATCCCCAATTCATGAGAATGCCCTGGAGTAAGGGGCAGGCAGCCTGCTGTACACTACCCCTTCAGCATCATTCCCATTGCAGGAGCTATTCCAGAGGCTGGAGGTAAGACTGGAAGTGCAGATGAGCCAGAAGGGATAGACAGGGTGTGCAAACAGGGTGCTTCTATGTTCTGACAAATCCATGCAACCCCCAGAGGGTTCATTACTGCAGAGGTGCTGTGCAGGCCCTGCTTGGGAGGGCTCAAGCTGCTCCCTTCTGGTCCTTGTGTTGGTGTCTGCCCTGACCTGGGGATTTCTTTCTGGCTGCACTTCCCATTGAGGATGTCACTGGAGGAGGAGAGGGTGATGTTTCCTTGCCATGCTGATGAAGCCCCTTTGCCTGTCCAGCAGGAGCCTGTCTCCACTGCCCAGACTGCTCTGCTGCAGAGGTGGAAGCCCCTCACAGCCCTGTTGTGTATTAACTCCATCCCTCTGGCTTTTGGGGGTGCAGTGGCAAGAATTTAAGCCTTGTTCCAGACTCAAGCCAAAAGCTGCTCCCAGTCAGCTCAGCTGTAAATGGGTTCCTAGCCCTTTGGACTGGGGAGTCAGAGGTAGCTGGATGCAATTCTAGTCATGTGGCTTCCTTGTGTGCCAGGAGCTACAGACCATGTTGTCCCTGACCATGCCATCCCTTTAGGCCACCAGGCTTGGGACGATCGTTGACCTTTCTCAGGAGAACTGTTGTTGTCTGCAGGAGCCAGAAAGAATCCATGTTCCCCCCTGAGCTGCATTACTTGGGTTCTGGGATTTTTTTTTGCCTGAAACACTGGATATTAGTCAGTACTAGAGATGGGAGTTGGGCTGGGCTGCTCCAGAAGGGACTGAGTGTGGCAGCTGAAAAGTATGTCTGTGTGATAAAAGTGCTTGCTGAAGGCTCTACGAAGATTAGACCAAGTGTTTTTCTGTATTTGTTTATATATTAAGCTATAAGTTGTTGCTAAAAGCCTAATTATAACCCCAGCTCAGATAGCCAAAGGGTGATGGGAGTTTTTTGGCTTCTTCTGCAGCATGAGGCACGGTGCTTTTCCTAGGATCATCTGAGCATCTGCTGTTGTAGGGGCCCAAGGCCCAGGAGGTGCTCCTATTTGTTTTGATCATCTCCAGCAGAACTTTATAGTTTTTTTTGTCATTCAAGTTCCTCACACTCTCAGGAGACCCTTCGTGGCTGTGGCTTACAGGAGGGGTTAGAGCAGATATTCTTGTGGAGTCTTGGGTGATGTTTAATATATGGTTGCCTGTGACTGCAGAGGATTAGCCCTGATGCCCCAGGTGATCCCTTACAGTTGGGCATTCCTACATGAAGTGACCCAGCAGGACTGAACTCAACTCCCTGTGGAGAACAAAGTTTAGACACAGGGGTGCTCCTGGCTAGTTTAGGGCAAGTGTGTCCTGTTTGCTGCCTCCTCACTTTATGTGATTCTTCCTGATTTCCAGTGTGTTGCAGCAGAGTGCATGCCCTTGCTCTGCTGTAAGAAGGGAGCTCATTCTAGGGGGGAGGTGGCTTTGATCGAGGTTGTTAGCACAGTAGTGTTCTCAGATCTTCTCCCAGCAGACCCAGGAGGGCTGCTCCCATGCTGTAACCTCTTGCTAGATCATAAAGTTGTCCTCTTTGTATGTTAAGAACCTACATGGGGTACTATTGGCTAAACTCATTTCCCAGCAGATGTCTGTGGAGTTGAACTCATACAGGATTTCAGTACCCTGTAGCTTCAAGTATTTTGAGAACCAGCCTGGGTCACTGTCATTCTCAATCTACTCTCGTCCCGGAGGCCTGTGGCGGATGTCCAGTATCATTTCTCCTTTGGTTTTCATCCCTCCTACCTTTACCCCAAGAATTTCTGTTGTGTCTCACAGCTGAGCACATGCAAAGCACCATATGGCTGTCAGCTATTGGGTTTGACAGTCTCGTAGACAGCAGAAGAAAACAACTCCCTCCACGGCTGGAACCACTGGGGGGGAGTTTTATGCAGGTCATGCTGGATGATCTAATGGTTCCTTCTGGCCTAAAAGTCTATAAATGGAACTAATCATCACAGCACACCTCCAAGTTACAGGCAAGTAGGTATCTTAGGCAGGTACTGGCCCATTTTTTCCTCATAAGCGGCTGATTAAAATTCTCTGCCTGTGTTCATATTTAGGTACCAGAAAAGGGGACCTGACTTTCTGCAGTGCTGATCTGTCCCTGATTTCTACTGGTCTATTGAATTCTCAGCACATCTGACAACAAGCCTTTTAGTTAGGTACCTAAACTTGGATTAATCAGGTTTAAAGTATTGGTACTTAAATATTTCCAATGCCCCCTCTGACTCTCCATCTTTTTTTCCTCTACAGAGAGGGTCTGCCCCATTGAGAAGTCTTGGATGGGATCTGAGGCATCTTAATCTTGTTGATGGTACAGAGACTGGAGCTGGTGAAATGGCTTTTAAAGTATAAATGATTTCCTGGGGTGTAGGTGGGGATGAGGGTGTGGGGAGGGGAGTTGAGCTTGGGGTCCTTGAGGTGAGTCTGCCTTCTCTAGGACCTCATTTAGTCTCTTCTGTGGTTTGTGTATGCAAATGAGGAAGGTCAGTCCAATTACTTCTGACAGCCCTTTCTGGATCTTGTATCTTCCCCTGGTGATTCCCTCCCAATTGAATGCTCTATGTGCTAACAATACTTGTAGCATCATATTGCATTTTTATTTAACTCATTCCTTAGTTTAGGCCGTCCACTAGTGTCCTTTAGGAACCAAGAAGGAATTTCCTTCCTATCCCATTACTCAGGAAGTTAAGTTGCAAATGTTGGCGCTATCTCCACTCTCCAATGTGGCTGCCTTTTCTCTCCAAGTGGACATACTTTTAGTGCTGCCATTGGTCTCTGGGCATTGAATTAAGCAAAGAGCTGGCAGGACAAATCATATATGAGCAAGCAAGAAAAGATAGTATCAGAGTGCTAACACATATTATGGGGGATGCAGGGAGGTTGCACAAGTATTTGTAAATTCTGGCATGTCCTGACTTCTGAGTCCTTGACCTTGAACCCTAAGTAATATTCTTTATATTCTAAACTTGTGTGCGCTTATTTGCTTTGCTCTGGTAGCATCACATTTCAGTCAGTGCCCCCACTGTGTTTTGGGTAGTATAAACTTGTAAGTGGTGGTGGTCCCTGCTCCAAAAAGTTTATCATCCAAATAGGAAAAAAAACTGAGTAAGTATCCGTAGCTGGGGTGGTGAGACAAGGAAGAGAGATTAAGCTCCTTTGGGATCAAGAAATTTTTTTCCCTTGAGTCAGCATGTCAAGGACTAGGAGAGGGGGAGGGGGCAGGAGGGAGCATCTTCCTTGGTACTGTAACAGGGTACCATCTCCAAGAGTGGCCATGAAGCCCCTGGAGGCACTTAATTTTTTCCTTACACTGTGCTTTACAGGCAGCTAGCCCATATCTTTGGCATGCCATGCCTTGATGTAATGTTATTTAGATATGGGGGGCTGCCCTGGTCTTACTGTAATGACCCCAGGTGTCTGGGGTCAGTGCCTTATGGGTTAATTGCATGACTCCAATCCAGCCCCACACCATGCCCCATTCCTCATGGGTGTTAACACTATTATTATTTACCTGATCTCCCTCAGGCCTTCTCTGGATTCCCAACACACTCAGCCTTCCCCCGGGGTCTCTACATGCTACAGCTTCTCTACAGGCTCCTGGACCTTCGCTGGTCCCACCCAGTAGTCCTCCTTGGACACTGGACTCTCCTAGACTCACTTGGCCCCTCTGGACTATCAGACCCCTCAAATCTTTCATTCAGCCCCTTTCTGGTCTCTCAGGCCCTTTGGTCTCTCATTCAGCCCCTCTCTGGGCCTCTGGACCCTTTTGATCTTGCTCTTTCCCAGTGCCTCACCAGGCCTCTGGGCTCTTTTGGTCCAGACCCTCACTGGGCCTCTGGACCTTTCTGGTCCTGCTCTTTCCCAGCTCTTCTCTGGGCCTCTGGACCTTTTTGGTCCCACTAGAACCTCCTTCTCATGCTTTTATCTCTCCTAGCCTTTCCCTGCCAAGGGGTAGCCCACAAGACAGTGGGAGCTAGGGTTTTAGGGCACCCCATACTCGCCCTTCCCTGGGTTTTGGCACCAGTGGTACTTTCTAGGGGTTGCCCTGCCACAAGCAGTCCTACCCCTGTGACCACAAGCCCTAGTAGGGTGCAGTTTTTGGTCCTACTCAGGACCATCCCTTAGGCCCTGGCCTCAGTCTGTAAGGCCTAGCTGTCCTACCTGAGCACTTTGCCCCCCATGGCTACTCCCACATGTCATTGCCTCCACCCCTGGGGCCTAGCTGTCCTGTCTGGGAACTTTACCTATCCTGGCTACTTCTGAGTGTCACAGCTTCAGTCACATGCCCCTCCTGGACCATGGGCTCCCAGCCCCATTCTTTGCCCCTCTTGGGTTGCAGACCTCTGGGCCCCTTGGCCCTGGCTTTCTCTCACCTCCAGGCCCCTTGGCCCCGACTTGCTCAGCCCCTGCTCCTGGCTCCACTTTGCACCAGTGAGACCCCCAGTCTCAGCAATGGTCCTCTTGGACCTTCGGCCTCTTTTGGCTCTGGCCCTGCTCTCTCTGGGCTCACTTGGACCCCACAGTAGGTCCCCAAACTTAGCCCCACTCTTTGGGCTCTGGACTCCCTGGGTCCCCCACACTCAGCCTCTCTCTAGGCCCTGTCTTGTACTCAGCCCTTCCCTAGGCTCTGGTCTCACACACGGCCCTTCCCCAGGCTCTGTACCCCTCAGTCACTGGGTCCCCAGGACCATCCTCCACCCCTTTAGCTCCTTCCCAAACCTCTAAACTGCTGCTTCTCAGGCATGGTCCCTAACTGGCATCCTGCCACACCTGCAGCCTGCCTCAGTCACAGCCTGCCTGCTCTTAAAGTAGCAGCAGCTCCAAGCCTCCTGCTACAAGTATGTAGAGCGTAGTCATCTTCCTAGGCTCTCCTGAGCATATGTTAACCATCTGATGAATTTGGTTGTGGCCTACCGTGGCTCAAGCCCATCTAAATCAGTTGGTCTCTAAGGTGCCACCCTGACCTATCTTCTGCCTAACTAAATAACTTCTCTGTCATCCCAATGGCAAGGCATTGATAGTATCCAAGTCTTCTGTGCTTGTTGCCTGCAGTGCACTGAAGTGTGGAGTGTGTGAGGAGCTGAAGAAGTGTGTGAGGCTTTTAGGACTTTGGGGATAAATGCTTGATTGTGAATGCAGGAGCCTGGACTTGATGGCCTGGGCAGCCTCTTCCAGACTTGTGTTCCTGGGCATCTTTCCTGAAGGTGCAAAGAGTGTGTGTGGTTTGAATTGGTTTCTCTAAGTGCTGTACTAGTCCTCAGATAACAGAGCATTCTGTTCCTCGGGAAGCAAATCTTTCTCTTTCTTTCCCTGCTTTTATCTCCCATCTCCAGTGGAACTCAAAAAGGCAAAACACCAAGAAGAAAAATACAGTATAAAATTGCCAAATTGGACTAATTTAAAACACACCCTCCTGTATGCCTAGCATTCATTATCACCTTTCCCTGCAAGGCGCAAAGGCTCCAGATGAGCCCTGTTAGAAAGGGAGAAAGAGAGAACCTGCAGCTACCAGCAGAGTTAAGATACACTTCTGCCTATTCCTGGAAACGTTCTGTTCCAGCCAAACACTCTGGTCTGGCTGGAAAATGAAGTTAATACCATGTCCAGCAAAATTAATGAGGTGGATAACCATGTGACAGCTCCTGCCAAAGGATTTGATGGCTTTGAAGAGCTCATGCAGTCCTGCAGAAAAAAATATGCTGAAATTCTTAACCAGTTAGATTTTTAACCACTTCATTGGAGGGGAAAGCACTAGTGTAGGACTTAGGGAATGAACGTTTGGTTCCTGGGTTTGCCTTAACTAGTCTATGGCTCCCACACTACACCCAGGTCCCTGTATGACCTTGGGCCAGTCACTTAGCTTTTCTCTGCAGTTCTCCTTCTGTAAATTGCAGATAGTAGGCCTTCTCTACCTCCTAGACCTGTCATTAGGAGACAGGACATACATAATTGATCATGTATAGCATTTTCTATTCATCATCTACAGGGGGTAACAAAAAATGTTTATACCTGGCATAATGAGGCCTTTAGGCCCTTTCTACAATATAAATAAAGACTATAATAGGACAAGGGACCCACTAGAAATGTTGCCTTCTGGGTAAAAGGTATTAGGTAAAGGGAAGCTCCACTGAGGTTATTTGATGTGCCAAAGAGATGACTGTATCCTGTCTCAGGAAAGCAAAACAAGCAGAAGGCAAACAAAGAGTCTTTGTTTGCTATAGGTTATCAGTAACCATGCTAGACATTAACTGCTTGCCCAGCTTGTCCACCTCCCCTTTCCAATATTTAAAAACTGGCCCCCTAAAAACAACCATGGTTCTTTTTTTTAAGGGGAGACATATTAAACTAGTTGGGAAATATATTTTCCCATGGAAAAAAAAACCTTGACTTTTTCAGTGAAAATTCATATACCAGAATATGTTGGACAAATGCTGCATTTTAAATGCTCATTTAAAATGCAATCCAGTTGCCCCAGCAGGTTGTACTTCCCATGCTTTGCGCCACTCTCTACTTCCTCCAGTGTAGGCAGGGATCCCTGGTTTGAAGGCAAAACTCCTAGCTCACCACTGTCTTACCCCAGGGTGTGGGGAGACTTTGCATCCTGGAAGTCTTTATTGGTGGAGCCTCATGGGAAATCTGTCCTGAGACTACAGAGAAGATTGGGGACAGGAAACCGCCCAGGTCCTCTGGCCAGAAGGCATGGCAGACACATAAGAAAAAAAAGTGTGTTTCTGGGAGAGGTCTAGGCATTCAC
>NW_017728972.1:265273-275672 GCF_001723915.1 Gavialis gangeticus
AAGGGGAATCACTTGCACGTTAATAATGACGTGATGTCAAAATGGTGCAAATATCTCTCTCTTCCTTGTCACTACAGTGACTGTGTGGTGCAGTTCCTGGCCTGCAGTAATTAAAAAAAAAAAAAAAAAAGAAAAGAAGAAAGAAAAAGTCAAAGTTTCTGTGGAAAACCAACACTATTCATGCAATTTTTTTGTCAAAAACCCAATTTTCTGTCAAGTGTTGACAAAAATGATTCAACCAGCTGTAGAAAATACCTTTATTTAACTTTCCTAAAACTCCAAAGCAGCTGAAGGACTCTTGCTAAAACAGTCCTCACAAAGTGGAACTTTCAGACAGAAACCAAACTGGGAAAGTCTCAAGGAGAAGAATGAGGGTTTCACACAACCCTTCCTGGCTGAAGACAAGGTAGAACAAAAAACTGCTTGCTGCCCCTTCCTTGGAGCCGCCCACCTGTCAAGTTACCTGAAGTGACTGCTTATTTTCCCTATGCAAGTGGCATGGCCAAGCTCAGAGTCAGTGGCAGAACCAGCCGTGGAAGCCGGATCTCCCTATTCCCAGTCTGGTACACATGCCTCAGTAGATTATTTTGGGAGCACCCATTCCAGTGGAGCATACAATGCTGCCTTGAAATCTGTCATTAGTGCATTCTAGGCAAACAGGATCTGGATTCCTAGATACACACAACCCATTTGCATTGGGGCTTAAGCCCAGTTGTCCATCATGACATTAATTTGATAGCCACTCTCCTTGAAAAGGTGGAAGGCCTAGTGCAAAGATTTGTTGTGATGGGTGGTAAAAGACATGGTACCATGGTTAATATTCCAAAGACTGAAGTGACGACTACAGCTGGAGAAAGAATCAGCTGGCATAAGCCCTTGGGAGTAAGTCTCAAGCTTTATATAACTGGGTGCAATCGTTAACAGAAGACAATAAATGCATAAATGTAGTACAACACAGGCTAGGCAAAACTTATGCAATAATAAATCATTTGAATGTGACATGGACAAGTGGGCAGATTGCTAAAAAAAACAGAGACAAAGTGATTAAAAGCATTGATACGTTTGATAGCAACATCCAGCTGTGTCACTTGGATGCTTAGGAAGGAGTTAGAAAATTACAAGTGTAAGATGATGTGCTGCAAAAGCAAAGCGAGTGTTTCCTGGACTCCTAAAAAAATCCAACAAATGGATGCTTAAGAAGAATGGCACCAAGCCTTAATTGATGCAAATGGTAAAGAAGAGGGAACTGAAATGCTATGGACACACTCTTAAGAACAGAAAGAGACAGTCTAGAGAAGGATTTAATAGAAGGTTGTGTGCCAGGGAAGAGAGAGTGGTTGGTCAAGGAAGAGATGGTATGAAGACACAGAAGACTGAACTGGATTACATATAAATGGAGTGGCAAGTGGAGGAGCATTTGTCTGTTGTATTGCTAACCCTCTCATTGAGGAAGGCCCCTTGATTAATTAAGATAGCTCTGTCTGTGGGCCTGGGCATGGCTCAGGCTAATGCTAGAAAGGGATAAGTCAACCTCCATCCTGATAATGGTCCCAACCATATGAAGCAGCCAAACCTCATCCAAAATGGCCAGCCAAACTGTTTAAGTAGAGTGAGACTGACCCTGTTTAAGCAGACACAGAGACTATCATTTTCCAGGTGGTGCTCGAGACTTCCACAGCTCTCACTGAGGTCCTTGGTTTGAACCAGCTCAGTAAAAATGGGGCTTTATTTTGGATCCTGCACAATGTGTGCTTTCTGCAATCAGGACTGAGGACACACATGCCTTTTGGTGGGATCCAGCTGGGGTGAGAAATGGTTGTGCGTTGTCTGTGCACAGAGAGAGCAGGCTGAGCAGATTCCCCAGACATTGGGCTGTTCTTGCAGTGGATGAGGCTCCTCATGGAACACCGGGCCTCAGCTGTGGTGGGTGAGCAGGAGTTTGGAGAGTCTCTGAACAAAACAGGCAGTAACTCCCAGCTGCGGCAGAATCAATTAATGGTCAGCCGCATCCAGTCCCTTGGAACAGCCCAAAGCAAATGCCAGCTGGATACCCAGCAACTTTTCCAAGGGCCCATGTTGGGTGATATTGGTGCTTCTTCAAGCTGGATTCCCTTCCACCTGAACCATAGGCAGGTCACTGCAGGTGATTTCCAAGCTCCTGATGGATACACATGAAGTGACAGTGCTTCTGGACAGCTCCTGGAGTTTCATCCTGACTCCCCTGCCCTTGACCCAGCTGTGCAGGAGAGGAGCAACCCAGGAAGGGGCTGAGGAAGAGATGAGAAGAGCCTGCATCACTTCCCTGTCTCATCTAGCTGCTGCTGCCTTCAAATGAGGAGTCAACTAAGCCTTGTGGGAGACGAAGGAAACTTCTCTGAGTATGTATCAGTGGAAATCCTCACCCGCCTGCCCCTCACATACCTGAATGAAATGACAAGTTTCCCCGCCCTTCCCATCATGCCTGCAAATCCCCCCAGCCTGCTTGGGAGGGAGCCTTCTCCAGGCATGACTCAAGCAGCAGCTGCTTCCCCTGCCAGGAGTCCCCCCTTTCTACTCTCCCAGCTAAAAGTGTCACCCACTGACGCAAGTCCTCCCACCCTCAAAAACAAGGAGACAGATTTAGAAGGGCTTTATTGACGGCATCAGGGAGAAATCAGACGCCCCCAGATGCTGGAGATGGGCTGCTGTCTCACTGCAGCAATTCCTTCCCTGCTGCCTGGTGAGGCAGCAGGGTGGGTGGCACTCCTTGGGGCATGGCCAGCTCAGGCCCTTGGTGTTGGAGGGGGGAGAATGTGTTATGTGGGCTGATGGATGGAGTTGACAGAGCAGTAGAGGGCAGTTCTGTGTGCTGGTAGGGTGGGAGCTTTCACCCTGAGGCCTAGTCCCCATGATCCTCTGGTGTGTCAGAGGCAATGCGTTGCCCAAGACTCCTGGAGAGAGGCAGTGATAACAGCTTAGTGCAGGAGGTGGTATTGGGGAACCATAATGCCTTTCTTATGCAAGCGTTAAGCATTTATCCTGTACCAGGTTTTCATCCAGCTCTTCAGAAAGGAGGTATCTCAGTGTCTTTTGCAAGAATCAACTCCATGCCGGCTGAAATGAGTTTGGAGCAGCAAAGCAATGCCACGTTGCTGCAATTAATGTTGCACCTCTGCTCAGTATATTAGCCCAGACACAATGCTGTCCTTTCAGAAGGGGTTGGGATCAGATGATCAGAGCTGGGGAGCTGTATGGATAGTGGTTAAGCTGGTTTCATGGCCTCTTCCACCCCCTACAGCCCCAAAAAGCTTTGTCTGGGCCTGGGGCCCAGGAGTAGGAGTGGGCATTGGTCCCAGGGGAGTCAACTCCAGGAGCAAGGAGAGCCTGAGGCCCACACTGGCTCCCAGCACATCCTGGCCTGTCCGTGGCCACAGGGAGCCAGCTGTTCTTTATCAGCTGTCCCTCAGAGCTGGCAGTTAATCCCATGAATCACAGTGCCTCATCCTACTCTAATCAGCTTTTCCCTTTTCCTTTGCCTGGTGTAATATTCATTGTCACTGAGTGGCGTCTGGTGGTGACAGCCTGGGGAAAAGTGTGTGGGGTTGTGGGAGGGCAGTGGTGGGGAGGAGGCAGGCTTTTCTACCCCACCCAGGCTCCTCTCTGACAGGGCAGATTACATGCTTCTGGCTTACTTCTAGATAGCAAGAGAAGCTGGTGACAAGGGTAATTAGTCCCATTCCATCCGCCTGCCAAGCGGCGCTATAGAACTGGAAAGCAGCACTTTACAATAAGATTCCCATGCACCCAGGAGCAGGCAAGAAGCTTGGGGGTCTGGCAAATTTTGGGCTGCCCCATACTAAATGCTCTGCCTCCTGGCCCCCCTGAAGAGCTGAAAGATGCTGTAGAGAACGTCAAGTTGGCCTCCCAGATTGGGCAGTCAGAGGGCCTCTTTGCCTTGTTGCATTGCTTCCAGAGGAGGGGGACAGATTAAGAGCTGATTCTCTCTGCCCCTGTTGTGCCTAATGGTAGCAACTAGCCTGAATCTCTGATTAGGAAGTGGATACATACCTACAGAAGTCCCCAGCATGAAGGGCTGGGCTTGAAGCCTGGATTTCTCTGACCCTTGTTGTCCACCTGAGTCTTCTCTATAATTGTCCTATGCTGTGTTCCATGTAGAGTAGCCCCCTCTCCTCTCCACCACCAAAATCTTGACAGATTAAGTTCTTGGAAACCCCATATCTTCTTTACTGCTTATGATGGTTTGATCTGACTCAAATAAAAAACACTGACCTTTTTTCTGTTTGTCCTTTGGTTGTGAGCTCCTCCAGGCAGGCACCGTGTCTTCTTGTGCACCTGGAAAGCACCTTGTCCATCATAAGTGATACTGCTCAGTGCAAATGTCACTGTTATGACTCTTGAGTCCAGAAAGACTCAAATCTGGGGCCTCCGTTTAGACCCATAACAACAATGAATGAACATAAGATGAATCCACTTATTAAAGGCTGTGTGCCAGGAGAGACCACTGCTTTGCCTGCTCATGTGCAGCTCACTGACCAGCCTCTATACAAAGTGGAGACATTGCTGTGCATGTGTAATAACTTCCCCCAGTGGCTCTGCTGCAGAAGACCACCCCAAACCTCTGGATCTGGGCAAACCTTAGTTGCTTGGGCTAACAGGAAGGTCCATCACTAAGGAGGCAACAGCCAGCGGAGGATGGGACTAACACTCATGGTCTCTCATCCACCAGGGCTCTTTTATGTGATCCTGATCCAAAGCTGTATGAATCTGTCTTGTTCCAATCTTGTGGGTGCCATCCATTGTATGGATTTCAGCTGCAAACCCCAGAGGCCTGCACTGCCTCCTTTACAGCAAACTTATCCCCCTGGCTTGCCCTACAAGAAGGATTTGCTCAGGGACAGTGCGGCTAGGCTTGCCATAAGAAGTGATGTGGCTGCAGCTGACAAGTGTTTGAAACACCTGTCGCATGTAGACCACACATGCCAGGGCACAACAGGGCAGGGCAGAGGTTGAGGCATTTGTGGGGAAAATTGGTCCTGAATTCCTAGACTTTCAGACCCAGGCTGTAAATCACAAGTTTAACCTTTGCTGAGCGTTGCTGGGCTTGGCGCATGTTGGGTTTTTAATAAGGCACTGTGTTCTAATGAGGTTGTTAGTAGAACCAATTACTATGTCTTCACCATTTCTTAAGGTGGCATGTGTCTGGAACAATCCATTGTGTCCGCTGCTCAGACACTGTCAGCCCTGTGTTCTCTGTTGAAATGGGCATGTTGTGGCTCTGACCTCAGTCTTTTGAAGGGCTACCAGAGGCAAAAGCAGAGCTGAGATAAATGAGAGGCAAGTCAGGCAAGGCCTCAGCTGTTAACCAGCAAGCAAAGGCCAGCAAGAGCTGACAACAAGCGTGCAAATCCAGCTACTTTAGCTGGATGGCCCTGCCCTGCAGCCAGGTGAAGGAGCACAGGACAGGGAGACAATGGGCTAGAAGACACACATCAGCTAGCATGGTGACCGGGCATATGGCGTATCCTAAAACAGGGGTGCTTGGTGGGAGGGACTGGCTTTCTCCAGTGCTAACTGCAAGACCCTGAGATGGACCAACAGTAACAGGGAATCCTGCCCTGTTACTAGGCAGTGGGGTAGGGAAGGGTGCAGAAAACCTGAAGGCGAAGTGATAGCAGGTAATAGCTTCCCTGAAGAACTGAGCCAGGGGCTAGAAAAAGGCCAGAGGATAATGACTGAATTAACTGCCCTGGGGCCCTGGGTGCAGCAAGAGCTGGGCTTGGGGCATATAAGTCCAGTCTCTGGCCAGGGATGGGACAGTCTGTTGAATGAACTTTAGTTAATGCCCCCACTGTCATTTTAAAGAGCCCTGGCGAAGTGCCCCCTGCCCGCCCAGCAGCAGAGCGGGGGTGGGCAGTGCAGAGTTGTGCCCCTTGCTGCTGCTGGGTGGGCAGGGGGCACCTTGCCATGGAGGCATGGGGCTTGTGGCAGCAGCACTGAGCATCCCTGCCATGCTCTGCCCTGCCACGCTGAGTCCCACCTACTGGGCCATGGTGGTCCTGGAGGGAGGGCAGCAGGGCGGGGAGCCCCAAGCCTGCAGCAGGCAACCCACACCTCCTCCTGCAAAACGCTCTGCTCCAGCCATGCTGCCTGTCAGGGAGGGGGAGCCGAGCTCCGCACTCTGTCGCAGCAGCTGCCGCTTCCCATGGGCTGTGGGTGGGGAGTGAGGGGCACCAGCAGGGTTGGGGGGCTGTGGCTGGGGAGTGAGGGCCCTGGACCTGTGTCCAGGTGAGTGAAGGGGACGGGGGGAGCTCTGATTTTTCCATGATAAAAACCCCAAAATCAAATACCAAAATTTATAGATATTTAGAATTTATTTTATTATAGTGATTGAGGCACTGGCAGGCTTCCAAATTGCTTTCAAATTGTAAATATATCAATAAAAACATTGTGTTCAATCGATACCTTCATTTTAATCGTGGATTTGCGGGTTTTTAATCCAAGAATTTGTGTGGTTTTTTTAATCAGAGAATTTGCAATTTTTAAACAGAGAAAACTAGGATCGCTGCTGAGAAGCAAGGCTGGAGCACTAGAGTCCCAAGTGGATTATGTTTGAGTTAGGATGGGTTAAGTCACTCTTTTGTGTTTTTAAGTTTTTTCAACTGGAGGACTAGAATGTGGCTACAGGGGAGGAGGAGGCCATGGGTCGGGGGCCCATGAGGTACCCCCACTATCAGGGACTGGAAATAAATCATAACCTGAGAGGGCTGAGGCTGCTGGAATAAAATGGGAGCCCAGGAGGGGCTGCAGCCAAGGCAGGACTGAGGCCCAGTAACCAAAGTCTCAGACAGCAGAGCAAGGCTGAGAGCTCAGTGAGAAAAAGAGGGCCAAGGCCAGGATGGCTGAAGCCCTGGCAAGTGCTTGGAGACCTGAAGGGGTGCATCCCAAGGGAAACACAGACCTCCAGGCGTGAGGGTGGCAAGGACAGCCAGCAGCTCCAGTGCCCACCTCCTTACTAAACAAACAATAACATCAAGGGGTGGCAGGAAAGAGTCTGGAGGTAAAGCAGGGCCGGAGACAGCTAGCCGGTGGGTCAGACCTCAGGGGCCACCAGGTGGCAGACCCTCAAGGCTTGCTACACCAACCCATACACGTTTGGGTCCTGAGAAACTCGTGTGCCCTGTAGCAACAGATGTGCAGGGATCTTTTGGGCCAGGAAGTTCTGCAGGTCGCAGGCCTCATGGCTAGGGACAGACATTCAAAAAGCCTGAGCCTGGATTGATTCAATCTTTGCAGGTTAGTTTAACCTGCAAAGTTTGAACTGATTTGGAGGTGGATAGACATTCCCTTTTGATTCCAGAAATGTAGGTACATGCCTGCATTGGCTCAGGCTAGAAGCTGGGGGACTTCACTTCCATGGTCCTGAGCTGAGCGGACATGGCCAGGGCCTGGCAGAATGCTCTGATTATTCTGCTCCCTCCCCTGCCCCACCCCCCACGAACAGCCCAGCAGGGAATATTTATCATCCCTAACTCAGTGTTTATCAACCTATTAGGAAAACAGAGCCTCTCTCCAAGCTCTTCTTAAACAGCTTTTCCAAGGAAGGACATTAAGCTACCTGTTAATTAGCTCCAAAAAGCCTGTCTGCCTTGTCGTTTCCCACAGCATGGACTGTAGCCAGCACGTGGCCTGCTAGCTAATGATGATGTGGCTGTGTAAGGCAGAGGGGCGGGGGGAATAATCCCTGCTTAGCAAGGAGAGCCAGGCACGTGCCTGCGGTCTCTGTCAGAGCTGCAGCAAGGGAGCAGAGGGGAGGGGTCAGCCCTGCTGTAGAGCAAAGTGCCCTACTGTAGAGCAAAGCCCATGCTGGGATGCTGGGGGACCATGCTGGGATGTTGGGGGAGTCTGGTTTATCTTAAACTAGCAAGGGGGGTCTGGGACAGACATTGCATAAACCAGTTTGACCCAAATCAGTTAAGTGTGATACTACATTCAACCAGGTTTATCTCAAACCGGTTTCAGCCATTTTCAGACTGGTTTATGTGCATTAAACACCTGTTCTGTTACAGGTTTAAACCAGTTTCTGATCACTTAAACTGGTTTATGTGTAATGTCCAACCCTAGCCCATAAGAACCAACCAGTATAGAAAAAAAAACATAAGATAAGAGGGGTCATAGGTAATATGGGAGCTAGAGCGCTTGGCCTGACTCCAATGGTTCATTGGGACAGGGAGAGTGGAAGGGACCCCTCCTGCAGCTACTTCCTGCTTCCTTCTTTCTCAGCACCCCACACACACACCTCCTCCTGGGCAGTGCATGATGCCACTTTGGAGACGAGTGGCAGCCGGAAACTAAAGCAGCAACAGTTAATTAGGCTTCTTCCTATCTAATCCCAGCACTTGTCTAAATTTAGACAGCTGGGTGGCAGCCACGCTGCTTGGTGGGACTCAGGGTGAGCTAGGGTGCAATGAGCCTCATGTCTGAGCAGGGCCTGTTGGGGAAGGAGACCTGGCAACGTGACTGAAGCTTTCTTTCCCCTGACTCATAACTCCTCTGCTTGGAGGAGAGGGGAAAGGAGTTTTCTCTGGGGAAGGGCTTTGTAGGTCTTTAAGAGCACTGTACTGGGAATACATCTTCCCTGCCCCAGCCAGGAAGGAAAATCTCACAACCCTTGTTTCATAAGTAAAGGGGAGTAAGGCCCAGAGACCTAGGAGTTGGCTACAGAAGACCTGGGGCCTCGAACCTGGGAGTGTCTAATGCCTAGTCCCCTGCTTAGGTCATTAGACTCTCTCCCAGAGCCTTAGAATTAGAGATGAGGGAAGGAGGGGAAGAGACAGCAACAACAGGGAGTGAATGGATAGATTTAGATGCCCAAAATACTGTAGGTGGGAGAGGGGCAGCAGCAATGGTGATGGGGTGGGGAGTGGTACCAGGAATTAACCAATTAATCCCTTAGTGTTCATCAGTTCCACTTCCCTTCCACTCCTGTCTCTGGCAATCTCTTTCCACCACTATATCTTGCTGCAGCCTCCTTTTCATACCTCTTCCTGTTGCATGGTCACCACTGGCCCTATGTAAAAATGTTTGGGGGAGCCCTTAAGGACAGAGGGCTTTAGTGCTACTTGCATGCAGCCTGGGTTGACATGACCATAACCAGCCTCTGCTTGAGCCAGGTTGTCTGTAAACTGGGGTCCAGGGTAGTGACAATGCTAGTCTTTTGTGAAGTATATTTTCAGCAGATGGATGCCCAAAACACATGCAAACATGCTCTTAAGGAGGCCTCCAGACAGTTCCAAGGAGGGCCATTCCTTTCACAGGGGAGATGAGCATTACTGATTTGTTAGTCCCTACTCTGTGACTGCCCCACTCTCAATAGAGCTGGGGATCTGTGCTCAGCACAGGATTGTGGTCTTCCTCAGTGTCTTCCATGGGGCTGAGCTGCCCTTAGTGTTCAGCTCTTGCTATTGCCAGCCTCCTTCCACATCACAAGTTGGCTTCACATAAGTCAAGAGACATTTATCAAAAAGCACATGTCTGTTCCTTTGGACTGGCCACTCAGTTTTGGGGCCATTATGTGCCATATTTCTAGTCATTTTTCATGTAGCTTAATCGCTACAGGCTTCCTGCAAAAAGGGAACCTCAGAGTCTCATGAATCACCTGACTCAGAAGCTGGGACTTTAAAAAGAATAGTGAACCAGATAGTATGAGGGCTGGCACTGCTGAATGCTGCTGAACTCTGAAAATGTCCACAGGCCCCATTACTCTAGGAGTACGTGCTCAGCCATTCCCTCTGGGGAGGAAGCCTGGCCTTATGGTAAATGCACCAGGCAGGAATTCAGATCTCGGTTCAGTTTCTGACGTGCTCAATGACCTTGGGCAAGTCCCTTTCTGACAATGGTCTAGAGATTGGCTGCTGAATTCTCTTGAGCATCTACTCAGAGTTGCTTTGAACCCAGGCCTATGTTTAGGTGCCTAAATGGTTGCTGACCTATTTTGAAAACCCAGCTCCTAGTCTAAATGTGAACTTGAGAAAATCTAGCCTGTGGTGCCTCAGCTTTCTGGACAGCAAGTGGAGATAAGAAGCCTCCTATACTTTCAAGGTTACGAAGTCTTGTCTCTTTGGACTGGGGGTGCTATGGGTCACAGTCTATCTCTCCTGCTGTGCTTGTTCAGTGTGATGCAGCTCTGGTCTCAATGACTACTTCCAACTGCTGCAGTCATGTGAATCACAGTACTGACTGGCTGGAGGGTGATGCTGGGGAGGCTGCTGGTGTGTGTGTGTTTTAATTCAGACTTTCCCAAAACAGTTGCCTCCGTGTGACAATCAGGTGTGGAACGCGTCAGAGCTTGGGAGAGGTTTTCAGAGTGTGTGACTGAACACGGGGGGGGGGGGGGGGGGGG
>NW_017728972.1:275813-285336 GCF_001723915.1 Gavialis gangeticus
GGGGGGGGGGGGGGGGCAGGGCAGAAAACACTGCTTCATCCAGAACTCTGCATACTGCAACTCCCTTGCACACCCCTGACTGGAAGTGCCCCTACACCTGGGAGAAATGATGTTCTTCAGGAAGCCTAATCAGTGTGCAGGACCTGTATTTGGGACAGAGCAGGTAGCAGCCATGGAGAGCAAAGCTAGACAGGAGGATGGTCTACAAGCTGGTAGGAATGGTCTGAAAGCTCCCCCTGGTGGTTGTTTTGTGGAACTTTTGGATGCCACCCCTTTGGGGTCAGGGTCAGACACTGGCAGGGTCCTTGCAGTCATTTCCAGAGGGGCCTGTGGGATAATGCATTCAGCAGCAGTTTGTGGTACACCTCACAGCACCTACTAGCTGGCCTGGGTGGCCTTTGTTTGGGAAGGGAGATCATTGGTGCAGGAGGGCAAGTGAGACAAGGGTGCTTGGTGGCAGGAATGTGAGGCTGTGAGGTAGGGCTGCCTGCAAGGAAAACACTTGGGTAAGAGGGTAGTTGATGCCAATCCTAGCTTGTTATCACTGCTGGAGAGGCCAAGTCCTTGGGAAAGAAATGGCCCTTGGGCAGACAGCACTATAGCTCAATCCAGACTTGGATTCCAGCTCCTGACACTAGCCAGTGCACTGTACAGCACGTGCCTCCCTCCCCGTGCCAAGACGGAAGTCCACCCTCCATGTCGGTTCAGCCCATAGCACTGGCTTTTGTATTCTTAGTTCTGCCTTTGACCCCCGGCTTTGCAATGGTGGAATCCCCCCCACCCCCATGAGGCAGGAGACTCTATTCTCCATCTTCTTCCAAACCCAGGAGGCCTCATCCCCAGCATGAGTTGTTGGTGTCTCTGATTAACCAGGGATAGTATCCCCAGGGCAACTTTTGTTATCATGTGGAGTCCCCTTATGCAAGGTTATGGCCTGCGCTCCTTCTTGCACAGTTGGCTGTCTGTCTATCCCCCTCCCTCTCTGGCTTGGTGGCTCCCACTTAGTCCGGTTGTGCTGAGTGTCTTCAGAAGCTCAATTGTGAGAACAAGGGAAGCAGCCGACTTGGCTATGAGAGAGAAACAGAGAGAGATACTGGGGCCTGTACAAGGAGGCGACGTGATTTGAATCCCAGGCTGACGGCTGCTGGGATAATCCCATGTGACGTGACATACACAGAGTGTGACTGAATGAGGTCAGGCTCCTGTGATTCGAAAAGGTTCCAACTAAAGCCATGCTCACCCTTGACTGACTACTTCTTTGAATGGTCTGTCTTGGGGTGAGCATGTGCCTGGCTGCTGCAGAGTGCTGGGGACAAGGGCATGGTGATTGTCAGGACTGCTATAGGGGTGAGATTGGGGGTGGGTGATAGAACAATGGGGCACTGAGGCAAGTCAGAAGCAGAGAGTGAGGGGGTCATGAGGCTGAGTGAGCCAAAGACACCCAGAGGGGAGGGGCTCAATAGGGAATATGGGCAAGCTCATTGACACAGTACTGAGACCTGCCATTATGACAACCTGCTCTGAGGCATGGATCCCCAGCTGGCATTTGCCAGCCTCCCCTATGGACTCCTGGAGAGATCCAGACACACATACAGCCTGGTTATGGAAGAAGAGAGCTGACAAGGTGTGTGTAGAATGTGGGTGCCAGAATTGTAGCACCGGCATCATGGCCAGTTGTGCAAAGGACTGCCATGGTGGAGCTGTGTGGTCACCTACAGCAGCCTCTTGACAGCAGAGGAACAAGTGAAGGGGAAGGGTGCAGTGAAGAGACAAGCAAACTGCTTCAGGGCACCTGAGAACTGCCCCAGAGAGCGTCTTTAGGGCGAATAGCCCCAAGTGATAATTCCTTCTATGTACCTTCTATGTTCTTCTTCTATGCACCCCTAAATTCACCTCCATGAGGCTGTATCACTGTAGGAGGAAAATAGATGAGAGGCTGAGAGGACAGACCTGTTTCCCATCATTCCCTCAGGTTGCCATTGTAAACCCGACCCAGCTCTGCAGGTCACATACTGTGGGAAAGGAGCTGAGCCCATTTTTTTTCTAAGCAATTGCCCTTGCTGGGCTGCCTCAACAGGGAGGCCAAGGACATGGGGTCATAGAGACAGGACTTCCTAGCCAGCTGGGGAGGAGTCCCTTACAGAGATCATTGAAGCCCATTGGGTGAGATTTGTCCTTGGGGCTGGACTGAACTTCATGATGGGCGTGGGGCATAGGTGGAATTTGTTTGATGCTGCCAGGAGGTGGCAGGGGTGACCACTGGCTCTGGTCACCCCTGGAGCAGAGGGAGCAGCCTCTGCACTTCCCATGGGCTGTCAGTAGTGAGGAACAGGGAGTGTGTGGAAGTCCTTCAGTCATTCCCTGGGAGTACCCTGAGTGGGCCAGCTAGCCAGTCCAGTGCCTGCCAGCAGCATCTCCTGTGCCAGGGGACCTCACTGGAGATCAGACCTGGCAAGCTGACCAGAGCCAGTGCCCCCAGGGCAGTGTCGAGATCAGCTCACTGGCAGGGCTACAGGAGGAAGCCATGCCAGTTGGAGGACAAGGGACTGTTGGGGTCTACAGCTGCCAGATGCTGCTCCCTAGTACTAAATCCTCCTCAAGTAAAACAAGAAGTGGAGTGTGCTCTATTGTGCGTTCCCCATGGTTTCCGAATACCAAGTGCAGCAAGGAGCTGGGCTGTGAGCCAAGGCAGGGCCCTCATGTTTCAGGTGTCAGACAGTGGCGCACACAAAGAATCTGATCAACGAGCTGAATTTTACAAAGTGAAAAGAGGCTTCCTCTTTTCCCCAAACCTCTTGACTGCTACGTGGGTGAACCAGCAAGGAATGGGGGGAGGGGGTTGGCAGACGGCATTATTGCCTCTGCAAATCAGATTGTGGCACAGAGCACAACCCTTTGCTTGCTGGAATTGTGTTGCTTGTTGTATAATACATCAGGAAACTCACCTATAGCACTGTGTACACAAGCTGTCAGCAAGCCCTGATAAAAAAGCAGATAGTATCCCATGAGGAAGTGCAGCCCCTCAATCATCCAGCAGCCCAGCCATTCAGAATCTGATAGATGACATGTCTACATCTACAGGTTCATTTCCTGTGACTGCCCTACCAGGATGGACTAGTTTTCTAAAGCACACCGTTGCCGCTCCAGAATAACCCTCCACGCGTTGCATCATCGGGGTAAGATTTCTGGCCACTTCCAGTAAGACATTAACTTAATGCATGAAATATGATTTCAATCTGCAGTCCCCGCTCAGCTGCAGGTGGGAGGGGTAGAGAGTTAAGGGGAAGCTGCAAGTGGAAAATCACTTGTGCTGGTGGCAGCAGATTCCTCCTCACTGGCAAATGCTTATGGAAAAAAAAAGGTGGAGGAATCTAAAGTTGAAAAATGAGTGCCCTGAGGGTGGCTCTCTGCTGCATTACAGCACTATCCACCCACATCCTCACCCTGGACAGGCTGTGCCTAGTGCTGGGCTCTGTCAGTCTCTTGGGTACTCTCTGAGGCTTGGTCTGTAGCCAGGCTGCTGAGGAAGGAAACCCTTGAGATTCTCCTTCAATGCTTCCAGAAAGAGCTGGGAGCCCAGGAGTCAGTCTCATCCAACACAAGGGCCCTTCTGTACATCTGATGTGCTTCTGTCATCTTTTATTCTCCTGCAGGCAACAGGGCCAGCCAGGTTAAAGAGGGTGTTTGGGGTGTCCAAAGGTCTTGGCTCAAGGTTTCTCTTAGTCACACTGGTACAGGTACTGCTCCCTATTTCCCACTGCCTGCTTCCCCAAGGGCAGGTGGGGGGTGGGGGGCGGGGGTGGGGAGTCCATGGCTTCATCCTTCCTGCATAGCTAATGGAAAACCTGTTGCACTGCCTTCTTGGTGCTACAGCAGCTCTACGCCCATTCTGTGTCCCCCCAGTGCAGGCCCAGTCCCATCCATGATCTAAACCAATCAAGGACTGGTCGGGGACACTGATTGTCCAGAGTTGCACTGCTATTGGCTGCTTGGACTTTTCTGATGAACTGTGCCCTGTGTCTCCAGGAGCACAAAGCTGGAACCTCACTGCTGAATTGCATGGTAACAGCTCCTGCACCTGCACCTGCACCTGCTATGAGGAGGTGGGTGATGTTGGGAAGGAGAAGGGGCTGTGTCAGGTCAGGAAGGACAGAGCAGGGAGGCAGAGTGGGGGCAGAAGGAGAATATGAACAACAGCTTAAGGTGACAACCTCCTCTCCTCTGCCCTCCCAGTGGCCTTTCAGCTACAGTTTGAATTCTCCTCTAGTGTTAGAGCTGAGCCAGGAGCCTCCCTGAGGCCATGTTATATTTGTCGAATTGGAAATGGTTATTTGGTTGTGAACTACAGTGTGGTGGGGGTTGGTTCTTAGGCACAGATGAAGACAGGGTAGAGTTGGGCCCCTCGAGAGGGTCAGCATGTGTTATACCAGCAGAGAACAAGGTGGGGACCTTTCCCCTCGGGAAATCTTATGGTGCAGGGGACCCAGCCTGGCAACAAAGGAATATGGGAGAGGGCGAAGAGGAAACCAGTTGCTATCTGCCTATGATTTCAATTGTTTCCAGTCAGCTTTTCCCTCTTACAGGCATGCCTCTGAACTCTGGGCCTTCTGGTCCATTGGCCCTTCATTGGACTGACCTCCTGGCCTTCTTCTGGTCCTAATCTCTGCATCCCATGATAGGCTTCTCATATCCCAGCGCTGATGAGTGACAGAGTAGGCCTGGGACTGACACCTAGCACTTGGTGAGGGATGTCAGGGATGCTAGGTGCTGAGCAGGAAGGCCACTCCTTGAGCCTAGCTGTGGTACATTTGCTAAATATGTTCTCAGAGCCACTGGCTTTTGGGGCATGGTCAGTGTCACTAAAAGAGATGGTCTTTTCAGATGGTTGGGGCTGAGTTGGGCATGGCCCAACTTGTCCAGGGGAAGGAGAAAGACAGGGGATGGTGAGCAGGCCTTGCAGCTGGTACTCTGGTGAGAGCAGAAGGGGTAGGCATGCAGGAGACAAGATCCTGGAAAGGAGCAGGGTGGTAGGTAGCTGGGGTGGGTAAGGTTAGTGAGACAGAGTACAGGGAGGGGTGGGGACCCACTGCACTGATGCCCTTTGAGGCAGTGCTGTGACTGCTGCTGTTCAGGGGAGGTGGAAGAGTACATGCGCTCTCACTTGGCAAGGGGAAACAAAAGCAGACTGAAGGGACTATCGAGAGCCCAAGGGAAGACTGGTTAAAAGGTGTCTGTCTGATTTGTGTTCATGAAGAAGGAAAATTCCTTGACTGAGCCACAGGGTTGAGTGACAGCAGTGACTGACAGTGTTGGGAGCTGGTGGTTAAATGCAGCTTGGAGAACTGTGGCCAGGGTGCCTTCTTTACAGCCTGTCTTCACAACCCTCCCAGCCCATGTGAACGAGATTGTGCTGCCTGGCTGACTAGTGAAATCCCAGCTTGTCTCATGTGGGCCAGGTGAAGCCTGGCTCTGTATTACAGGAGCAGGCTACAGTATGGGCAAGGCTTGGGAGCCGTGTCCCTCCCTCTCATTATGCTGCGCAGAACGGGTATAGATACCCATGGAAAAATCAATGCAGGACTACAAAAAAAGCAGCAGCAAGTATCTTTTTATAGAACCCTGTCCTGCTTGCATCCTTTTCAGCCCTGACCCAGAGAAGCTGACCTCTGGTTAAATTAGCTGTGCTGTCCCGTGGGAAATGGCTTTAAAAAGCAGCAGTGAGAGACAGGAAGGTAAAGCTGCTGTGGGAGTGCTGGAGACACTAGAATATTCCACTCAGAACTTGCTCTCTTTCTCCTTCCTTTTGCTAAGGCCATCTCATCTCTCCCTCTGTGTGACTTGCACACCTTGAGCTCCTGCCAAAGCTAACAAAGGGACAATTTCTGGCCCAGATGCTCACGTCTGCTTCTGAGGAGAGGGCACAGGATCTGGGAGGTACCCATGGTTTCTGTCTCTGCAGCACTGCAGCCTGATTTGCCACTTGGTCACCTGGGTGAGAGGCCAGAGGATGATGCTTTGAGGCAAGCTTCAAAGAAACTCATGTCAATGAGTGCTGACTCTTCACTGACTTCCTTGTGGAGGCTTTATATGTCAAGCAACCCCCTGTCCCCTCACCCAAGATGTGATTACTGAGGGGTCCTGGCAGTACCACCCCAAAAGAAGGCCAGTAGAGGGACATGGGGCAGCAGGGGCACCAAGAGTTAGCACAGATGAATAGGGGATTGGGCACATCCTCCAGGAGTTGAATTTCAGGCTCCTATGGAGGTTGAGGAGCTGGGACCAGATCTTGTTCATCATCTCCTCTGCTAGACCAGCCAGTAGGGGAGCAGGGGAAGGAGGAATGGAGGCAAAGTTGGCTTTCAGCAACTTTGAGGCCTCAGCATCTCTACCCCTCATGGAGGACCTCTGTGAAGGAACTCTAGAGCGGTGGGAGGAGCAGGGGTGGGGAAGGGCCCAACAGTGTCCCTGAAGCCAATGCAGTTGCACTCGAGTACCCTATCATGGAAGCATAGGGATGCAGTGCTTTCTAGCTGCCCTGTTTCATGGGCACCCGTGGGCTGTACCAGAGAGAGTGATGGCAGCAGTGCCACCTGGAGGGTTGGCTGTGGGTTTCGCTATACAGAGCTTCCCTATGGGACAGGAAAGGGAAGCATGAGGCTGCACATATCAGACAAAGCTGAGCCCCAAGGAAGGTGGGATGGTGTTTAGTAAGGTCCAAAGTCTGTGCCGTCACCAGCTGTGCTTTGGCTTCTGTGGTGAAGCAAGAGCTGGTGCGAGTGTCCTCTTGTCTGGCTCCAGTGATGAGCTGCGATGGCCACCAGCAGCCACTAGAGGGCCCAGAGCAGAAGACGTGGTTCAGCTTCAATACAGGTACAGAGAAGTCAATCTTGCCCTTTTCCCTCTTCCGTCAGTAGCCCTTGTACGGGGGCAGAGGGGAGAGAAGACAGCAGATCTGGCTTGCTGTGGCTGAGGTGCCTTCAAGTAATGTACGTGAGGGTATTGCTCATGCCCTTACTTCCATGTTGAGAGGAGCACTTACATGCCCTGTGAATCGCTTCTATGGAGAGTCTTGCCTAATGCACAACTGTACTTGCCCAGTGACCTAGGATTAAATAGGAGATGGAATGAGAGCAAAAACTCACTGGCATATCTAGGTCACCAAAGTTAACAGCTAAATTAGCTTCCTTGTTAACTGCCTCCTCCCCTTAAGTGCACCTAAACAAGGTGGGAATGCGGGCATGTAAATTAGCCTCAGAATTAGCTGGCTTGTCCCCTTCAGTGCCCATCAGAGACATGGTGCTGCTGGATGGATGGATAGGGTCTCTCTTACCAGCGCAAGGGTCCCCGACTCTGATTATGGCCTCTGGCTGCTCCTGAATATGTGTTAATTTCTTCTGAATCCATTAATAACACACAGCCCATAAAGTGGGGGAATATAAACTTCTAAGCCAAAAAACAAAGCAGGCTGGTACATTATGAAAATGAAGTCAGATCAAATGTGAAAAGACTGTTAAAAATAGATCAAAAAGCTACCACTGATTCTAATGTTGTAGGGGAAATTGCCTGGTATTGCTTAAGTGGTTATGCTAATTATAGGTTGCACCAGTGGGCAGAGTTAAGGTTGTGTGACTTCAGCTTTTCCTTGCATTTCAGTGCTTGTCTCTTTTACATCAATGTTTTCTTAATGTAGCCTTTGGCAATGGACCCATGCATGTTGAATACATTCTCATTTTATTTGGCAATGATGGTATGAATTGATTTTCCAAAATACGACACTTGGGTGTTCTGAGCAGATGATGGGTTCATTACCTTTAAAAATGGATTTCCCTTGAAATGAAGCTTTCCTGCAAAGCTGGGTGCGGAGGCATGCACTTTTGATTATGTTGGTAGCATTGGGTGGTGTGTGGAAGATGGGAGAAGACAGCTCTATCTTATGCCTTTTTGTTAATCTGGATACCCTAGGCCAGATCTCCAGCCTATGTAAATGTCCCCATGAGGCAGAGGTAAGGAAGGGCTATTATCCCTACTTTACAGTGAGGTACAGGGGTATGTCTGTTTAGGCTTCAGCCCATAGGTACAGCTGCAGCTCATGCAGGCATATATGAGTGAGCTTTAAGCTAGTGGGTTTCAACATGGACTGCACAGACCCACTCCAGACTCTGGGCAAGCACCTGGTGACTGAAAGCTGTACCACTGTGGCTAAATATTCAGGCAAGCACAGGCAAGACCTACATGAGGTACAATTGCCCTTCTGGTTTGCAACGTCAGCCTAAGCTACATAACTAGCCCCAGGTTATATGGGCAGCCAGTGGCAGTGCAGGGATTTGAACTAGTCCCTTGTTTGTGTCCTAATTCCTGGACCATCCTTCCTCTCCATATTTTTGCAGTTTACACCCACCCCTTCATCATCACCTTATTGTAAGGTTTGTGTTGCTGCTCCTTTTGTCCACTGTGGTTCCCAAGACATCCTCCCACCTCTGGTGCCTGACCCAGTCAAGTCCTATTTACCCTAGAGCTGTCTTGGAGCAGATTTGTCTCCCAACTGTGCCTAACTGCCAGTGCAGACAGAACCTAACTTTATCTGTCCTGTTCAGGGAGTTGGGCCACTCCTCTGCCTATATCAAGACAGCAGCAGTTTCCTAAGCTGCCTCTGCTGGCCAACCAAGTCATGGCATCACAGAGGGGAGGGTTAATCCCAGCTGAGAATGACATCTGAGCTGGACTTGTATTTCCATGAAACAGCAGTGTCTCTTTTACCAGAGGGGTCACTTGTGCTGTCCCATCCCTCTGACAGGGGGGCTTATGTTGCAATTACTACTTAGTCGTGTCTGCATCACCCCCAGGCACAAGCAAACTGATGAAAGCCGTCAGGAAAAGACAACACATGGAGATCTTGACATTTCTAGCTCTGGGTGTGCATAAAGGCTGGGAGAGGACAGAGGGAAAGTAGGCAGGAGATATGATCAAATTACAGGCAGATAGGATCTGAAGTGAAACTGGCAGAGAGCAAATTTCAGAGAATGACTCAGTGTCACCAATAATGAATCCCAGTGACCAGGCGAAAGCTATTTCAAGGGGACTTTGCTATGACTCCAGTTTGTACTTGATAAGGCAAGATGCAACCACTTGACTGATCCCATGAAGCAGGGCTTGGAGGACACGTGCACTCCGATGATTTTAACTCTTCTAGCATGTACCCCAATGCCATGCCTGAAGTGAAGAGGGATAGAAGCCAAGGGATAGATACTGGAGGGAAAAGTGAGAACAATATTGGTGTTGCTGTATCTTGATGATATTGACAGTCTGTCATGTTGTGACACACATTACAAGGCAGTCATGTTACAATGCAACATCATGGCTGTTTGCTTGATGAATTGATGGCCTCAAGTCATCGTCACATTGTAGTGCAGTGCCCCAGACTGACGACCATGAAATAGTGTTGAAAAGGATTCTGGGAATTCTTAGGGCCTAATTGTCAAAGTTTGATGCACACAAATAGTCATGCAGTGCTCTGATTCCCCCC
>NW_017728972.1:285596-286393 GCF_001723915.1 Gavialis gangeticus
CCCCCCCCCCCCCCCATAGTTGCAGTAGCTGAATATACAAGTGGCCAGTCAGCTCTCTGACTGGCCAGGAATGTATGCATAATTGCAGTAATTGTGCACAGATGAGGCTGGTAGTTTAGGATGAGTAATTACATGAACCTAATTTTGGAAATCAGACT
This sequence comes from Gavialis gangeticus, assembly GCF_001723915.1. NCBI lineage: Eukaryota > Metazoa > Chordata > Crocodylia > Gavialidae > Gavialis > Gavialis gangeticus. Next base: position 285,755 of record NW_017728972.1, read on the forward strand.
CTTCATGTCTTCCATCCCAATTTGTGGGATGGCCCCATCAAAGCCTGAAATGCTGTTCCTAGATCCAGACAGCTGGCTGCCACCCTGCTGTTGACCTGATGGGGACCAATTTATAATAGATTTGACCGTGTGTAATTGACTTTCTCATCTCCTAAAACAAGATATTCCAGCTGCAGTTTCCTGTGCAGAATGGGAACTGGCCAGGTGTTTCCAGTGTAGAACACTGGGCTGCTAATAAGCCATACGGAAAGCATGAGAAGGGGAGTGCCAACTAGCCCTAACCAAGGAGAGATGTTTGGGCTCAGAAATAGGACACAGGTCTGTCTCATGTTACAAAGGTGATGGATGCGTAGGTGTCAGGGGACTGGGGGCATGAGCAATTGAGGCTAGATGTTGTGGGCTCAGGATCCAGTGTTCAGGTATCTGGGATCTGCAAGAGTCATAAGGCAGGTGGTAAGCAATTAAAGGTCCAAACTGAGGCATGGCTAGATGTAGAAAAACTCCTTAAGGAGGCAGCTGTGCTGTTGACTATCCTGCTGAACACTGAGGTTATGGACACACTCACATTTGGAGACCTGTTTCAAAAGGAGAACACTTTCAGTGAACAGCTGTTGGTTCCTTCCACTCATTAATCTCCTG
>NW_017728972.1:296516-299008 GCF_001723915.1 Gavialis gangeticus
AAATGTCTTCTAGAGAGGGGCGTGCTTTACTGCAAGCAGTTTCATCCAGCTCCTGCAAGGTTTGGCGATTCATTCAGGGTCAAATAGTGCTCTGGACTCCTATACATACCCAATGCATAGGGCGCATACCCAATGCATAGGGTGCATAGGCCAAAGAATTACTGCCTAGGGTTCAGGGGTAAATGCAAGTCCTGTTTTTACAGCCTCCATTGGATCACAACGTTGGAATTTGAATGACCCAGTCAGCAATTCAGCCAAAATACCCTTATTAAATATGAAGGCCAATAGCAGTTAGTTGCTTTAAATGAATGCTCTGAAACACTAACATGACACTATCTATACCTTAGGTAGCAGGGTTGCAATACTTATTAATGGCCACCCCCACATGGTAATGACAGCTCCGTGCATTTGACCAGAAAACCTACAATTAGGTCAGGGAGGGAGAGTCTAGCTGTCCCCATGCTGGCTGGCTCCAGCAGATCAGCTCACACTAGCAAAAAGCCCCTTCCTCTTGCTCCATTTCTCATGACATGGTCCTTTGGTGAGGCTACATTTGGAGTCCCATGTCCAGTTTTGGGCCCCCCATGACAAAATGGATGTGGATAAATTGGAGAGAGTCCAGCAGAGGACCATGAAAATTGTTGGGGTGGGGGAGCCTCCTCAAACAACATGAGGAATGGCTGAGGAGACGAGGCTTATTTAGTCTGGGGAAGAGAAGACTGAGGGGGGATTTAATAGCAGCCTGAAACTATCTGAAGCGGGGTTTGAGAGAGGATGGAGCTGGACTGTTCTCAGTGGTGACAGATGACAGCATAAGAAGCAGTGGTCTCAAGTTGCAGCAAGGGAAGTTGAGGTTGGATATTAGGAAAAACTCTCTCACTAGGAGGGTAGTAAAATATTGCAACAGGTTACCCAAAGAAGTTGTGGGCTCTCCATCCTTGGAGATTTTCAAGACCCGGCCAGACAAACCATTGGTTGGGATGATGTAGTTGGGGATGGTCCTGCTTTGAGCAGGGGGTTGGATTAGATGACCTCCTGAGGTCCCTTCCAACTCTGTTTTTTATGACTCTATGATTCTATTACATGTGGTTTTATTATGCTGGGACGGAAACAACTGTATCAAAAAATGGTTCAGCTTCAACTCTGCTTCCTCCAACCTTGAAGTTAGAGCCGTTTTAATACATTTATATTGTTCCTGGCTTGTCCAGTGACAATTAGAACAGATCAGCTGCTGCCCCTTTGCAACATTCCCCTTTTGAAAGGGCTCCAAATGTACATTAATCTATATCCGAAAAGGGCTACTGCTTATATGCAGCCAATACAGGTAACTAAGGACTGCTAGAGATAAAGCTGTTGGCAGCCAGGCCCACTCAGTTTGTCAAGGCCAGCTAGAGGCTAGTCAGCCTGTAATGTCCTAACTCCTAACAGCGAGGAAGTAATGCTCCTGATGGGGTACTGGGGTGGGGAAAGCTGCAGCTTACATCATTTTTCTTTCCTCCATTTGTCTCTCTGCTGATTGGCCTTGCATCTTGTGCGCATCTTTGGCTGGTCTTGATTTTAGCACTTGAGTGAGGAACCACTCATATGTCAGCAAAACCAGCCTGCTGTGCAGAGGCTTCTAAAATATTTAACTTATTTTTTTTAAGCCAATTTATTGCTGGTGAAAGGTGCTGGGTTAACATACCTGGAGACAGAAACTCTCCCTTTGTCAACAACAGCAGCACTGACTTCCTGTATACTACCCTACTGGCAAACCTGTATCCCTTTCCAGAGGTTTCTATCACTGGGGGTAAGAAGAGCATGTTGTCTCCAGGCCACAAGTGGTCCTTGGCTGTGTGGCAGAAGGCCACCTCTGTCTCTCCCCCAAAACTCTGCTGGGTGACAATTTGGTTAACATGGTCACTGCAAAGGGCAGACATCTCATGGGCTCTTTAGGTAATCCTGAGTTGTAACCCGAGTTGGATACATTCCTGAGGGAGGGGGGAAACCTGCTCCTTCTGCCTAGGTGACTGGCATCACATACCTGGGTGAGAGGCTTGGGCTCCCTATTGTTCTGAGCAACGCTAGTCTACCTGGCAACTAGTGATACATTTCAAATTGATTGGCTGGCAGCCAACAGGTGCTGGCCTTCATTGGAGCAGGTAAATGAGGTCATAAGGTCTATATAAGATAAGGACTGCCCTGGAAGAGGGGCAGTAGCCATCATGAAAACTCAGAGAGGGAGAAGCTGGACCATCTGAAACTTGCTCTCTGTCTTGAAACTCATGATCAGTGAACTGCCTGCCTCCAGAGGGAATCTCTACCTGCCTCTGGATGATATTCGTGAGCAAGCTACCTGAGATCTAACTAGATATATAGTTTGCAGTAACTCAGATGCCTGATCAAAGACACCCAGCCACCCTGTTTGCTGTATTGGATTTATCTGATATTGCTCTACCCTGTACCCTATTCCAAACCTACTCCTTGTAACCAATAAAGTTCTCCTTTGTATC
>NW_017728972.1:304008-319541 GCF_001723915.1 Gavialis gangeticus
GTAACCCGAGTTGGATACATTCCTGAGGGAGGGGGGAAACCTGCTCCTTCTGCCTAGGTGACTGGCATCACATACCTGGGTGAGAGGCTTGGGCTCCCTATTGTTCTGAGCAACGCTAGTCTACCTGGCAACTAGTGATACATTTCAAATTGATTGGCTGGCAGCCAACAGGTGCTGGCCTTCATTGGAGCAGGTAAATGAGGTCATAAGGTCTATATAAGATAAGGACTGCCCTGGAAGAGGGGCAGTAGCCATCATGAAAACTCAGAGAGGGAGAAGCTGGACCATCTGAAACTTGCTCTCTGTCTTGAAACTCATGATCAGTGAACTGCCTGCCTCCAGAGGGAATCTCTACCTGCCTCTGGATGATATTCGTGAGCAAGCTACCTGAGATCTAACTAGATATATAGTTTGCAGTAACTCAGATGCCTGATCAAAGACACCCAGCCACCCTGTTTGCTGTATTGGATTTATCTGATATTGCTCTACCCTGTACCCTATTCCAAACCTACTCCTTGTAACCAATAAAGTTCTCCTTTGTATCTAGCATGGGAGACTGATTGGGAGAGGGGCTAGATTATGCCTTGGGGTCCCCTTGGTTCAGCTGACTAAGGGAGAACACTATTTTTGCTCCAGGCTGAGGGAAGCACCCCAAGTGCTTGGAGTGGGTTGAGTACCCTCAAGGACTACTAGGCCTGTGTTTCCCAGGGGGCACAGTGCCAGGATCAGGCCAGAGCCTGGGTGGCGGCCCTCTTACCCCCAGACTAATGGGTGTGCTCCAGGAAGGGGGGTTGGCCAGACGTGAGGCACCCCCAGGGAGGCACTCGGAGTCTGGAATCTGGTGCAGCAAGGTAGGTGGCTCAGGTGCAGGACCACCCCCTACTGGCCTGTCACAGGCTGCCAACAGTAGAGCAATTTGGGACCAGGTCCCTCAGATGTCTCTCAAGAATTAAACCATGACCCTCAGTATTTTGGGCAGGCTGCTGCAGCAACCATGAGATGGTTGTTAGTTTTGGTTGCTATCAACCTGAGGTGGAGGAAAACCCTCTGAACAGTCCACTGAGTCTTTCTATGGATGTGCATTGGGGGGCAGGGGGTAGGGTGTAAGGTGACACATATTTTGTGCACTAGCAAATCTGTTCATTGTCCTATCTTTGGAAAGGTTTTTTAAGTAACCGGCCAAGTCAAAATCATCCTGTGCCCACAAAAATGACCTAAAATATACTGCGGAGGGGAAAAAAGTTGAAGAAAGAGGGCATGTGTGCCTGGAAAACAAAACTGACCTTTCTGATAAGCACTTGCAGGATATCCGTAAAGCCCCATGGCAAAGAGAATGCTCATTTACTTGCATTGTAGCTTCACAGGAAGTTAATAGCCACAGTGGCCTAGCTCATCTACTGCCCCAAGCCCCTGGGACAACATATTGCTCTGTGTTTTCTGTTGGACCGCTGTCAAAATTAGCAGCCATGAATAAGGGCCCTGTTCTCTGCGCAACTCCTTGTAGCAGCCTCTGTATGAGGAAGGCATCCGGGATCCCTTGGCAACAGAGTGGCCCCTTGCCAGGTGCACATTATCAATTGCTCAGCATGTCTGAATGGCCTCTATTGTTGACAAAATAAGCCCCAATGCCATATCTTTTCTGCAGGAAGTGAATTCCAAGATGCCTGCCTTTGCCACCAGCAGGAGTGACCAGAAACAAGAGCCTCAGCCACTTGTCTTAGGCATCATGTCCAAACAGCACAAGAAGCCCTCACCCTACAGAGAGCCTGACATTGAGAGTTATCAGGCATGGGGCAATGCAGCTGCTACAGGGAAGTGTAAATGACCCCCCTCCTGAGCCAGTCTGACTTCACTTGCCTTTTTGGAGGAAGGACACATCCTGAAGAAAGGCTGCAGCATTTACTTTTATTCTGCCTGGGGGGCTTCCATTCATGAAGAGCTGGACAGTTATAGGGCAGATTTCCCAGTGGGTGTAAATCAGCCTAGTTCCACTACAATTTGCAAACCTTTGCTGACTGTCACCAGCTTGGGATCTCACCCTGTTTCAGCTGAGGTTTATTCTGGTGGCAGAGCCTGCTGAAGGGCTGTGCATCTTCAGACTCAGTCTGTCCTTTTAGCTGACTGGACCACATAGCTCCTCAATGTCCAGTGCTTCTTTTTCTTCAGATGGGTTCAGGACTTTCAGAGGATACTAACATAACTTTTCCTTCTAGACTTTCTACCTAACCATGCAAAACCTGTGCCTGACCTCACAGCATCTGTTTGCATGAACCTAAGCTAGATCTCCTCTGCTGTATAGTACAAAACAAGGGCTTTGGAGACCGTTTCTTTCTCCCTCATATACTTCATATAGCTTTCAAAGTAGGTTTATGTTGGGTGTCAGGAAAAACATCTTTACTGTTGGAACAGTGAGGTAGTGGAATAGATTGCCTAGGGAAATGGTGGACTCTCCATCACTGGAGGTATTCAGAAAGAAGTTGGATAAGCACTGGTCAGGGATGATCTAGGAATACCTATCCCTATGCTACTTTAAGGGTATTTCCTATGCTTCTGGGTTTTTCTGGTTGCCACATGGGCTCAGAAAGGATTTCCCCTCCTCCCTTCCTGTTGTTACATGTGTCATGTGGTTTTTTTGTTTTTGTTTTTGGCTTTTTGTTTTCCACCTTCCCCAGAAATATTGGGTGTGGATGCAGCCAGGGCTGGGGATTTTGACTGGGAGTATGTCAGTACTTCTGCTGGGAATGATCTTGCCCTTATGCTTAGGGTCAAACTGATTGCCACCTTTTGGGGTCAAGAAAATTTTTTACTCCATGATCAGATTGATGTGGACTCTCAGGAATTTTGCCTTCCTATGTGGTCGGGGGTGTGGCATTCTTTTTTGGCTCTCTTAAGCATGTTTTATCAGCCCTTACAGGAGCAGGCTACTCACCATCATTCTCTCCCTGCTTTACCTATGGCATGTTGGAGTGCTATGCCTCGTGGCTGTGTGATAGGGTTCACTGTGTAATGACAGGGTTGACTATGTAGTTTTAATAACAGGTTAGACAAGGTTGTACAACCAATGGTTTGGATAGAGATGATCCTGCCTCAAGCAAGAGGTTGGACTAAACGACCTCTGGAGGTGCCTTCCAGCCCTACTTTTCTATGATTCATAGCTGTGCCTGCTCCCTCGGATACTTCCTTTTGCCCTGGGATATCAGGATAAGCTTTGTCAGTAACTGATTTTTCCATTAGTGATCTACTAAGATGGCTCTGGAGCATTGGCCAGCAGAGGGACAGTCTAGGGCAGCCCACAGGCTGGATTTGGCCTGCCAAATAATTTTATCCAGCCCATGGCTGCCCCTCTGAAAGACAACTGTATCCAGCCTGCGACTACCCTAGGTTTTGATGCCTCTCGGCCTTCTCCCTTCCCCGTGCCGGCTGGCTGCTGCAGCAGCAGCTATTCCCCTCCCCAGCTGTTGTGCCCTGCCCCCCAGCCCCCAGTGTATGCTCTAAGATAGGGGGTGCTGAACTTCTGGCCAGGCTTCTGCCCAGTGAGGTTGTCTGTGTGCTGCTCCAACCCTGCGGCTGTTTGCAGACCAGACAGCCTGGCCCCCAGAGAGTAAAATTCAGGTAAAGTTCCTCCTGCTGGTGGGGTGGGGGTGCAAAGGGAAGAGGGCCAGAAGCCACAGGTTATTTGGGCTCTGCCAGGCTGGGGCTTGGTAGGGGTGTGGGTGCTGCTAACATGGTGCTGCGCTGTGTTCACGCATGCTGCTTCAGGCTGTGTTGTGTGGGCCCAGCTGGAGCAGCTGGTGTGGCTCCTGCCCAACCATGAGTCCCCCCGCATGCAGCCAAGTCAGACAGGAGCCACACCAGCTGCACCCACGTGGCCTGAAGAGGTGTATGGAAACATAGTGTGGCACCGGCTTGGTCATGTGCTGGAGACTCAGGGTCAGGAAGGGGGTTCAGGGAGAAGGGGGCTAGAGCTGCAGGTTATCTGGGCCTGGCCAGGCTGATGCTATGTTCTGTTTCCCCCACTTCTCCCTGTACCTAACCTTTGTTCTCTCTGCTCTTAGATCAGGGATGGGCAATCATTTGGGCTGGAGGGCTACTTAGGGAGTTTTGGTGAGCTGTTGCTGGGGAAGGCAAGGAGGGGCAGGGAGTGCTGACCTGGCCCACAACAGCTCACCCAAACTCTCTAAGTGGCCCTCCAGCCCAAATAATTGCCCGCCCTGGTCTAGGGAATGGTAAAGTACAGGTTGTAATATTTGACATTATCTAAATGTTTTGGCTTGTGTTCTCAACCTCTTTTTGGCTTGGATCAAGCATAGTGATATGCTTACCTGAGAAGGGAAACACCATGACCACTGAGATGATCTACCTACTCGCACCTGGGGAAGACCACTCTCCTGGCATGAGGATAGTACCTGCCAAGTTAATGTATAGTAAACCCCCCACTTAGCTGCTGGAGTGGGAAGGTCTTGGCTTTATGCCCACTTTGTGGAAAGGGGAGACTTCTCCCAAGCTTGTTCCTGCAGCTTTATGGCTGAGGGCAAGCAAAACTTGGGGGCATCCAACCCCGAAGCCTCCGGGCTTGGACCTGCAAGTAGGATGCCTGCCAAAGATTTTGGAAACATCTGAAGCCCCAGATGGGGGTGGAGGATGTTTGCTGGTAGTAGGGCCACTTATGGTTCTGGACTGACTCTCAGATTTGGAATTTGTTTTTGCTAATTTGGCTTGGAATATGGAAAGTTTAAATATAAAAAATGTTTTGGCTTGTGTGGGTACATCATGTAAGCAACAGCTTGACACCTAAGTATTAGTTCACTCTGGTGACATGCGCAACTTCATAGAAGAGTTTTGACAAACAAACAAACAAGAATCTCTTTAAATTCTAACTGTGCACAGAGTCGGTTAGACAGAACTTGTGAGATCACTTGTTGGGAGACACCAGATGGCCCAGCTACATTACACATCCCATTTGGCACATGACACCTCATAGGATGACAAGTCTCTCTCGCCTGGCTTAACTCATCTACAGTGGACCACAAGACAGAGAATGTCTTCTACTGGATGTGCCTCAGCCTGAATGCAGTGCATGGGAAGGTGGGCACCTTATAGTTTCATAGTTTCATAGTTTCATAGATTTAGGGTCGGAAGGGACCTAGTAGATCTTCTAGCCCGACCCCCCGCCAGGGCGGGAGAACAACAAAACCCCAAAACAAAAACGGGACTCAAATGAGTCCAGCCAGGTAGGCATCCAGCCTCTTCTTAAAGACCCCCAGGGTAGGGGCCAGCACCACTTCCCTTGGAAGTTGGTTCCAGCTCCTAGCCGCCCTAACTGTGAAGTAGTTTTTGCGGATGTCCAATCTATACCTCCTCTCCATCAACTTGTGCCCATTACTCCTTGTTATGCCAGCGGGCGCTAGGGGAAACAGCGTCTCCCCCAAACCCTTCTGGTCCCCCCTAGTGAGTTTATAGACGGTCACCAGGTCCCCCCTCAGCCTTCTCTTGTGGAGGCTGAACAGGTTCAGGTCCCGCAGTCTCTCACTGTAGGGTCTGCCCTGTTGTCCCCGGATCATGCGGGTGGCCCTCCTCTGGACCCTCTCCATGTTGTCCACATCCCTCTTGAAATGGGGCGCACAGAACTGGACACAATACTCCAGCTGTGGCCTGACCAGCGTCGCGTAGAGGGGGAGGATCACCTCCTTGGCTCTACTCGAGATGCACCTGTGGATGCACGACAAGGTCCGGTTAGCCCTGCCAACCATGACCTCGCATTGTCGGCCCATGTTCATCTTGGAGTCAATAATGACTCCAAGATCTCTTTCTGCCTCCGTGCTCTCAAGTAGGGAGTTCCCCATTGTGTAAGTGTGCTGCTGGTTCCTACTGCCCAAGTGCAGCACCCTGCACTTGTCCGTATTGAAACGCATTCTGTTCCTGTTAGCCCACCCCTGTAACCTATCCAGATCCTTCTGCAATCTCTCACTCCCTGCTAGCATGCTCACCTCCCCCCAAATTTTGGTGTCATCAGTGAATTTAACCCTTCCACCAACCAGTTCCAGTATGAACAACTTCATGTGTCTGCCATCATACTTCAGCCCTTTGTTGAGCATTTGAGAACATTTCCACAGTCAGTTGCAGGACTGTTGTGATTCTTGATTCAGAAGCACTCCTCATTACCATGGCTCCTGATATAGCCCCAGGCAGGAAAAGCACTCCTTTATGGCTCCTGCAGGAGGGCGGGAGTCAGGTCAGGGGTGGGCAAAATGCGGCCCGCAGGCCACATGCAGCCCACTAGGCCATCCTCTATGGCCCGTGAGACCCCTAAAAATTTACAAAATTATTATTTATGTTCCCCCAGCTGCCTGTCATGCAGCCCTTGATGGCTTCCCAAAACTCAGTAAGCGGCCCTCCGCCCAAAATAATTGCCCCTGCCTAAGTTAAGTCAATGAGGAGGGGGAGAATAAATGCAATGCAGATGGATCCTGGAGCACTTGGGCAACTGAAACTCATTTTGCATTCGTCTCTCTGAGTGACTTGACAGCTGAGTCCTGCAAGGTAGCCAGTCCTGTGCCTGCCCCTCCTTAGCCTTCTGTGCACATCATCTCTTTGGAAATGGGAGCACCTGGTACTGGTTGCTCACAGCTGTGTTAACTACCAAAGATTCTTGAGAATTTCCCACCAGGAGTTTAGGTAGACAAGGTTATTTGGGTAAATGTGATATCTTTTATTAGACCAACTACTAGACCAACTTTGTCTGCCTGTGTCCTTAGACCAACACGGCTACAACCAACAACCCACCAGGAGCTGGGATCTGGCTAGCTTCTTGACAATGATTAAAGAGAAAGTCATTGCTTCCTGTGACTTTTCCTGAAGGTAGAGCTTGGATTTTCTAGGTCTGCACTTATTTTCCAAGATCCTATGTTGGCAATTTGCTGACAACAGTTTGCAACAGGTAACAGATCACGCAAGCAAAGGTTTGGAGTTGGATGGGTGGGAGAGGAAGGGAAAGAAGCAAAGGGACTGCCCCAGTGTCACGCAACAGGCTGGAACCAAATTTGGACATAGAAACCTGCTTTCTTGATGCCCAGATTAATGCCCTGCCTGTTAGACCAGACTTCCACAATCCCTAGCACAAGGACTGCCTGTTCACATTTCCCTGGTGGTGTGTCTCTTGGTTTACAAACTCTGCTTTCCCTGCTGGCCAAGTTTTTCAGCTCCCTCCTTCCGAGATTGTTTGTTGCCTTCAGAGGGTTTGACAGATTCTTGGCAGGCTCCCTGCCCCCAGCAAACTGCACAGTAGCCGTGTCTCCCACCCTCTCTTTTTCTGTTCTCCCTTTGCTTTGCCACAGAGATTTCTGAGACCTGTTGGTTTTGCTGCAATCACACAGTTCTCTCCAGTTTGAGATTTACTGAGCCAGAGAAGGCCTGGCACAGCAGTGAGAAGAGCAGAAGCCAAAAAGATCAGATGGTCTTAAATGTCAGCGAGAGGTGTCAATGAGCCCCCAAGAGACAGTATGTCAAGAGACGTGGTATTTATACAGCCACTCAGGATTCCAAAGCAGTCGCGTCACCCAGCCTTGCTGTACCCTGGAGCCACGATATTACCCAGCCCCTCTCTGTCTTGGAGCTATGATATTACACAGCTCAAATGTGACTTGCAAGCTAGGGGAAGAGTAATAAAAATGCTCCATGGCAGCTCAAGAGTGGTTACATGGCTCCTGGAAGAGCACCATCATCCATGGTGTCTACATGAAAAGGGGAGAAAAGAGAATGGTGAGATGTGTGTGGTGATGGAAGAGTGAGAGAATGAGAAGGAGGACTAAACTGAGAAAGCAAGCAAGGTGGGGAAAGGGGGAAAAATGGTGGCTGGAGTGAGGACTCCTGGTAAACAGGACGGTTACATCTGCCTCCTCTCTTGTTGCTTTCTTGACCTTTCACCTTAGGATGCCATCAGTTGTGACAATGGGTTGTGGGGGGGCGCGGGGAGGAATAGGACGAAAAAACCCATGGTCAGGATTTTTTGCTTGGCTGCCTGTTTTTCCCTAGCAGGATCTGGAGAGTTTTAAGTCCCCAAAAGTCAGCAAGTTGTTTGTTCCAACCATCTGTCCCATTTCCCCTAGCAACAATTTGTCCTTCTCTTCTCCTTGATTCAGCATCTAGAGCAGAGTCTGACTGTCAGACCCTCTACCATTCTTCCCTTTCCTGGACTTGGCTGTCTCAGGACCTCTCTCATTTGTCACTGTAACATGGATTCTTTTCATAGAATTGTGACATCCCCTCTCTGCTTCCATCCTTTGGATGTGATGCATATATGTTAGCATTCTGGGGGTGGGATTTGGATGGGCTGAGTGTATACTAACATTTTGGGTGAGTGATCGGTATGTAGTCAGGCTATACTAACCTATACATTAATTAGGTTTCCTGATTGTCTGAATTATATATGTGCTATTTTTATTACTTTATTTCCCCTTTCTGACCCAACTGATGCATCTCAGTTACTTATTATGCTTGGTCTTTTAGATGCAAGCTCTTTGAGGCCGGGACTCCTGCTTTTACAGCACTTAGTATAATTGGCCTCTGCACTGGTTCTCTTCTAGGAGCTACTGCAAGATTAATATTGACTAAAAATGCTGGGTATGAGATTTTGATAGAATGTGAATATATTAGGATATTCAGGGCAGGATTTTGTGTGTCTGTGTCTGTATGTGTGTAAATAAGTGTATGCACATATATGTATTAATGTGATAGCTGCCATCTTAGATGATGGCCTGGAGATCAAGCCAAAGAACTCCACATCTGAAGCACGAGAGGCCTCAACTAGAGCTAATGCTTTGCAACTGGGGGCTGCAAGAGACTTGTATGCTGTGTGGGTTGAGAATAGAACTGAGGGGGATGAGGCAGGGGGAGGCTGTAACTCTCACGTCCATGAGTTTCACTAAGAGCATGGCTTTCAGTAAATTCCACTGTCAGAGAGTGCTTGAGAGTGCCATTGTGAAAGCACATCTAGTTCACTTCCTCAGTGGTCCTGAGTACATGCCAGAAAGCAGCTGTCTGACATGCATTCAGCCCACTTTGTGTGTGGATTGGAAGCAGGTGGGATGGGTTTTTAGTGGTGGTATTCCTGAGGACTGTCCGATTATGGTAAGGTGTACACCAGAGGCAGGCAACTATTTTGGCTGCAGGGCCACTTAATGAGTTTTGGTGAGCTGTCAAGGGCCACAAGGGTAGCACCACCCCTGACAGTTCTCTCCCCCTTCCCCCCCCACCACCCCCATTGCCATCTTGGCATCTTGTCCTGCCCCTAACTCCTAATCTTTGCCACCAGAAGACCCTCCGCTTGCCCCAGAAGTATTCCTTTTTGGAGGGGGGGTTGCCAACTTGAAACTGGAAAAGAAATATATCATATAATAAAAAATTCAAACATCTACTATAACTTATTTTAATTTTTTTTTTTTAAAGTTGTCCTGATTTATGTATGCTTGCATCATGTATCCAGAGGCAATTGCATACTAGCTCAAAATACACCCTTACTCTTGTATATTATGTGGAGGGTGGTATGTGGGGGCTGTGTGGTTGGGGAGAGGGTGTGAAAGTGTGGTGAGGTCTGGGTTGTGTGTATGTGGGGTGTGGGTCTGGTGAGTGGGGTGTGTGGGGGAGGGTGGTGGTGGGTGTGGAGGAGTGTGGTGTGGGATATGTGGGTGGGGTGGGGTGTGTGGGAGGATGTGAGTGTGGGTATGGTAGGGGTGGGGTGTGGGAGTGTGTTGAAGGCTGTGAGAGGGTCTGGTTGTGTTTGGGGGTATGGTGGGAGTGGGATGTATGGGAGTCTGTGTGTGTGGATATGGTGGTGGGGAAGTGTGTGGGAAGGTATGGTGGGGGGGCAGGGTGTGTGTGGGCTGTGAGAGGGGGTGGGTGTGTGATGGGGATATGGTGGGATATGGTGGGAGGTGGTGAGCCAGCCCAGCTCATCGCATCCTGGCTACAGCATGCAGTTCATGGCTGCAAGGCTGGGACCCACGCAGCGCAGCATGGAGCCAGCCTGGCATGGTCCATCCCCTCCGTGCCACACTGTGTGGGTCCCAGTCTTGTAGTGGGGAACCATACACCACAGCCAGGATGAGCCAGGCTGGGGTGACTCTGTGCTGCACCATGTGGGTCCCACCTTTGTAGCCAGGAACTGTGTGATGCACCACGGAGCCAGCCCAGCCCGGCCTGTCCTGTCCCAGTCTGGCAGCATGCGGTTCCCCTCTACAAGACTGGGACACATGTGGCATGGCACAGAGGGTACAGGTCAGGCTGGGCTGGCTCCGTGCCATGCCATGCAGACCCCAGCCTTCCAGCTAGAACTGCATCATGCCGGGTTGGGCCAGGCTGGCCCAATGATGCACCATATGGGTCCCAGCCTTGCAACTGGGAACTGTGTGCTACAGCTGGTACAGGACAGGATGGGATGGGCAGGGCTGGCTCCCCATGTCCCATACCCCCAACACACACCCACACCCTATAACAGCCCCCCCCACACTCCCACCCTCCATTCCTTAGCACAGCCCCCCCACACAGTCCCACACTCTCCCACCATGACTCCAAACACATCACCAGCAGTCCCCACCATTCCCCACCCATTCTTACCTGAATGTCAGCTGTTGGATGAGGGAGGGCTGGGGAACAGTCACGGGGTGCCAGGGCAGAAGCCTCTGCTAGCCAGAAGCTCCTGATCTTCAGAAGCTTCTGGGGCATAGAGTGGAGTGGGGCAGGGTCAGTCAGGTTGGGGTTGGGTTGGTTGCATCTTGCAACCAGAGCCCTAGCTACTTGCTACTTGAGCCAGCGGCTCATGCTGCTGGTGCCTTATTAGCTTTTGGACAGGGAGCCACTGGCAGATAATTATTGTCTAAATTTTAGAGGGGCCCTGCAGGCCAGATAGAATGGCCTGGTTGGCCATATTTTGCCCGTCCCTGGTGTAGATGTACCCTAACATTCCTCTTCCCACCACCTGTCTGATCTCCCTAAGCAGTCTGAAACTCACTATACCTGCTGTTGAGTGTATCTTGCTGTCTCTCTTCTCCGCAAAAGGGCTGCTTCAGTGAGCACTGACAGGTTTGTTGCCACTTAAATGTGAGCTCTTGGGAAACAGGACTGCCTTTTTGTCCTGGTTGTACTCTACCTAGCACAGTGGTGTTGTGATCCATGATGCAGGCTCTTAAGTGCTACATTATTATAAACAGCAATAAATCATGTTAGCCTGGCCCAGGGAGACAAACAAGGCCATGGCAACATTGCTGCTGCATCATTATACAGGATGGTGATATTGCATCGTACAGCATTGCCACATGATGCTTTTTCAGTCCCAGAAGTGACCTGAGGACACATCTTGAGGGTGGTACTTCCAGGATGTTGTCTGCCCTCAGCAAAACTGAGACTATCTCAAGAATCCATGGAGAGGTGGCAATATTACTTGCCCTTACCCTTGATAGGTATGCAGCTTATCTATACTCCCTAAAGGTGATTTGGGAGATAGAGAAGGAAGTATCTTGTGTGATATCATTGCTTCATCTAGGTCTGCAAACTGGGAACCTTTCTATAGAATAACTAAACCAGCCTCTGGGATTTGAATCAAAGGCATATCATTCCTTCTTATGGCAATTCATGGCCATTGGGTACAACTCTATCAACATCCTATTGCAGCTGACATCTCCACTCCCTTTGGACTATGGGAAGGACAGGATGGTCGTGACTGCCTGACCTCCTTTTAATGACCCCTATTTTGAAAAGCCTTCTCTTAGAAGAGGCTCCTGTCTGGGTTAGATGCACAAAACCAAAAGCCCCAGGAAGAGCACCTGGAACTAGGTAGTGTTGACTGCTTCTGAAAATTCCTCTCATTGCAGTCCTGAAGAACTGATTAATGGCCCTGGAGTGGAGTGTTAGCAGCCTAGGGAAGGGAAGCTAGTACAAGAGTTAGGGTCTAGTGATTCTTGATTTGAGAACACTTTGATTTATAGTGACTGTTAAAGCGCTATAAAAATCATCTCCAGAAATTTAATGCATAAAATGGAGCCGTCTCTTTGCAGCATCCAAAAAAAGCTGGAGGGCAATGCTATATATAAACTCCCGTCTTGTACTGGATAAAGTTGGGGCTCCTAAATTGCACTCAGCTGCTGGTAAGAGGCTGACCAAACATGTGCAACAAGTGGTCCTATGAATCATGTATGTAGTTTATAATTTTGTTTGTGGGCTGTGCTTTTTATATTCCTAGTAAGTATGAAGTATAGCTGATGCTGCACCAAAGAGAAGAGTCAAACACGCTGTGCTCTCCTAACAGGCACTTTTTTTTGGTTTCCCTTCATCAAATGTAACATTAATTCAGACTGAAAGTGTATGTTTGACCTTTGTGTATGGGAAAATATAACAGCAGGCTCCATGAGCCATCAGATATTATCTATACTTCCTAAAGCAGGAACTGAGACAGACAAGGCAGGAGTGACCTCCAAACTTTTCCCCCCTAATGTGGTAACATCCATGAGAAAGGTTAATGAGCAATCAGAAATTGGGAGAAATGACAGAGTATGCCCACAGGATCCCTTATCAGCCAGCGATTGTTATGATGATGTAAATTCTGGAATCTTTCAGTTTCAGCCTGGCTAGGGTTAGTCTGGGTGAAAATGCTATGAAAGTAACCTGAAAAAGATACCTGGAACTTGGAGAACAAGTCATCTCTTCCTGTGAATGGGGTTGAAGTCATACTGCATTCATAAAACAGTTGTTGAATGTCCTGATTCATCTCTGGGCTGTAGCTATGGACTATAGGTATTATTCCAAACAACATTTTAGTGAGGAAGATAAAACCCAGGGAATTTTAAAGGTGGGTGGTGAGGAGAAATAAACAAATGCAGTAAATAGTTGAGAGGAATACAGCAGAAAAATAAAATGGCATGTTTCAGCAATCAGGTTGGATGGTGCCTTCATGAATCCACAGGGTTTTACAGTGTCGCCAATACCTAGTATTAAAAAATCATGAGTCAGGCCTTAAAAATCATGAGCTCCTGGGTGCTTATTCCCTTCTGGCTTTTGAGCCTTTATGATTTACATTTTCAAGCTCTTTCCCCCACCCTTTTCTTTTTATTTTATTTCTCTACAAACATGACAGCTGGAAATGTACTTTCTTTTTTTTCCCCCCAAATGAAAGCTGATATACTTTCTTTTTTCCCCCCAAATGAAAGCTGAAATTCTCATACAATCATTTGACTCAGGGAGGGGGGATTGGGGCTTTTGGAAATGTATTGCTAGAGTTGGCAACATTGTTGCTAGTGCATACAAGAGGCAATGAAACAGGTATTTAGAAGCAGATAGAACATCATTTGAGCACTAATAGGGTCCCAATTATCACAGCACTGCACAAGACTACAGGAAAGGAACAGTGCCCCTGTAATTGCTTGTAATCCAATAGCAACTAGATGCCCCAAATGAAACAGGGCTCATTTTACCTACATGTCATAGCAGAGTCTCTGCCTCACTATCTGAATAAATGAAACAGAAAGGCAGTAATATAACCCATGTTTCTGTAGACGTGAAAGTGAGGCACGGTACAATTAAGGGACTGGCCCAAGGGTCAGCAGGGATTGTGTGGCAGAGCCAGAAGCGGACAGCAGATACGCTGAAGTCCAGTTCAGTGCCTTAAACTGCAAGACCAATCTTTCTCTAATGAAGAAAGACTGTCTTTGAGCATTGGACAAAATCCACTTTACTCTGCTAAAAGGACTTGCTGGCACTGAAAGAAGTCATTGAGATTGTGTTTAACCTTCTCATTAAAGTGAAATCGTCATTCACCTGCAAGAATGTCTCAGCTGAGAAGTTAGAACATCAGTGATGCTGGCCAACACCTGCAGGAAAATGCTGCCTGAATTAATAGTATGTCTACAAGGCTTGGCTTTCCTATTTGAGTTTGGCACAAATCAGCAGTGAGACCAACTTGTGTACAGAATAATTAGCAGGAAGTTCTGCTACCGATGCAGCCTATGGGACAAACTGGTCATGCACAGAAAGTCTGGAAATGGCAAAAAATGTCGAAAGCTTTGCACACGGTATTGCAGCTTCACTTTTTGCTTTCCGTGAGGGAGCCCTGAGGATTCTTTTCACGAGCTGCAGATCACCACACATAAAGCAACATAAAGAGTCAGCCTGCAGTCCCAATGGAATACTTTTGTGACTGGAAATCAGGTATTCACTACAAAGCTTTCAGATATGAAATTCCAGCAATAGATCTGTTCATAGTAGATACTTGTAAAGAATATGCTCAAAAAGAGGAAAACTGGCAGAGTCCTCACCCAGACATTGTTCTCTAGCATTATGCCCCATAGATGTTAAAAAGACAGTACAGCTAGCAGCAGTATACTGATAGGCCAGATTGCTTTCTATTAGCCATCTGAGAAACAAGGTCCTCAGACATGGGGATTCTGGTAGTGAAGGGGCATTGTGGACTTGTAAAGCTTATGGGCATTTATACACATACTCCAGGGGGCGGCGAGGGAGGGGCGGTTTAATTACAGCAACTCTAATTGAAGCACCTGGAGCATCACATGTATTAGTGTCCCTGAGCTGAAAAATGGTGGTGGGGGTGCTTTAACTAAAGTTTGTTGAATGAGCTTTAGCTAAAGCACCCCCACTGCCATTTTTCAGCATGGGGATGCTGAAGCACGTTATGCTGGAGTCTTCTGGAGCACAGTAATTACCACGCTCCAACAGACGCAATTAATCGAACCTGCTCTGACATACTGTAACTACAGCACATCAGAACAGCTTTGCTACCTGTGTATAGGCACCCCCTGATGCTCAGAATGGAAAAAAGGAGGCAAAATTGGCCCTAAAGGAGTAAAGTATGTTGAAGAAATAAATTAAAACTGAGCTTTGCATCTTGGAGTGCAGCACACACAACATAATGGTATGAATCCTAAAAGGAAACACAACTGATTGGTGTTGACTAAAGCTGGTAGATGGCTCAAGAGGCAACTGTAGGAATTAGGGTTTGTCCCAGAGTACCATTGTCAGCCTTAGCCCTGGTGGACTGGAACTTGAGTCTTTGCTTAGTACATGGCCTGCACTGAACAACAGAAACAGCTACACCCTGACCTTTTTGCAAGTTGTGTTCAGGAAGGCAGGAGGAGTGTTTGTTTTCTGCATGACACTAGAGAGGTTCTTTGCTCCTCTGGATAGAAAAGCAGTCTAGTGCCATAAATTAGAGCAGCCTACAGCCTCTCTAATGCTCGGTGCCGTGTCAGCCTCAGGAGCAGCCAAGAATCTTATGGATATGAATATTTGAATCCAGTCCTCATGTGCTGTCTCCAGATGGTGCAGTGCGGAAGCACTAACTTCAGACTAGTCAAGATTTGATCAAATAGAATCATAGAGAATTAGGGTTGGAAGGGACCTCAGGAGGTCACATCTAATCCAATCCCCTGCTCAAAGCAGGACCATCCCCAGCTACATCATCCCAACCAAAGCTTTGTCTAGCCAGGTCTTAAAAACCTCCAAGGATGGAGAGTCCACAACCCCTCTGGGTA
>NW_017728972.1:320247-320928 GCF_001723915.1 Gavialis gangeticus
CACCATTTTTGTTACCCTCCTCTGGACTTTTTCCAATTTGTCCACATCCTTTCTGTAGTGAGGGGCCCAAAACTGAACAGAGTACTCCAGATGTGGCCTCACCAGTGCTGAATAGAAGGGAATAATCACTTCCCTTGACCTGCTGGCAACACACCTACCAATTCATCCCAGTATGCTGTTAGCTTTCTGTGCAACAAAGGCACACTGCTGGATCGTATTCAGCTTATTGTCCACTGTAACCCCCAGGTCCTTTTCTGCAGAGTTGCTGCCCAGCCAGTCAGGCCCCAGCCTGTAGTGGTGCATGGGATTGTTCCATCCTAAGTGCAGGACTTTGCACTTGTCCTTACTGAACCTCATGAGATTTCTTTTGGTCCAATCCTCCAATGTGTCTAGGTCACTTTGAATACTAGCCCTACCCTCCAGCGTATCTACTACTATACCCCGGCTTGGTGTCACCTGCAAACTTATTGAGGGTGCACTCTATGCCATCTTCCAAGACACTGAACAAAACCTGCCCCGGGGGCACTCCACTTGATACCAGCTGCCAACTAGATGTTGAACCACTGATTACTACCCTTTGAACCCAATGCTCCAGCCAGTTTTCTATCCACCTTATACTCCATACATCCAGCCTGTACTTTGTGAGCTTGCCTGCGAGAATATTGTGGGCAACCCTATCTA
>NW_017728972.1:325928-333140 GCF_001723915.1 Gavialis gangeticus
AAACCTCCAAGGATGGAGATTCTACTACCTCTCTCTGTAACCTGTTCCAGTGTTTTACTACCCTCCTAGTGAAACTTTTTTTACTACCCTCCTAGTGAAACTTAAACTTCCCTTGCTGCAACTTGAGACAGTCTCTCCTTGTTCTGTCATCTGCCACCACTGAGAACAGTTTAGCTCCCTCCTCTTTGAACCATCCTTCAGGTAGTTGAAAGCTGCTATTAAATCCCCCCTCAGTCTTTTCTTCTCCAGACTAAATAAGCTCAGTTCCCTCAGCCTCTCCTCATAAGTCATGTTCCCCAAACCCCTCACCATTTTTGTTACCCTCCTCTGGACTTTTTCCAATTTGTCCACATCCTTTCTGTAGTGAGGGGCCCAAAACTGAACAGAGTACTCCAGATGTGGCCTCACCAGTGCTGAATAGAAGGGAATAATCACTTCCCTTGACCTGCTGGCAACACACCTACCAATTCATCCCAGTATGCTGTTAGCTTTCTGTGCAACAAAGGCACACTGCTGGATCGTATTCAGCTTATTGTCCACTGTAACCCCCAGGTCCTTTTCTGCAGAGTTGCTGCCCAGCCAGTCAGGCCCCAGCCTGTAGTGGTGCATGGGATTGTTCCATCCTAAGTGCAGGACTTTGCACTTGTCCTTACTGAACCTCATGAGATTTCTTTTGGTCCAATCCTCCAATGTGTCTAGGTCACTTTGAATACTAGCCCTACCCTCCAGCGTATCTACTACTATACCCCGGCTTGGTGTCACCTGCAAACTTATTGAGGGTGCACTCTATGCCATCTTCCAAGACACTGAACAAAACCTGCCCCGGGGGCACTCCACTTGATACCAGCTGCCAACTAGATGTTGAACCACTGATTACTACCCTTTGAACCCAATGCTCCAGCCAGTTTTCTATCCACCTTATACTCCATACATCCAGCCTGTACTTTGTGAGCTTGCCTGCGAGAATATTGTGGGCAACCCTATCTAAAGCCTTGCTAAAATCAAGGTACACCACATCCACTGGTCTCCCACGCTCACAGAGAAGAATGTAATGTTCCTCAGAGACAAATGTAATGTTGCTATGAACATTATATTGGTACATAGCTTACCCCAGAGAAGAATCCTGTTCTGAATGTGCCTCCATACTTCTATCAGGAATGGGTTTGCTTAAAGGGGTGGAGGAGAAGCATGGAAAGAAATAGGAATCCCACCCACAGTCCCTGAATTCCCTCAAGTTACGTTAGCACCTTACGCATCAAGAGGGAGACTTTGAAAGGCCCAGACAGGAGTGAATTTCAAGAGACGCATTCAAGGCCTAATTCACTTAGTCTCTCTCAAAGTCTCCCTCCTAAACCGTTGCAAATCAGCAACTCAGATATTTTTAAAAGAAGAAAAAAACTGAAGAGACAATATCCCTTGGTGTTTGTAAGAAAGGGCCACCCAGAAGGAATGTTTGCACCTGGTAGTGAGCATGTGGAGACTATGCACCTTGCCTGGAAGCAAGTCAATAACCCACTTCTGTTTGTTTGTTCAATACTCATGGGAGGAAAAAATGTTCTTCAAATTGAATTTAGGTAGAGAAGGCTCTTTAGGTAAATGTGATGTCTTTTATTAGACCAAGTAAATAGTTGGAAAAAATATTCCTTGCAAACTTTCGGGTACAAACACCTTTCTTCAGGAACAGGGAGAGTTTGTTGTTTCTTTGTGTCCTCTTCTGGGTAGAAAGAAAGCCAGTATGTAAAATGAAGGTCTGTGAAAATATAAATGCATGGCAGGACAATAAGTGAGAATTGGGAGGTGTCAGGGAGAAAGGGGGAAGAATGAGCTGGTGAAATACAGACAGGTTACCTGGGGTTCTCAGGTGGAAGGCAGGTTATAACGTGCCATGATGCCAATGTCTATATTTGGTTCATGATGTTTTGTATTCAGTAGATTTATGAAGTGAAGTTTGTAGGCTTATCTACAGAAGATGCTTTGTAAATGCCCTTTGAGAATTAGAACTGAGAGACTGGAGAGAGAGTGCTTGTCTTGTGAGAAGTGTGCCCCCACAGGAGGCACAAGCCCTGATGGAGCACTTGTACATGTGACAGGGGTTATATTTGTATAGATGTATATTTTTGTCTTTGATAGATTTCCAGCATGCATTCATTCTGGTATGCATTTATTGTTTGGTTTCTCCTACATATTTCCCATCCGGGCATTTAGTGCACTGTATGAAGTATATCACATTTCTGAAGGTGCAGGCATGAACGACACATCCCCCCAGTGGCTGGGGGGGGCACGGTGGCAGCGGGAGCATGGCAGCGTGGTGGAGCATGGTGGCAGTAAGCGGGGGAGCTCCTGCAGATGCTGCCAGCACTGTCAGCAGCGTGGGAGGGAGGAGGTGGCGAGCGCCAACCAGGTGACCACCCACAGATGCTGCCAGCAGCATCAGCGGTGGCCACCAGGGATCATGGATAACCCGCAGACACCACCAACAGTGTCAGCGGAGCCTTTTTGTAGGGGGTGCACTGCCACGCTCAGGGGGGCATGCACCCCCTACATGTCACCCCTGGGTGCAGGTATAAGATCCAGGAATGGTGATGATTCTGTTGTGGGGAGTAGTTATTGTAGAGGTGGCAATGTTTGGCAGGTTTTATATTTTTTGTCCCAGCATGGTCCGGATCTATTTGGTGTGCTTTGGGCCATAGGAACTTTGTTTCTGGTAATGAGTTTGGTGAGGTTCAGTGCTTGTTTAAAGGTTAGGATAGGTGGTTCTGGGAAGATTTCTTTAAGAATTGGGTCTTCTTCTAGTATGGGTTATAATTGTTTGAGGATTTTCCTTATAGGTTCCAGGGAAGGATGGTATGTGATAACTAATGGGTGTGCAATTTGTGGGGACTTTCGCTTTATACTGCAGCAATTCTTCATGTGGTATCTGGGTGGCTCTTCCAAAAGTATGATCTATCTCTCTGAAGGAGTGTCCTTGTTGGGTGAAAGTCCTTTTGAGATTTGTGAGGTGATGATCACAGGTATTCTGCTCAGTGCAAATGTAGTGGTATTTGACAACTAGACTGTATATTACAGCTTTCTTGGTATGTAAAGGGTGATTGCTGGTTCTATGCATATATGTATGTTGGTCCATGGGTTTCTTGTATATAGTGGTTTGTATTTTACCATTCTAGATATTGATCGTAGTGCCTAAAAAGGAAATGTCAGTGCTGGAGTATTCAAGAGAGAGTCTGATGGCGGGGTGATAGTTATTGAATTTCTGATGGAAATCAATCCAAGACTGCAGGTTTTCAGTCCAGATGATGAAGATGTCATCTATATATCTTAGATGTAGCATGGGTTTGATGGTGCAGTTCTTGAGGATTTCTTCTTCCAGGTGGGCCATGAAAAGGTTGGCATATTGTGGGGCCATTTTGGTGAATGTAGCTGGTCTGGAGGAAGTGTTGGTTGTTAAAACAGAACTTGTGGTGAGGATAAATTGTACAAGTTCAGTAATATCTTTTGCTCTGCACTCTGAGTTGTAATCTTGCTATTGTAGGTATGTAAGGCAGGCAGGCATGGATGTCATCTTGGTGTGGGATGCTGGTATATAAGCTGGTACACATCCATGGTGGCTAGGAGGGTATTGGGGGGAAGGTGGTCTATATTTCTAAGTTTTTGTAGGAAGTTTGTTGTGTCTTGGGCAAAACACGGTCTTTGGGTGACAAGAGGTTTTAGGATGGATGCAATTAGACTTGATAGTTCCTCAGTGAGGGTTCCAGGGTTAGATAGTTTAGGTCTTCCTGGGTTTCCTTGTTTTTGGATTTTAGGGAGCATGTAAAACATCCCTGGATTAGGTGGTGGTGGAATCCAGTTTTGTAGTTTCTCTTGTAGTTCAGATGGAAATGATGTGATGCTGGCTTTGAGTTTTAAGGTGAAAAGGGCAGCTGGATTTTCCTCTAGTTTTTCATAGTAGGTGGTGTCAGAGAGCTGTCTTGCTGGTTTCTTTTATGTAGTCTTCACGGTTAAGGATAACTATAGTTACACTGGTAGACCAGCAGGTGGTGCTCTGAACATTATGTTGGCACTGATGCATTTACAAGAACTATGCCATTTTGCTGAAGAACTGCTTGTAATGCAAAAGGACCAACAACAAAATTCTCCAATTCAAGCAGCCAGGATTATTTCCAGGGAATATTGACCAGGTTCAGAACTGAATGAAGAGCTCTGTCCCCCACCTGATGCTAACTGTTCTGCACCAAATATTCATATATCCACCTGCAGATAAAACTTTAAATGCTTATGAATCTAGTTGTACTTTGCCATAGTGCTCCAAAGGTCTCCTTTTTATTACAATTCTGCATTGTGGTTTTTATTACAATTCTGCATTGTGTGCCAGACTTTTGTTTTTACATAAAACTATTATATGCAAGCATTAGTGGGGAACACCACTGCTTCAGTTTATTGGCTCTTACCCTCATATTAAAATGCCACACCTTAAAACTTGTGGAACTCCCTGTGTATTCAACATGCCTATTTTTAGCTGTTTGCTTATTTGTAAATATACCTTTACATATTTATAAAGTAAAAGAACTGTTCTGGTACATCATATCATTGTGCATCAATGTTCAATATATTTTAGAGCTGCCATTAGAGGAAAAAGGTTTTTGATAGTACACTATTGTTACTTAGCTATTCTGGTGCCAGAAGAAACCAAAATAGTGCATTGGCTTGAGATAAAGAAAAACCACATGGAGGGTAACTAACTTAAGACCCATGTGATGCTATTATTATTCTTTTGTTTTATGACCATAGTATCTAGTAGCTGCAATCCTGCAGCAGAAGCCTGTCGTGCCAGTTGCTGTACATACATGGAATAAAAACCAAGTCCCTGTCCCTAAAAGCTTACAATCTAACAGGAGACAACATATAGATAAAGAGAGCTGGAGGCGTACAATGAAACAATGGGACAATGTTAACATGACAGAAAGTGATCTCAGCACACCAGTGGCATAACTGCTGTCAGTTTTGTGGGCACCAGGAGGGATTTAAAGGAGGATGATGAGGGTGCTTTGTGGATGTTTTTGGGGAGCTCATCCCAAGCTTGTTGGCAGCACAGGAGAAACCTTAAAGATGCTTTGAAAATTTAACAGGTGAGTGATGGACGCTGGAATTCATAGCTGATTGGAGGTTGTACTCAACATCTTACTAATGAATGAGGTGACAGGGAGGGTGAGGAAGGGGAGGTTGTGAAAAGTGTTGAAAGGGAAGACAAGTAATCTAAGTGATGCAATGGCAAGGGGGAGCAAGTATTCCTTCATTAAAGACAAGCTGAAGTTGTTGACTTAGCAGCAGCATCTTGCAAACTTTAAGAGGTCCTGATTGTTTTCAGTATCTTTTGAAGAAGAAGCCATACAACATTTCTCTACTCTGAAACTTGCACCTCTAATACCATGAAAGAATGACATAGGGAGGGAAGATGGCCTCTTGAGATATTTAGAGCTTTCTTTCCTTAGGAGGGATCTGTCGGGAAAATATTATATTCTTACCTTTTGGGTGACATATAGTTCCCTAATAGCTCTCTCTACTTTAAGGTCATAGGAACTTTATGCCAGCAGGCCTTTCTTCAGCTGGCCTTTTAAATTTGGCAATGTCCAACAAAAAGGTTGCCTTGAGAGCCATTTTTTGCAAGTGGTAAATGTAGTTTTCTTTCTTCCAATGTAGTAAGTAGCTGATGGGTCCCCAGTTTTCTCTCACTGCTGAGAGATTGAAACAAAAGTGGATCCTTAGTCTAGCCACCTCATTAAGAAAGGGCTATTCACTGCCCTTCATTGACATTCACTGACATTGACAGTCACTGACATTGAATGATAGCTTGTTAGCTGGTGGTAATTCAGTCACTCTTCCTTGCCTGTGCCAGTATAACATAAATGACCTCAAAGTAGGTATCAGTTCCTTTTTTAGGAGGTACAGTGCTGATTTAGTACCCCTTTCCAAGAATATGCATTTGGGTGCATTCCAGGGTATGGTATGGGCAGGCAAGGAGTCAGCAAAGTTGTTTGTGGCTGTGCTCATAGTCTGGTTACTATTTTGAGGACAAAGGGAACTTGGTATTCCCCCAGCTTTAGTACCTCCACTGATACAGGACCCAAACTGATAATACCTCCCTGGGAAGATGTAAGCTTTATGTTTTGGGATAAATGATAATGTAAGTGCTCATGTGAAACAGTATGGTCAGAATAGACCACATTTGGGTACTGTGTACTATTATCAAGCAGACTCCCATGCTTGTGGAAAGCTCCATATCAGATTGTCTTTATAGGTTGATTCTTTTGTCTGTTCATTGTGGTATTTAGGGAAACTTGCAGTTAGAGCACTAGGGAATAAAGGTGTGTATACACTGTCATCAAGAGGCAAACAAATTTTGGGGCACTGTAATGCAGGAATGGTATCAGTATGAAGTCCTGAGAGGGCAGGGACTAGGTACACACCCTGGGAAATGGGATTATTCTGAGCCAGATGGCAAAGGTACCTCACCTGTACAAATTCATGGCCTTATTGTGGCTTATGAGTTCAAACATTTCAGATTATTGTTTCTGCTTTCCTGAATTTACTGTTGATAGATTTTATTTTTCTGTAAGGTGCTTGCACCAGATGGATTCCTTCCTTCAGCCCCAAAACCTTTTGGCTTCAGTGAGGATGTTTGTGTGAGAAAGCCCAGCAGTATTTGGCCTAATGGACATTGAGATTTGGTTTGCTTTTTTACTAAATTAGATCCAGTTATGCATTGCTGGAACACTGAAATGGCCCCAAGTGCCTATCTGAACCTTGCTTTGTTGAACTTAGCCTAAAGGGAGGAAAGTAGATCCGGCAAACTACAGGCCCATCAGCCTGACCTCTATCCTGGGGAAGGTCTTGGAAAAGATTATCAAGGAGGCCATCCTTAACAGACTAGCTGAAGGCAATATCCTGAGGGATACCCAGCATGGGTTTGTTGCAGGTAGGTCTTGCTTGACCAATCTGATTTCCTTTTATGCCCAGGTGACCTATCACCTGGACAAGAAGGAAGAGATCGACATTGTATACCTTGACTTTAAAAAAGCCTTCAATCTGGTATCCCACGATCACCTCTTGGCTAAACTGGCCAACTGTGGCCTTGACGTCACCACAATCCACTGGCTGGGGAACTGGCTCCGTGGTAGGACCCAGAGGGTGGTGGTCGATGGGAGTCAATCGTCTTGG
>NW_017728972.1:333157-339100 GCF_001723915.1 Gavialis gangeticus
GGGGTGATCTGGTGGCCACCTATAAATTTATCGGGGTGCTCATCAGGATCTGGGGGAACAACTGTTCACCAGAGCCCCACAAGGGATGACAAGATTGAACGGTCACAAACTCCACTGTGACTGGTTCAGGCTGGACATACGAAAGAACTTCTTCACTGTCCGAGCCCTCAAAGTTTGGAACAGTCTGCCACCTGAGGCGGTTCAAGCACCTACATTGAACCCATTCAAAACACATTTGGATGCTTATCTTGCTGGAATCCTATGATCCCTGCTGACTTCCTGCCCCTGGGGCAAGGGGCTGGACTTGACGATCCTCCGGGGTCCCTTCCAGCCCAAATGTCTATGAAATCTATGAAATCTATGAAATTCACAGGTGACTTGACTGGTGGCATAAATTAGACTGGGGAGCATTAGCAGGTGAGAGACAAAAGGACAGGTAAAACAGGATGTTGTG
This sequence comes from Gavialis gangeticus, assembly GCF_001723915.1. Classification (NCBI taxonomy): domain Eukaryota; kingdom Metazoa; phylum Chordata; order Crocodylia; family Gavialidae; genus Gavialis; species Gavialis gangeticus. The sequence goes on from NW_017728972.1 coordinate 333,612, forward strand.
AGATAAAGCATTTGCTCTATACCCTAGATTAAACTGTATCTTCTAGTTGTTTTCCTTCCCTGCCACAGCTCTGTCTTCCTCCTCCCCATCACAAAATCACTTTCTGAGCTTACTGATATGTGCATATCGCCATTTGCCTGACCTGATAGTCTAAGGCTGAACACTTATCTGCTTGTTTTTGGGCTCTGAAGCTTTCCAGTGTATATTCTTGCTCTAGGTGATATGGGCAAGGATCCTGTTGAACTGGTCCAAAGTGTTCCTCTCTGGGGTTTAAAAGGCATTCCATTTGTCTTATTCATGCAAGAAGTAATTTCCCTTAATACAACAAATTATTTTTGTCTCAGGTTGGTTATTATTACCTCAGCCACTCCACCAGCTGCTCTCATATAGATTAACCAAAAGAAGACAGGCCAGCATCTTCTGTGCCAATGACAAGATAAAGGGTGGTTCCAGGGTATGCCAAAGAAAAAAAGATTGTACAAAACCAGGAAACCACAGAAGAGCTAAATCTTTTTTTTTTTAAATTGCCAACCAACTACGTCTATTTCTCAGATATTATGAAATAAAACCTGGTTTAAACAGATGTAACACTAACAGTGCCTTTTGCTAAGTTGTGTGTGCTCTAGAATGTGAAAGTACTTGACGCTGGAGTTGTTTCACTGTGTTCAGTCGAAGATTTGGACCCTTGCGAGCCAACAGGACTACTGTCCTGAAAATGGCTTAGGAGTTCTGTGGGACTAATTGCATGTGATGATGGCTCACATTCGTAAATTGGCAGAAGAGTATACTACTGCTGCACTAGAATGGCTGATTTGTCATTTTATTAGTAAAATATGCAGCTTTATTTTTCCTCATTGATTCTTGAACTGTATTGGTCCTTTTATCCAGAGGTGTAACAAAAAGATTCTGTGCCCTTGGTGGCAGTGGCAGCTGTCCCAGCAGTGGCGATAGCTGTCATTCTTGTGCTCCCTATAAGTTAGTATCCAGGGCTTGTGCCACAGTCACCCACCTCTATTTATGTTGCTACTTTCCCGCCCAGAACTTTGCCAGTCCACATATAACATTTTTGTGCTGCTGGAAAAAAATTATAATGATGCCTACTGCATAAAAATATTTGTCTCAATTATTTATTTAGTGCCAGCTATTTATTTAAGCCCATGTGGATTTACACCTGTCTGACAAGGTAACGGAAATTAAAAGGAAAGTGCATCTAAATTATGCCATCTGTAAGGTTCTTGTCTGAGTAGTGCAAAATGGTGCCAACATAAATCAGTGTAGCATTTTGCTGAAGACATGTTCTCACTAGCCACAGAATTGATTAAAAATGCAAATTATGCAACATATTCTTTGCATATATTGAATGTTTGGATATAGTCAACCACCCCTAATACAATAGACACCAGAACATATATTGAAGTCCTCTAAATGGATTAGATTATTTGTTTGTTAGCCCCCTACCCTGTTCATATCAAAAGAAGAGGTGGGGTTTTAGGTTCAGTACAACATTCCTAGACTTCTGGATTAAAAGACCTGGCATGAACAGGAACTCTCACACACAGGCTTGGAACATATATTTATCAGAGGCTGTGAAAGTTGGAAAGTTGGTACAAAGTACAGCTACTTAGGAACTTTTCAGGAACAAGTTCTTTTTTTCCCTAGAAAAAATTGTCAAGTTTGATGCTTGGAACATGCTATTTTTGAAAAAATGTCTACTGGGGAAGATATTGCTGGTTCAGGATGTATTTACTGGTACAAATGAGAGACCCCAGAGTAGCCAGTAGTCCAGAGGTTGTGGCAGTCCCCTGGGATGGGGAAGAATCACATTCAAGCCTCTGGTGTGGTGATTCAGGCTAGGGAATTGAACCTCCATTTGCTATCTCCCATTCAAGTCCCCTAACCACCAGACTATGAGCTATTCAGAAGTAGGTTGGAGCTAGTCCAGTTTTGTTTTCCATTGACCTCTGTTAGTAAGTGAAGAGAAGCAAGTTTCATGTACAGAACGCTAGAATAAGAAAAGGACTGTATTTGGACTGCAAGAATTTGAATCTTTGTTAGAAGTGCTGTGTGCTCTGTGCTGCTACTTGCAGCCATGAGTGTGTGCTTGGAGGTATTACAAAATCCTCTAAACACATGGAGCTTCCTGGCATCACCCTCAAAATCATCCACACTACAACTTGTGTCCCAACCTGCAGGAACCACAGATTGCTACAAAGAGTAGTTTAAGATTGCTCTCTTTTACCATTTGTTTGTGAGCAAGGGGAAAAGACTGAATGAGCCAGAGCTTATTTGCATTTCAGTTATGTTACCATTTGGGACATTTGGGTTAAACACAGTTAAATATTGAGTTTGGGCTTAATGCCACTATTATCCTGGTTGGGTGTTGACAGGGTAGAAGAACTGCATGAAGCGTATGAGGAGTGAAGGGTCTCTCTTACTGAAAAACAGCATCATGGCAAGGTTGGGTAGTAGACACTGAATTAAAGGGAGAAGGCAGAAGACAGGGATGGAGAGCTCTTACATTTAGTGTGAGTGCCTTTCTGGTGGTAAGGGATACCTTAAGGGAGATAGGTGTGTGTGTGTGTGTGTGTGTGTGTGTGTGTGTGTGTGTGTGTGTGTGTGTGTGTGTGTGTGTGTGTGTGTGTGTCTGTCTGTCTGTCTGTCTGTCTGTCTAAGAGTCAGCATAGAGCTGAGGAGGTTTGAGGTGATGGGGAGAGATGAGGCAGTGGTGAGACAACCTCAACATAGTGGAAAGGACAGAAAGTTTGTGATTGCTTGGACTAAAGCTGCAGAAAATAGCAACTGCCTGAGATACTCTGGTAAGGACTTCACAGTACATGATTAGACCTGTGCTCCTATCACCTGGGACAAGTAGTGGAGTCCCTGGACAAACTCAGAAGAAGGAGAGACTGATCTGAAATTTAGATTCTCCAGACCCATGAAAAAGAGCTGTGGGAGGGGTGCGGCACAGGAAGGAAGGAAGGAAATGGCTAATGCTCAGATTCATTGCCTCATTAGCCACCAACAACTGTGAGGAAGGCTGAGATTAAGATGATGGCCAAGATAACATTTGAGTGGCAGTCTTGCCTAATAGATGATGTTTTGTTAATTACCAGCTTCCCATTTTTTTTCTGTACCCTGCCTGCACTTAAAATTCTTTTTGTTGAATCCCTTCTAAATGATTTTTTGTTTCCAGCCTTCTGGCTGTGGGGATGGTGGTTCTAGACAGTGCTCATTTTCAGAAGGACTCCACAGATAACTGAACACAGACTTTTTTTTTTTTTGCTGCTAGCATTACCTGGTAGAAGGGCTACACATATTTAGAAATTCACTGCAACAGGACCTGGAAGCTAGGTGAGTGCCCTAGCCAAGGGGTGGCCAACCTGTGGCACAGGCAGCTTCTGTCTACAGTGAATGGCAGATTGGGGAGGGGAAAGACAATGGCAGATAGAGCAGAAAGCAGAGCAGTAGATTAGACAGTGGGCCCAGGACCGGGAGCAGAAAGTAGAGCAGCATATAGAACTGTGGAAGTGGAGTAACACTCAGGGGGGGTGCAGGGCTAATTTGAGGCATGCCTGCCAAAAAGTTTGACCTGCACTGCACTAGCCAGTGGGCTGGTGAGTATTTTGTATGTTCTTGGTTCCCCCGCCCCCCCAAAATAATAATAACTTTGAAGTACCTAAGTTTCATCCTAATGTGGAAAAGGAAAATCTTTCCTGGGATGGAAAAACTATTTTCAGCCCAGCTCTTTGTAAACAGGCTTTTGTCTGAGATCATCAGCACTTCTGCTTCTGCAGGGAAAGTGGAAGCTGGGGCAAAAATGCATCTTTTCATTTGGGTCCCTGAAATGTTCTCAGTGCAGTGCCTGAAGGAAGTCACTTCATTTTTTCTAGCTTCATTTCCCCATCCTTTCAAATGAGCTTAATCTGAGCTCACTTCCTTCTCTGGGAAGGATTATTTAATGTCTAATTCAGTATTTTGAAAAACTAAAACATGCCAGAAAAGCTACCTTTGCTAATAGAGAGGTCACTTGTGACTATAAAAATACCCAAACACTCAAAAGGATTGTGGGGTACTGGAGGCCTGTGGTGCTAGAGAGATTTAGGACATTTTTCCTGCAGCTCTTGATGAAATATGAGATCAGGCTCAAGGTTTGGGCTGAAGGCAGCCTGCACTCAGCTAGTTGGATGTGATATTAACTAAATAACTCCCTTGTGTACCCCTGGCTACAGCGGGCTTTCAACCATGCCTGATTGCTGGGCCACCTAGGCGAGTGGTCCTCAACCTTTTGAGGCTTGAAGGCACCCCTGGATAGGCTTGGAGAAAATGCCAGCTCTCAGTTTTCATTCATGGGTTGCTCTTTTTTTACTACAGAAAAATACTAGAGCAAGTCTTCTGTTGCAGTGATCTCAGAAAGCTCACAACAGACCTGAACACTATGGATCCCTATTTGAAATCTCTGGGTTAATTGTTGAACCACACTGGCATGCCTAACACCACTGTGGTACCCTGCAGCGCCTTTGGAAGGATTTCAGGGCACTCCCAGGGGAGGATGAGGAACCTGGCTGAGGATCACAGACTTAGGCTCATGTAAATTTTTTTAAGCCTTCCCTCCCCACCCGCACCCCACCCTTTTTTTTTTTGGTCTGGAGGTCAGGGCAGCTACTGTTCTAGCTATGGGGCCATCCGCCATGGCCTGCCCACTTCCCTTGGGCACTGGGTTGGAGGAGCCCTGAGGCACTAGTGGGCTGCGGGGCTGCAGGGGAGACACTATGATAACTCTCAGGTCCAGGGTAGATTTGAATGGCACTGTGTAGAGGTGCATCCCTGTCCAGTGGGGGACAGGATGCCCTATGAAAGTCTTATAGTTAGCTTCCCACTGGCCAACTTCCAGCAGGAGGATCTTGGCTACATGCCTGCTTTATGGAAATGGGGGACTCCCCCCCCACTTGCTCCTGTGACCTGTGGGAGACTTGGGGGCATCTGCAGGATGCCTGCTGATGGATTTGGGAGCATCTGAAGCCCAAGGATGAAAAGTCTGGGGTGCAGGATCCTCGCTGCTTGCAGTGCCACATAGGGTGTTTGAACGATTGCGTGTTGCTCAGTCGAAAGGATTTGGCACCGATTTGGTATCCAGGTTGTAGCCGTGTTGGTAGAGGCAAAAGGAGAAGTATCGCCTCTGCCACGGAAACTGCTTGACTAATTTGCCCTGGAAAACGAAAAATCCCGCCCCCCCCCCAAAAAGGAGGGGGAAGGGACACGTAGGGCCTTGCCCCAGGGCAGACCCGGGTCTCCTGCCCCCTCTCCCAGTGCCCGGGGCGGAGCCGGGGGCCGGGTCCCTCAGGCCAGTCCCTCACTGCGCAGCTGGCGGAGCTGCCCAGCAGGTGGCGCTGCGCCCCCCTCCGCCGCCCCGTCGCCATGGTGACCGCTGGGCGCGTAGCTGGGCCTACGGAGCTGACGCAGTGGGCGGCCCCGGCGCGGGCGGAGGCGGA
>NW_017728972.1:344100-360308 GCF_001723915.1 Gavialis gangeticus
CCGGGGCAGCGCGCGCCGCGCCCAGGGGCGTGGGTTTGTGAGGAGCAGGGTCCCTGGGGCAGGTGCTGCCGCGCCCGGCGGCGTGTGTGGGGCCACGGGCACGGGCACGGGCACACACAGGCATCATGTACGTGTAGGTGTGATGCACTGCACACATGGCTGGTGTGTGCGTGTGCGTGCTCCAGAGGTATACGGGGGTGGCGGTGTATGTACACATAGCTATCATGTGTGCGTCAGGTGTGTGCGTGTGTGCAGATACAGTGCACCTCTCTGCATGTGTGTAGCTACATCTACATATGCACACATATATATCGCTATAATGTGCATTTAGATACATATATACACACGTAGTTACAATATATGTCTGTATGCATATATATAGCTATAATATATATTAAATATATGTGTGTATGTGTATATATATGTACATACACACATATATAGCTACAATATGTGTATGCATATATATAGCTGTAATATATATTATAGTTATGTGTGTACACATGTATATACACATGTGCACACATATATGTAGCTACAATATATATACATAAGCACACACATATAACTATAAAGTGTGTATGTATATACACACTTTATAGTTATAATATATATACATACACACATATATAGCTGTAATATCTATTTTATATGCATCTGTATATATACATATATGTGTGTATATGTATACATATTGGAGATATGTGTGTGTAACTACTATATATGAGATGTACATGTATATATATATACACATATATGTAGCTATAATATATATTAGATATGTGTGTGTATATACACATATATACAAATGCCTATATATGCCTATATGTGTGTACACTCACACACACATATATACACACACGTGTGTATCTGTGTGGCACAAGCTTTTGGGACCTGTAGCTCACTTCAGCACAGCATCTGATGAAATGAGCTACAGCTCACAACAACTTGTGCTATATCTGTCTGTCTGTCCCTCTCTGCTGTCATTAGTCTATAAGGTACAAATCTACCCTGCCTTCTGCTTGACTTTAGACTAACATGGTGAACTACATCCCACTGAAAGAGGCCACTGCCTGTAATTGGCTGGTATTGAGAGTTGGGTGGCTGTGGTAGTCTGAAGTTAGGCAGAAGGCAACGTAGAGGCACACTTTTATGGATTAACTAAATCAGAGATGTATGTGTGTCTGTGTGTGTTTGTGTACACACCCACATACATATATATAGCACAAGCTTTTGTGAAGCCAGATTTAGTTCATCTGATGCTTTCTGGCATGTCAGGAAAGGTGCGTAGCACTTCCTCTGGGTGGCAGGGAGAAATGTAAGGGTGTATGTGGTCAGGGTCAAGCAGTAAGTGTTTTGAAATCCTCGTGGCTTGGAGATAATGAAATGGCAGGATGTGGCTTCCAGCTCCTCTGCATGCAGCTTTTGTAAAGATAAAGACTTAATCTCTTGGTTTTCTGATATTGGCTTTTTCTGGAGAGTATGTGATGGGAAGGTGGCTGCACTTCTGTGGAGGTTAGCTGTTGTCTGAATGAGAGCAGGGGATCATCCCTTGGGCAATGCTGGAAGGTTTTCAAAATGGAAAATTTATTCTTGGGATATGTTATTAATTGGTGTATGGGTTGGTTTTCTATCCCACAAAAATTGCATTGAATGCTAAAACTATTAGGTACTCTCATGCATAAAGGAGCGGTAGTACATTTATAACAGCAGAGTGCACCAAACAGTGGAGAAACCCCTAGAGAAATTTGCCCCATGCCTCCGGAGCTGAGTAAATACCATGGGGGCCCCTGAACTCAGGTGCCAAAAGCCTCAGAAGACAACTAATTAGGATAAGAGCTCCTCTTTAAACTGCATTAAAAAAAATAAACATGAACGGTCCATATTTTGGCACCATTACAACATATACTTTCTTTGTGTCAAAGTATGAAAAAACCTAAAGCAACAACTTGACAGTACATGCCCTATTTCTACAGAGCATCTCTGCTAGGCCTCAATGGTACTGATTTCTAGAAGCAAAGGAGTAAGCTACTCCATCAAAATTCAAGTACCACTCATGACACTGCGCTAACACAAGAGGGTTGTCAGCTTGAAAGAACCAATTAAAAGTCATAACAACTGGATTACTCTGGTGCCCCACACAAAAGTTTCTGCTTAGCAGCAACCCAAAATACACCAGAATGCACACAACTTGAGCAGGCTCTTATCAATATAGAAACATTGCTCACAAACTAGAACTAGAAATTTAGGGGCACAGTGGATTTCCATAAGGGATCAGTTGTGCAACCAGTGTGACATGAGAGATTTTCTCCTCCAGGGAGAGTAGAATATGTAAGAGCTTGAAGAGAAGTCCTTGCTGAAATGATCAGAAATAAGAATTTAAATTGGAAAAGCTGAGAAAAGTGTACAACTAGGAGACAAGAGAAGCGGGGCTGATCAAGATGCATCTGTTATTGCATCAAAAATGGATGAAAGTGGGCACAGGTATAACCCTCCCCCCCTCAAAACTACTCAGAAAGATTGACCTACTTAGATACTTGATTCATTGCAGTCAATTCCTTGTCAATGCTTGTATGAATATTCATGTCATAGTCTTATTTAGCTGTGCACTTGTGGGTTTAGATGGCAACAAAGGGGTGTTTGACAACATCTGGAGTGTTCACTGAGGTTGTATACATCTCCCACTGAAAGCTGAAGATGCAAACCCTTAACTCCCTGCTGCTCTTTGTGACAAGTCCAATTTACGTGCATGATTCTTGGCCTATAGCTGCTTGTGTTCATATCTTTACAGCTGCCTGTGATTCCCCGTGGGATGTGAATAAGATAATAACAGATTTCCTTGAATCCCTCTAAGTTTTCAATAGTGTCTGAATTTTGTGATACCAGTGTTGATGCTGAGAAGGCAAGAATGTCAATAATTAGTGGCCTTTTAACATCATAATATATGTCAGCTGAAATTTTTCATGTTTGGTCTCGGTTTAGAAGTAAATTCTTCTGGGAAGGAATGCAGAAGAAGAACAATTCTGCTGTTTTTGAGCTGGAGCAAAAATGTTATATTAATTATAAAGAAAATTCTGATAATTTTCTTGGTTTCTGATAACCCATGCTTCTCAGCCCTCTCCTCAGACACAGCTCACGCAAAATAATACAGGGTTTAAAAACGCTATTTTGTGTTGTACACTTGCAGGGCCACATTTGATTATACGATCCTTTTTATGTTAAGGTAGCGAGTGATTCTGCTGTGGTTTAGAATTAAGTAGTCTTTTCTATAGATGTCTTTTCTCATGCAGGGAGATTCCACACTTCCTTTAGAATGGGTACCCTTCCTGTTGGGAAGTCTGACTGCACCTTTCTTTTTCTCTGGGAAATCAGCTCATTTAGCTTTTCAGCTTGCCACCTAAGTAGCAGTTCATTAGAGCTAATGGGCTCAGTGTTTCTGGTAATGATCTTGAACAAGTACATCCTGAGTTGGTTGGAGGAGTACAGGAGTTCTAGGAAGTTTCTTTTAAAGAGACAGCAGCTAGGATGCTTGAAAGGGTGGAATTGTTCTCATCTGCTTTCACAGCTAAGGGACTTGTCAGTTATGGGATGAAAAACTTCAGGGGGGAAAGGAATCAGTGAAAGGCTTGTGCCTCAGAATCTACACTGACAGGAATATGACAAGCAGGAAACATGGACTTTCTTCTAGATCTGTGGATAATTTTTGGATGTCATTTCTTGTTGGCATAAATTCTTCCTAAGCAGGTCGTGTCTTCCTATTCAAAGTTGAATTAGCTAGATATGTTTTTCTTGCTGCACTATCCACACCAGGCCCTTCCATTTTTAATCTACTCCTGCCAGAATACTTTTATGTGGACTCTGCTTTGTGATAGTGGGCGTGGCCACCATGGCCATCGTTAACTGCATGCCTTCGCTTTCATCTCTACCACCCAATTTTACAGTTGCTAATATCTTTCTGAAGTTGTTCTCCGTGGGTAAAAATTTATGAGGCACGTTCTCCGCTCAACTATAGCTCGTCCTTTGTTTCCTTTTGTTTAAGAAACTTTGACCAAGAATGGTTCTGCTGATTTGGGGTAAGTGGAAAGTAAAAAATAACTACCCATTATAAAAAATTGCTTGCTTTCTTGAAATGCTTGAGAATAGCTGGCAGTTAAAAGTGAGTCTTAGTCAGGGCAGGGAAATAGCACTCTCTGAGGTAAAGGGCCTGCAAGTGTTCTGTTGCAAATTGAAGCCTGCCCCTTTGTGCCCCCTGTACTGTGCCTGTAGAGTCAGTAATTATAGGGTCTTTGTTTCTCAGATTGAAGTGATGGCATTTTTCCTCTTTGTATTACAAGCAATAGTAGGGATATATAGGAACCTGTAGTGCAGGATACTCAGCCCTCTTAATTATTATTATCAGTGAACTTATGTACCTGATCATGCAAGAAAAGAGTCAAATAGCAGCTGTCTTCCTTATCCTGAGCTTGTTTCTCCATAATCTTAGTATAGTTAGGAGTACACCTGTAGGTATCTGTTGCTCAAGGCCATTGGCCTGTAGACTGTGTTTTTCCAAACTTTGGAGTTCTGTGATAGGTCAGGGGTTTTGCAGAAAGCCAAAGGATAATGGCAGGGTGCTGCCATTGCTAGGCCAGGTGGCTTGGATCCATGTCATCTCACATGGCCTGTGAAGCCAGGAGTGTGGTTTCTGCAGCAGAAGTCATATGAATGGGTGCCATGACTTCATGAAGTTTGAAAACCACTGGCTTAATCCAAAGTTTTGCCTCAAGGGACAAGAATTGAACTGGGTTGTAATGACAATTCAAATAATGCAAGCATGAAAAACTTTAAATAAACTAACTTTAGTACGGTGCTCTCCCACCTTTCAGTAGGAGATCACATTTGGCATTTAAAAGCAACCCAAGACCTACCCTGTGCTGCCCCCGCACTACCTAGCAGTTAAGGCTGTGGGGTGGGAAGTGGGCTGATCAAGGCAGAGTGAGAAAAAAATTATTTGGGGGTGCACCTCCCCAGCCAGGGCCCCACTCAACTTACCCCTGTTCCTGCCTCTGTGGCACTGTCCTTCACCATGAGGCCTTGATCTAGCCCCCTCCCCGTCTCCACAGACTGACCTGCTGGGTTGAGCTGCAAGCAGCAGGCACTCAGCTCCCCATCCCAGCTCTCAGATAGGCACCAAGAGGCTCAGAGATTTACCTGTGGATCAAGATCTACTGGTTGGTAACCACTGTTCTAGTACATGTGGATAATTATAGTATTGTACTTGAGAAACAGCATATGGTTATGTAGACCACCACAATGAAAAAGCATACACCAGGACACTGTTAAGGTTGTGAACGTAGCATTTATCATTATCATTTCCTGGAGGTGTTCCTGCAAAAAGAGAGTTCAGGCTGAGATAGCACTTCTTTTTCAAAATCCTGTTTTCAGTGGCTTATTTCTTTCCATCCCTTTCCTCCTTTCCCTCAAAGAGGAGTTTTGGCTTATTCTCCCTTCCCTGGTACCTTGGTGAATGCCTTTGTAAGGCTGTCAGGATTCAAAGAAGGTTGTCAAATTTCAATTTTGCTTCCTTGCTCCCCTTTCCAGCAAAAGGAGGAAAAAAAAAGCATGGTGAGCCAAGTCTTGCCAGCATCTCTGCAACAAAGATTAGAAGTTAGGTGACTGTGATTAAGGCACTCCTTTTCTTCCTGTGCACCCACCTTTGCAGCTCACTGCAGGTCTGTTGTAGTAGTATGGTGGGAATGCTTTTCCTCTGTCTTTGCTGGAGTTCCTGAGGGCTTTGATGGGGAGGTGTGGCCTTGGCCCCCCCTTAAATTGCCCACAGATGTCTGTGGTACTGCAGGTGCTGCTTCTCTGACTTCACAGATTGTAGTGCTGCTGGTGTTTTAATTCAGCAATCAGCCTGATTTTTGTTGCTTCTTCCAAGCTTTTGCTGTGAGGATTCACTTAAATTTGCAGGTGGATTTTTCTCTTCTCTCTTTGGCCATACTAGGAATTTCTTTCTGGGAGTAGGAAGAGAATGAGGGTTGTGTGGAGCCAAACATGCACTAGTATTTAAGAAATTAGGTAGTAGGCCTCATTCATATCTCTTGCTTATTTACTTTCATGATCACATAATACTAGGTAACTATGTTAATAAGACACTTTCTTCTTTAGTCTGCTCCTGTTTCTGTAACCCTATTTATAGTTATTTTTTACTGCACATACATGTGCAGTGTTCCTTAATTGAGTAATGAAAGACCTTCTTGCAGTGCCTGTGCAGGTGTTGTTAAGGTTACTGTGGGGACCTTGAGTGCATGTTCCATGAGGGCTTTTGTGCTGGTTAGAGCTCAGTACTGCTCCAATATGGATGTTTTCTATTCTCCCAGACCGTGTTGTCAGGATCTAGTGCTGTATACACTGCCATTCTCTCAGAGGCTCTGCTGGACTGAAGATGCCTTGTACCTTCATAAGTGTACTAGCTGTGAATGCTTCCAGAAGCAGGAGGGCTGCTCCTCCTAATATCTACCTGTGCAAGTCCTCCTCTAGCACACTGTGTCAGTACATCAGCATTGCTATGAGGATTATTTTCATAAGTGTTTATGCCCCCCCTCCCTGCTTGTGAGAGAGCATGTTTGATGCATTTCAATAATTGCAACCCTTAAGGCAGGGAGAACTGCTTGGAAGGAATAAGTAGCAATTCTGTCCTATGGTTCAGTGGCTTGTTCTTACAGCTCAAATTGAAATATGAGATTCATGGTATGAAAGACTCATTGAAATGTATACTTGATGAATAAGAAAGTCTTTTCCTCCTTTGAAGACATGGTGAGGTGGCTTTTAACCAGTCCTCTTGGTTACTGAGAGCAGATAACTAACTTGTGAGTGTGATGCGAGCCTACTTTAAATAAACAAGAATATTATTTGGTCTGTATGAAAGATGCCTTCTCTATCTTCCCTCTGTCAGGCTCAGTGCTCTACGGCAGTGGTTCTCAACCTTGGTAAGCTCCAGGTACCCCTTGGAAAATGCCAGATCTTAGTTTTCAGCTGCTTTTTGATTATGGAGAAATTATAGAGCAGTTTTCTGTAGCAAAGAACTCAGAAAGACCACAACAGGTCAGAATATTTTTAGTACCATGGATTCCTATTTAAAATCTGTGGGCTTGTCTTGTGAATCATGTTTGCACACCTAACAGTGCTAACATGGCACTCTGCTTGAAAATCCCTGGTTTACGTGTATGATTCTTAAACTGAATCTGAGTAGTCTCGGGTTCAAATCCCAGATGAGCCCCCAAGTGAGTTCTTGCTTTCTGGTAGAATAGAGGAAGTACAAGTAGGGCAAGTAAAGTGTTTGGAGTTGAACAGAGGGGTAAGGATGGGAGAAACAAATAGATTTGATATACCATAGTAATAGTCTGGATATAGAAAGGATAGTAAAAGTAGGCACAATATCATGGAAGCACACTTTTAGTTTTTATTTAGAAGGTTAAGCTGAGCTTAGAAACAAGTTTGGGCTCCTGTGCTCATCAGTGCCTGCTGGAGGAGGGGCAGTGTACCTTCCTATGTTCTGTATCTTTTGGAAGGAAGGGTCAAGCTGACTATAATACGTTGGTATCTCTTGTCATCATGGCTTTGTGCATTGTGTTTGCTGTTGCTGTATATACCACAGGGATGGTTCTATCAGTGGCTGGAGCACAGTCTTAACTTTGTCAATCTTGGCTTTTTCTGCACAGTCATCAAAAAACCTGGCAAAACTGGGGGCTGAGCTTCTCAGTCACCTGCAAATGAATTACACTAACTTCTGTGATACGAGAAATGAAGCCAGATGGTTCTGAGATGTGTAAAGTGCACAAAACCAGTTCTGGCTCTCCTAAAAGAAAGTTTATCTAACCCTGCCATTTTGTGTCTTTCAGTCTAATAGCCCCTTGTTGGCCTTGTCAACATACCTCAAAAGAGCCCTAATGGGGCATCCTTAGCAAAATTCAGCCTAGCACTGTCAGTGACTTCCCTTTTTATGTAATTTTGATTCAGCATTAATTTCTGGGCTGGTCCCTTTACACTTTCCCTGCATTTGAAAAGTTGGCTTCATCAAGCTGGATTATTTCCAGATTGTTTAGCCAGTGATTGCTTAGAGATCTGCTTGAGGGTGGGGCTCCTCTCCTCATCTCAGCAGCAGAGATGGCCCAGGTGGAAGAAGGCTAAGAATAGAGCTAAACTGAGGTGTTTCAAAAGTTTTCCATCTTATTCTTCCAGAGAGGCTGTCTTTCCTGTCCCTCCTCTCCACTGTACAGTCATCTGAGAATTGCAGAGGGGTATGTGTGTGTGGGTAGAGGCATGGGGGAAATTAAAATCTTCAAACCACAAGATCCTCCCCATTGGGGAGAGCAGTTGAGAGTGAAAACTGTAAAGAGGAGGAAGAGGAGGCTGGAATGAACCCTGCATTCCTGTCCCTGCTGCAGAGCAACCACATTTGAAGAACAGAAGCCACAACCTCTGAGACCTACACAAGAGAATAAAAATATTTGAAGGCATTCAGTTCCCATGCAACCTCCTTTTTTTTTTTTTCTTAAAGCAGGATCTTATGTTGACACTTAGAATCATAGAAAAAACTTCATTCATCACATCCTGGCTGGAGGGATTTATCTTCTAAACTAAGCAACTCTAGCACTTTGGCGTTTCTCATTTTGTATGCACAGTCTAATGCTGTTATGTGTTCCTCCCCCATTCCTTCACAGCCGCAAAAGCTAGCATTTAAATGGTATGGGGATGAATATTATCGAAAACTCCAAGATGAAAAGAATTAGATTAACTAAGCATAGTGAAGGAAATTTAAGTAGGTTTGGCACAATGGCAGATGGATTTTTTTTAATATCACCTATCTGCAGCCTGACCCAAAACAAAACCTTAGAACAAAAAATGCCCAAAAATGAGGGTGCCAATCTGACTCCAAGATCTTAGTTTCAGACTTGCTGGAGACATAGGCTCATCCACCATGCATCTCACCATGCCTCCTTTGCTCTAATACCACTTGGAGGGAGTAGTAGATGTGCTGGAGGGTAGGGCTAGGATGCAGAGAGGCATTGGCAAATTGGAGGACTGGACCAAAAGAAATCTCATGAGGTTCAAGAAAGATAAGTGCAAAATCCTGCACTTAAGATGGAACAATCCCATGCATTGCTATGGGCTGGGGACCAACTAGATAAGTAGCAGCTCTGCAGAAAAGGACTGGGAGTTGCACCCCTTTGGAGAGGTGGTAATAAAAGCCAACAGTATGCCCTTGTTGCAGAGAAGGCTAATGGTATACTGGGCTGCATTAGTATGAATGTTGCCAGCAGATCAAGGGAAGTGATTATTCCCCTCTGTTTGGGAATGGTCACATCTGGAGTACTGCATTCAGTTTTAGGCCCCCCACTACAGAAAGGATGTGGAAAAATTGGAGAGAGTTCAGCAGAAGGCAATGAAAATGGTGAGGGGCCTGGGGCACATGATTTATGAGGAGAGGCTGAGGGAACTGGGCTTTTTAGTCTGGAGAAGAGAAGACTGAGGGAGGATTTAATAGCAGCCTTCAACTACTGAAGGGTGGTTCCAAAGAGGATGGAGTTAGACTGTTCTCAGTGCTGGCAGATGACAGAATAAGGAGCAATGGACTCAAGTTGTAGCAAGGGAAGTTTAGGTTGGGTATTATATGGAAAACTTTCTCACTAGCAGGGTAGTAAAACACTGGAACAAGTTACCCAGAGAGGTGGTGGAATCTCCATCCTTGGAGATTTTTAAGACCTGGCTAGACAAAGTTTTGGCTGGGATGATCTAGTTGGGGATGGTCCTGCTTTGAGCAGGAGGTTGGACTAGATGACCTCCTGAGGTCCCTTCCAACCCTATTTTTTTTATGATTCTGTGATCTGTCCTCAGATCTCAAAAACCTGCAACTTCAGCACCACTTAGTCAAACCTGACCTTTTCAATTACTGTGTTCTGTTGTATTCAGTTATTTACACTGTTATCACCATGGCATTTGAGCATATTACAGTAAATGGGAGCATCCTCTTGAAATTGGAAAGATCTCATCCTCCATCCTTTTGTGAAAGAGAGGGAAGTAAATCCCCTTATGCCCATTGTCCTCCACTTGAAGGAAATGAAGAGATTCCCATTGACTCAGTTGAACACTTGGTAAAGCCCCTTCTGTAAGGAAATCAAGAAAGAACAATTTGGACATCCAGTTTGGACATTGAGAATTCCTACAAGATGGTGTTACTTTGGAGATATTTCTCTTCCCACTACTCAAACAAAACATGTGGAAATGAATTGCAGCTCCTCAGAACAGTGGGTTCTCCCTTGGCAGATCTGTGATCACTGCTGCCTTCACAGTTGGTATGTATGTCCCCTTATTATCTTCCTTGTTGTCCTGCTAGCCTCCATTCCCTGTCTTCAATGCTGTGCTCAAGATATGGCTGACATTTCTCAGTATGTTCATAAACTGGTTAGTTTGTATTCAGTGTAGCTGTCAGATTTTAAAAAGTGGTATTTTATCTTGTGTGCAGAGCAAATTACCTTTGTTTGCATTGCGCACACATATTGTCATATGTATTTTTTAAATCACTATAGTGAGATTTCATCAGGAGTTCAGGAACATGAAATAAGAGTCAGGGGAAGGTTGTTGTTGAGTAGAGATGTGTTATTGAGTACATCATATACTAGTGAAAACTTTTTTTTCCCTCCCACAGTCCTTTCTCCCTGCATTTTGTGCCTATTCCTGGGTCAGGGTTTCACTTTCTGTAACCCATTTTCATGCCCCCTGCCTCTTAAGAGACATAAGGAAAAAGGAACACATGTTTTTCCTGGCTTTTACAGGAGTAAGTCCTTGTGAAGACCTCAGGAGCCTTAGCCTGATTTAGCTGAATGGGAAAAACTGGGCCATTCACCAAGTACAGCATTGTCCTGAATGTCTCCAAAAGTTACAGGCCTGGAAGAACAAGTCCTTTCTTTAGAGAGAAATCCTTCCCCTCTGTGTACAGCTAGTTAATTGTTCCTCTGCCTCCAGCCCTTTGCTGTTGGGGAAGAGAGTTTGTTGATCTGTCTGAGGCCTGGTTAGAGCTTAGCCTTTCCCACTTGGAGGGGTGAGAGAGAACCATTCAGGCATGCTGTGGAGGTGAGGAAGATTGCTGTGGAAAGAAGCGTGTGCTCTTTGGACGGGTGGTAGTGAAGTGCTAATGTGGTGTATTTGCCTGTGACGTGTTCCCCTAGGGAATTTATGCCACTACATCCTTGGGTATCCAAACCCTTTTGGAAAGCACCTGCTGAAGAGCCATTCAGAGAGCTGAATTTGTTTGGGTAAGTGAAAGTGTAGCATCTGGTGAAGAATGATACATGTTAACACAGGATGCAGGATGTAACAGCACAGATATTAAATACAGTAAAATTTTAAAGAGAACAGTTTGTTATGCAATACCAACAGGTTCAAGTTCCTGTTCAAACATAAGAGTGGAGATACATTACTGTATTAAATAAAGCTTAAAAAGAGAACAGTTTACAGTGTTACACAACACCAACAGTTACAGTGTAGTGAAATCAAGTTGGCATCTGGGTAAGTGCAGTTCTGTTAACCAAAGATGTACTGTTGTATTGCCACAGAGCCTACATGTTTTCTGGGGAGATCTACATGGGCTTGAATTGTAAATATTCACGTACCTCAGTAAGTGTGTAGATATTTCTGTGTATAGGGATATGCCTGGGAGTGATAGCTTTCAAGACGTGGGAGGCTTAGTAGATATGTGTTTGTGTATTAATGACATGCTAATTTGGGTAAGCATGTTAATATGAGTGTTTTTTGTATGCATTCTTGATGCATATTTGTATGGGAAGGTATATATGCATATTTGCACACATGTATATGCATTTCTGTGTGCCTGCAAGTAACTGCTGCTGCATGCTGAGGCGGCAGGGGAAGCTAACACAGTTCCTTGTACAGCTGAGTATATGGGTATATTGGCATTTGTCTGTGCTGGCTTATGCCTGCATGAATTCCTTGAGTACTGAGCTCTTAGATTGCTTCCAGCCTGCCTAGTTTTTTGTTGGATTGGAGCAATAAGACATGTGACCTCTTAGATCTTTATTCTTTGAGGCAGGCAGTGCCTACTTTTGATGAAGTCCCCTGACCACCCCCCAAAGGCATATATTGCCACAATTTCCCCAGAAGGTAAGTGCTAGTAGTATGCAGTGAAGGAATGCAGCCTGTCATATTATCTTTTGCTTTTGGAATAAAACTTCTTTTCACCACTTAGCTGCACATACGTTTGCCTTTGACCCCATGAACTGAGGAGGAGTTTTCTGCAAGTGTAAGGGAGGGTTAAAAGGTATTTCTGCATGTTGTAGGCTAGTGAAATATTGTTTAGTACAGGTAGCAGCTTGTTGGAAGGACTTGGTAGAGGAGACTGCCAGCAGCAAAGACATGGAGACGAAAGGAGTCTTTGCAAGACTTGAATTCTTGGTACGTGATCATCAGGATTTTCCACAGCAATGGGCAGAAGGAGATGCTGAAGAGGATTAGATGCTATTCTGTGCTGCGAGGCTACACTACTCATGTTGGGAGCTCAGAGGGAAGGTTGAGAGGGCATTTCCATTTTGAACCTTAGCTTTTTGGGTCTTACTACTCTCTCAATACCTTCCACGTTGTAAATACACGCTGTTGGTCTTAGCTCAGAGCAGGTGCATTTTTGGGGGGGGAAAGTTGGAGGAAATTCTGCTAGACCACTTTTCTGCTATTAGCTGATACATATCAAAATACAGTATTACTGTAGGTGTGAAAATAATCAGCTAGACACTTACTGCTTTGTGTAATGTTCGGATCCTTTATATGTGTAATATTTGGATCTCCTTAGTAGGTAGGAGAATTTTAACAGGAAGGGGAAATCTCTACAACACAGTATCCATTGCCATTGCTTTCCCTCTTTGAAGTACTGTCTAGAAATGAACTTATCACTCCTTTAATGGTCTTAACAACCTTGTGATAGTTAAGTCAGAATTTTTGTGCCTTAAGCTGCTGCAGCTATTTTGTTCCGATTAGGAACAAATAGTTTCTCCCTGTTTCTCTTCTCTTCCCTTCCCTCCTTTTCCCTAAATTTAAATTGATAAACTCAACAAAGACCTGAAAACAACGTAATGTCTAAGTTTTTCATAGGACAAAAGACAGAAGGCTGTAGTTCTACTTCTTTCTTGAATGTATTCATGAGTAATAAGGTCTTGGAAATTGCACATCTTCTTCTTGTTGAAGATGCAAATATTAGGTATTTTTTATTGCTGCCCATATATCCTCTTGACTGCAAAAGCACAAAATGACAGGGGTAAGGCAAACAAAGTGGGGCTTCACTCTGAATTGCTCAATTTATTAAACTAAAATCACATTTAATATTGAGTTTACATAGATTTGCTTTGCAAATTATTGAACTGTAAGATTATGCAGTGCTTCATGTTCTGACAAGCAAGGGAAACCACAGCTCTTCAGCCTCTGGTGTGAACCACAAGGATTAAACATGCTTAAAAATGATTCGGTACCCAGTTTGAAATAAGTCCTTCCTAATGGCCATAGTTTCACTAACGTGTTTCACTTAATGCTGATGTTTGAGGAAATAGTTTCAGTGGGTGGGGAGAGTGAGGAACCCCCTTGTGCTCCCCTTATTCCCACCTCAGGCTTTCTGATATTGCTAGGGTGGAGCTTCTGCTTTGGAAATGGGGGTTCCACATTGGTTTTCCTTCCTTGCATCCAAATGTGGGAATCTGTTGCAGTAAGGAGGGTAGTGCCAGAGAACAGGATTTGGGAATCAGGGTGAGAATTAAGGGGGCGCTCAGGAGGATGCCCCACCCCCCATAGGAGATGAGAGCCCTCATGTAAAATTTAAAAATCATAACCTGGAGGGGGCTCTGATTGGATTAGTCCTTCACTTAGGTGGTCCTGTTAATCAATGATTTGCTTTAATTTTTTTTGCAAACCCTCCCCAAGAGTCAAAGTGTAATTTGAACCCTGTCTGGAACACCTGGCAGGTTAATCCTGGAGAAGCAAAAGGTCCTGCCCCCAGAAAAAAACCTTGCTATGTCTGTTTGCTTTTGTATTGTTTGCCTTGGGATGAACCTGGCCATGTTTGCTCAGCTGCCTCATACCTGACTGCTGACTGTTTGCAGAAGGATTTTCCTTGAGTTTGTATTTCACAGTGAAGGCTTTTGTTTAAACTCTAGATTTTTGGAGAGGCAGAGCATGTATGGGTATAGGGAGAGAAGGTAGGTTTGATTTTTATCTATGACTAACATCCCTTCAGGAACGTGTAAGTCCCAGTTCCAGATTCCTCTTCTCTAGGGATCAGAGGTGGAAGAGCCAGGAAAATAATCTTTCTACCACTTTGTACCAGCACCTGAAATGACATGAGCATGGCTACCAAGGCCCTGCTGTTGTGAAAGAGATTCAGAAGCTGGAAACAGTTGTGATCCCATTGGCATTTCCTTGGGACTGATAAGAGATGCAGGGATTTGAATGTTCTCCCTGAAGGGAAATTTTCAGAGAATCTGGTGAAAAGCTGGACTTTCCTTTCAGCCAGGAATTGAAGGGTTGGGAATGAAGGGAGCTGCATTTTCTGTGATCAGGGACCAAGAAGACAGAATTCCTGACGCAGTTTCCTCAGGGCTCTGAAGCACTTCCTCTCATTGCTGAAATCTATAGCAAGTTAATGACAGTGGACAATGAGGTGCAGGCATCCAGCCTGCTGCTGTTTTATGGACTCAATAGTTCAATTGGTGCTATTGTGTGAAGGGGGGAGTGGAAGGCAGTGCATGTCTACAAGACAGAAAACACACACAACTCTTTATTTCCCTGAACAGCTGATCTGGTGGAAGGGGCAGTATTTTTTCCCTTGCACCAAAGATAGGTATGGCTGCTGGGATTCCCCCTCTTGACTCTGTCTTTTGACCTTCCCTTCACCTTTCCAGAATGAATCATCCTGAGTGAATCCTAAGGGCTTTTCTCCGCCCCCGCTGGAGGAGGGAACATACTGAATCCAGAGCTTCCATTTGTTGTTCCCTTTGCACTGCCTCAGAGCTTGTTGGCAAGACGGATGCCCAGAAAATGCTGCTCTCCCCTTGGAAGGGTTCCAGGATTCTGGACTTTACCCACTGGTAGTCCTAATTAGCATGCCTGACGTCTTGTGGAGGTGATCAGATGATTTTGTGCAAGCAGGCTCTCTTGCTTCGTTAAGGATTTGCTTGATGTCATATTTGTGTGCATCTCTAGGAAAGCAACTGAATTATGTGATTGGTATTCCACACCTGCACTGTCCACTTTATGAGAACTGGAAAGGAAATGGCAAGAGAGATTAGGTGACTTTTCTAGTAAGCATTCACATTTTTTCCTGAAGGGGCGGTACTGCTAATCTGGGCAGAGTTTGTCTTGGGGAGGAAATGAGGAATGGGGCATTTATAAAGAGCTCAAGGAAAGATGTTGCTTCACATAGGACCTTGATCTGAAATTAAAGTAATTTTGTGAGTTTGACCTCTTTTCTGCATGCATGTGACTCATCTCTCTTGAGTGTACCCTGGCAGAAAGTTTACCTCATACGTAGTGTGTGTGTGCCTAAGCTCTTTAGCCAATGTTGTTTCATGGGAGTTGACTTTGTGCTGGGCATTGAGGCCTTGTTTATACTAGAAAAACTGAAAATTGCAACTGGGTGTAGAAGCAGTGGAAGCTGTAGCATTTGAATGGTGCAATCATTCTTTGAATAGGTTTAGTTGGCATGGGACTAAAAATGTCTGAGTTCAGTCCCAACTCAGAGTTACCATCAGTGGTGCATTGGCCACTGGCAATTGCAGGTTCCATTTCTGTTATTGTAGACAGAGCTTGTGGGTGGGACACTTAAGAGATTTTGAGCACCCCCATCTATGAAGTCCTGTGTCTAACTTCTGTTGTAAGGGGAACTGCTGCCAGATCAGTACCTGTTAGCTCCATGTACCCAGAAACAATGGGCCAAAGCTACTTGACAGGTGTTATATTTAATGGCTAGCTCTGGACTTGGAAGCTTTACTCATTAGTGGTTGCTGGGAATATTTTCTTGCCTACTAAGGCCTGAAATTTTCTGCAGCATTTAAGGTTTCTTTGAAATCATTAAGGTCCTAGTCTAGTGGTTCTCAACCATTTTAGACTCAAGACACCCCTCCATAACATTTGTGAAACTCTTTGAGAAGATCATCAAGGAGCACATTTGT
>NW_017728972.1:360319-369238 GCF_001723915.1 Gavialis gangeticus
ACTATCCTCCTTAGCTCATTGAAATTTGCCCTCCTAAAAGTCAGGGAGTCCTGAACCTGCCCTTAGCTGTTTGTGTCTTTACACTTCCTGCATCACCCTCCAAAGGATCTTGCTGCCCACCACCCGGGTGGCCCAGTACCCTGGTAGAGAATCACTGACTTGGTCAGTTCAGGGGTTCCTTGACCTGCAAAGAGGCAGATAGTCTGTTGTGTCTTACTCCTTTGCAGCCTCTGGGGTAAAGCAGTTACTTAAGTCAGTGGTCTCCAAACTTTTTTGATCATGCACCCCATCAATAAAAATTTTTGAGCACGTATCCGCAATATACATATATTTATATTCGCGCACCCCATCAGTAAAAAAAAATTTGAGCACACACCCCCAATATATGTATATTTATATAAATATAAGTTCTAATATTTTCTTCCCGCACCCCAGTGTATTGTCTTGTGCACCCCCTGGGGTACACACACTCCACCATGGAGACCACTGACTTAAGTGATGGAGAGTGGTGGGGAATGAGATTTCAGCCCACTCTTTAAAAAATGTTCACCTACTGTATTTTCTTACATACAACATGCACCTTTCCTCCCAAAATCAACTCCCCAAAATTGGGGTGCATGTGTTTAATTGCGGAAGCTGATTTTCTGCCTGGGCATCCTGGTTTCATTCCCACTGTCTACTGCAGCAGTTGCAATATTATCATTCAGGCATCTGAGGGAGTCAGGTGATTTAATAGCTCATTGTTCTTTACTCTACAGGTATTAATGATCTTTTTTTTTTTAAGAGTCTTGATATTCCTTTAATCACCTTACTTAGGGCAATTTTGCTGTCTGTTAGCTGCTCTTGGTTCCCCTATTTCACAGCCTCTTTAGCTGCTTAGTAGAGATTCTTTAGCTCTTTTCCAAATCTTAGATCCACCAATGGAGACTAGTCTTCAGCAGCAGCTAGGGATTCAGCTTTAGTTATGTAGGAAAGGGAGGGCAACTCAGCTGAAAATTAGGCTCCGCTCCTGATCTATATAGCCAGAACTCTGGAAAAATATTTTTTTCCTTCCTTCTGCCTTTCAGAAATAAATTTTGTTATATTTGGGGGCATGCTATATGCAAGAAGACACAATATTTTGTGTGTCTCCTTTCTGCAAAGCAAATCCCAGAGGTCTCAACAAGGCATCTCAGATTCCATGCCCCCAGATTTTGCCAAATTAGTGGACATGTTGGAGAACTTGGCCTCGACTTTTGTCCTTCCAGTATATCGTTCCATATTTTTAACCACGAATCTCTTTAGGCATTATTTCTGGTTAACTTCGAGTTCCAAATTCATATACTTTTAGAATTTTGAGGTAATAGACTTTGTACTTCATAAAAATTCTTAAATTGGGAACTTCAAAGGTTTATTGTTGTTTCCCATCTTGTGGGTTGTTTGTTACTGCAATCCACTCTGAGTCTTTCTAGATGTGGGGGGATAGAAATCTGAATAATAATAAAGATAACAACAACAAATTTATTTTGTTTTCTCCAAAGATGAGTAATGTAAAGTTAATTCTGCTTTGCTACCTGTTACTGGCAGGACAAGGGGAATGAATAGTGAACTGAAGGGAAGAGCAAGGGAGGGAGTTAAGATAGCATATTTTTGCTGTACTGGTTCAGTATTTTTGACTTCTCCTTTCTCTACCTGGTCTTTGTGTTACTTTGTTTCTGGGCCACCTTACTCTAGCTGCAACCCAGTGTATCCATCCTAGTTCCTTTTCCATTAATTGGGATGGAAGAGAAGTCTGTGATGCATTTCAGACCAGACCTCCTGTCATCCCTGAAAAGGGCTTTTCATTTTGCATATCCTCCTCCCTTCTCTGTCTTCTCTCTGGCCTGTCAATTCATGAGCTACTCATGAAAAGGAGGTGAGGTTATTCTTGATATATCCTATGTATACATTTTCCCTTTCCCAGATGCTTTTCTGCCTGGAAGCTAGAACATTTTTCTAGTTTTAATGATGCCTGGAGAGACACTGGTGGACCGTTGATGAATTATTGATAGCATCATTCTGCTAGCATTCTTGTTCCCTCTCTCTCTGTCTGTCTCTCTCTCTCTCTCTCTCTCTGATGATCATTTTGGCTTGTTGGAATGACTCTCTAAAGCAAAGCAGTATTGTGTGTGCTAATGCCTGCTTTTCCGCTGAACACTATGATCCTAGCTGTGACTGAGAGAAAAGACACATTAGAGAAAGGAGGGAAACTGAGGACACTCGCTATTTTCACTTTTAAAAAGTCTCAAACCCATGAAGTGCTGGACAAGTCACCGGGCTTAAAATGTTGAACACTGTAGCACAGAGGTGTCAACCTCATCTGGCCATATGGGGCAGATGAGTGAAGTGGGGTTGGTCTGAGGTCTGGGTTCAGCCCACAGACTGCCCTGCATGCTAGATCAAGCCTGTGTCCCATAGCAGGCACTGCATGTGGTAGAGTCTTGGACTGGTTGCTCTTGGATGTTACTGCAGTTCTGCCAGTGGCGGTGTGGGGCTGGGAGACACCTGCCCTGGAGGTGGGCCAGCTCCCCCTGTTCCCCAGAGCCCAGGCCTGATCTGTGACCCCCTGCCAGCTTGGGGCTGGCACCGGGTGGAGGTGGGAGTTCTCCCTGGCTGCTGTAGGCCCTGCACTGAATGTCTCACATCGGGAGCAAATTTGGTCCCAACAGGAGCACATGTAGACACACTCCCATGGAAAGCTTACTGCACAGTAAGCTTACAGTGTATTAATAGCACATGTAGGTATGCCCTGTGTCTAGTTTTTGGCCCCATGCTTCAAGAAGCATGTGGACAGTTTGGAAAGAGTCAAACAAAGAATGAGGCCTGTGAAATAAGACCTATGAAGAAATCTGAAAGAACTATGACTGTTTAGTCTGGAGAAGAGAATGTTTGAGGGGGGAAATTTGATAATAGTCTTCAAATGCTTGAAGGGTGATTATAATGGGGACAACTGTAGCCTTTTCTCTGTGGATGTAGGGGACAGGACTAGGAGGAATGTCTCCAACTGCAGCAAAATAAACATAAGTTGGAGATTCGAAGGAAATTTCTGAGTATGAGGGCGGTCAAGCAGTAGAACAAGTTGCCTAGAGAAATTGTGGAATGTCCATCCCTGGAAATTTTCAAGAGCAGATATTAAGTGGTGTAATAGAGAACACTCACACCAACCTCATAGGAAAAGGCATAGGCAGGTGAATGCTTGCCCAAATATTAATCATTTTGCAGGTTGTTAAGATTAATCTGTGGTAAACTCCTAAGACTGGAGTTCTGTAGTAGGGGAGTTTGCAGAGTTTGCACAGAGCACTCTGCAGGTCTTGAAATGGGCAGGCAGTAAGAATGCTTTGGCTACCAGGATGGTGTGAAATGCTGTGACGTATTTCATATGGTTTAACTCCTTTCTCAGTACAGTGACCTTTAGTAGGGAGTCTCTTTTGCAGCTGAGAGGATGTCAGCACTGTAGTTAACCTGAGTTGCTTCCTGGGTTTTAGCCTTCTCCTCTCCCACTCCCACCCTCAAACCAACCATGTCCTCCATATAAAAAAAAAACAAAAAACCTTTTACCCAGGCTTAGAGGTGTTTTAAAGCTGGGCTTGCTGACTCGATGGAGACAAGGGGTGGGGCAGGGAGGGGGGCGGGGGAGAAATGTGTGTTCTGCTTTAACTCTGGCTGAAACTCACCTCCACTGAAATGAGGTTGCAGCCAAATTGAATGTTGGTGATCCTCTGGTGCCCCTCCCATAATCACTCCTCAAGACTGGAGGAGTTTTCCTACAACTGACTGGGAAAGAACCCTGGAACATATCACAGACTTCTTTATGCTGAAGTGCTACTGCCATGGGTGGGTAAGTGCAGAAGCAGTGAGGATACACTATCATAGGTAGGGTTCGTCTGTGGGAAAGCTTATTCCTGCCTAGACTAACCCAGTAGCTTAGGCCTGGCTTTAAAACAGCTGGGTTAATATTTCAGGATGTGGATCTTGTTTGCGTAACTGTGGTGCTGAAGAGTTGCAGTCCTGGGTTAACACTGTGTTAAAGGTACCTGACTGTTACATAAGCCCAGAGGCTGCTCTGATGTGCTGTTATTACAGTGTTGGAGCAGACTTGATTGATCAAGTCTGCTAGAGCATGGTAATTACTGCGCTCCTGCCAGCCTCTGCGCCTCATGTATCAGTGTCCCCATGCTTCAAAATAGTGGCAGGGGCACTTTATCTAAAGCTTGTTCAATGAGCATTAAATAAAACACCCCTGCCGCCATTTTGAAGCGTGGGCTGCTGATACACGAGATGCTCTGGGTGCTTTAGAGTGGCTCTTGGAGTTTAGTCAGGAGCCGCTCTAATTAAAGCGCCTCCCACCCCCACACTCCTGGGGACATGTAAAAATGCCTTAAACTAGGCACTATGCAAAACTTGAAGACCTAGAAGTATCTAGCAAGTTCAAAATTCTTGAAAGTTCCCTTACAAGAAATCACTACCTGATCTGAGATCTGCTCAAGCTGTTGCCTGGGGCTGGCTCTGAGTGCACCTTCCGTCTGCTTGGTGCCCATCGAAGCTGTCAAATCTAAGCCCTAATTTAGACTGCTATATGTGAATAGACATTGTATCATTAATTGTACAATAATTAAAGACCGTGAAAAAACAAAACAAAGCAAAACCCTACACCTAGGTGAATCCTGTGGACAGCATTGCCACTTTGGTACTGAATCTAATTGCAGGATATTGACTTTACCTACATGGTGGCAGAAAAAGTACGTTTCCCTCTAATAGTTTAAACCTGTCTTTCTGGTTTTTTTGGCTTAAAGCCTAGTCACATGTTGCAGCATTTCTCTGAGTAAACAATTTTTTCTTATAGCCCCAGTTGGAGTTGTAAATTCAAGTGTGGGGACTCATTCAGCATTTAGCACTACCTCATTTGCCAGATAAAGGCAAAGGTGGTTGGTTTCTGTTATGGAAAGTCAACTTTTAAAAAACTTAGTTGTGTCTGAATACCAGTTGGAAGCAGAGGTTCTTTTTTTTGTGATGTGACAGTGGGCCAGTATGTCCTCTAATTATTCTCCAAGTAACTTGATTAGGGTGAACAAATTGGACAGTGCCTCCCAGTAACCTGTAGTGCTTTTTGCTGTTTTCTATGCTCCTTTCACTTCAGCTGGCAATAAAAAAGTTACTCATATATAAAATATAAAGTAGAAATTATTCCAATAAGCAATTTTGTTGGATTAGGACTAGACAAATGGCCTCACTTGTGAATCTGAAGTAGCCAGGTCATACAGTTACAACACTCCATTCTTCCTAATGAGAAGTTGGCACAATTCACAGAAGGAAGGTGTATGCTCCTGCTCATTCACCATAAGAAGAAGGTAGGTGATCATACTTGGCTGTAGCTGAAGTGGAATTCAGTGGAGGTCTTAAGTAGATTCCAATGCAATAGACAAGCTTCTGATCATCAAGGCATAGGTAGAAGCACATTTAGGGTCATTTGAGAGATTTTATGCCATTCATCTGAAGCATCTGCTGTTGGATACTAGACGAGTTATGTTATTGACCTGTTCTGGTCTAGTAGGTCTTTCCTTCACCCCCTACTTGTGCTGAGATGAAACAGCCAGTCTTGTTTCCTTTTCTTTTGCTGTTCACTGGCCCAAAACTGTGAGATGTCATCAGGATGGAGCTCCTGACTAAACTCTTTTTCCATGCCTGGCTGGCAGGAGGAGATGCTGAACTCCTGTTTCTCAAATATCATTTCTTCTCTTTTGTGCTCTCAGCTGCTTTTGTCATTCTCATGCCCTTCTTTATATGTTAGTAACCTTGGTCCTGATTTTTGTTCTCAATAGTTTCATGCTGCTTTTTTCATACCTCCCACCATAATCTTTGCTGCCTGTAGCACTGGATTAGCGGACTCCTGCTATGTGTGATGAGCCCATGCTTCCTATGCTCCATTATCTTGAGGAGCTGGAATTCTTGGTCTATTTTTCTTCCCCTGGAAGTTGGTCATGGGGTCGGACCCTCGGAAACTCATGCTGTACAGTTTGTTAAAAAGTTATTGACCAGCGAGAATGAATGTGATCTGGTGAAATGTGCTCAGGGCTGCAAATCAAGAGCCTTGTGTTCTGATCCCCATTCTGCTACTGTGATTTTTTGGGTGAGTAATTTACCTGCTCTATCTTGTTTTCCTCCCACAGTTTAATGACTGCACAACTGCTTGAAACTATAAGAGTGCTACATTGCCAAGTATTTGTATTGCCATCATCAAGGCCCTAGCTCTTTTCTCCTCTCTTTGGGTTATGCAAGAAATCTGCTTCTGCTTCACTTCCCTTCAACCTTTTTTTTTTTTTTTTGCCCATCTTTTTAAACTGGCTGTAAGTCATGACCTGGATGGCCAAGAGCAGAGCAATGCCATCCGCACAGTAACGAGCCATCCTGACCCTCGCTTTTGGGTGCAGAGGGTTTCCTTATTTTCTGTTTCTTGCAGCTGCTGGAGAAGTCTGGAAATGAAGGGGAGGAGCAATAGCAAGGAGGAAAATATTTTTGCCTTCATAAAACGTTAAGGCGACCAGCTGGGACATTCCAACAGCACGTTGATTATGTTCAGATCTCTGCAATTTGCTGAGAAACATTTAACCCTTGGCTTGTGTAAAGGAGCACACTGTGGTTCCCGTGACCCATTTGATGTGACCATTGTACAGTCAGACTACTTAACTCATTAAGTAACTTGTGATGGGATGCCCCTTTAACGTGGGATGTTGGAGCTAGAAGATACCATGGCAGCTGAGGCTTCCAGAAAACAAGCAGTGGCAAGGTAAGGGAGAGCTGCAGGTGGCCAATTAGGGACATAACTAAGAAGAGGAAGTCCAGAGAGCAGAGGAGCCTGGGGGTCTTATGAGTAGGAGACTGAAGGACCCTGGGCTGAGAGAGAGGAGCTTGTGACTGAGGCATCACAGAAAATCTTCCTGAGGTGGTAGGATTTTTCCTCTTGCCCCAGGGTCTGCTTGGGTGGGGGGGAAAGGAAAGTTGGGGAGGTGCTTATGGCCCAGCTCCAAAAAGCTGCAGTGATCTGGATAGTTTTGCAGGCATGGAACAATGGTGTGTGTACATGTGTGTGTGATCATCAATCTCTTGGTTTCTTTCAAAATATGGGGAAAAAGGAAAATGTGTATAGAAAGATGAGTTCAGGATAATGATTGTAATCAGCAGGGTAAAGAAAATTGATTGAGCCAACGATCAGGGAAAAGAGAGAGGGGAGGACATGTCTGTGACAACAGATGAAGAGGTTTGAGAGAATATCCCTTCAAATGTGGCAAAGATAATCATAGGACACATAGCTAGAAAATCAGAGGATCAGAGGATTTAAATAGTAGATCTGCTAAAATTGGGTTATCTGGGAACTGCTTCCCATTGGCTTCTGTCAGTGCTCCCTTGGGGATCAGCCAGGGAATATCAGCAGGGGTGGGCTTGGAAAGCATGTTTGGTGCAATGGGAGGCAGGCACAGGGACAAAGGCCTGCTACATGGGTTTGTGCAGAAGATATATGCGTGCAGAGGATGTGCTGTAAGTGTGTGCAGAATGTACTGTGTGTGGGTGTTGTGGAGGAGGGGTGTGTGCTGGAAGTGTAGCTATTAGAGGGTCTGTTTGAAGAGAAGGGCTTTTTAATCTGGGTATGGATCAGACTTAAGTATGACACAGGATCACAAGAATCCTGGGCTTGTTTCACCTCTTCCTAGCATGAGAGAGATAACAACTGGCCTTCTGCCTTTCCTCCTTCATCATCACCTAGCCTCAAATCGCAGATGCAGGCAGAGTTCTGCCTCTTTAGCCTTCCCACTGGGAGCATAAAATGATCTGGATCATGTTCTCTTTCTGTGCAGCTGGGGGAGTGCTGTGGGCAGGAGCTCCTGGAAGAGGGAGAGGCAATTAGTTCCCCTGCCCTGCCAACAGTACTGTAGAGTGAGGCGGCGCATGTGTTGCTCCTGTGTATAAGAGGCCTCTCTGAACATCAAATAGCAGGGTTTGAACCCCTTCTACCAGCAGTGCTGTGGAGGTGCAACAGGCAGGAGTAGCAACCTCAGCAGTAGCAGCGACAGTCTGGGGTGGGGAGGTACAGAGCAGCCTGCTGAATCAAGGTGGGAACTGCACCTGTTGTGTTGTCAGTTTGAATAGGAGCTTGGATCTGAATGTGGGCCTTTGTTTTCTAGGCCATCAGAGAGTTGGTTGTGCTGCTGAGACAGTGGGCTGCTTTCCTGGAGAAAGGCAGCCCCCTGCACTTTCCTTCAGTAAGTCCTTTTAGTTGATTAAAAGAACAGTATGGATAGGCTGCAGAAACACCTGTCTGCAGATGAAAGGAGGGTTTTTAGGGCAGCTACATAGTAAGAGGCAAGAAATGGGTGGGGAATTGCAAACCAATGCAAATAGAGAGCAAAAGGAGAGGTGGAGACTGAGAGGAGGAGGAGGGGAGGAAAGAGAATCAGCAGGAATGGAAGAGTGTGGGTTGCGGGTGGAAGAGAAAGGCATGGCATTCACAGGATGGGGTGAAGAGAAAAAGGGAAGCTCTTTAGAGGGTGTGTGTCTGCATGTAAGAATAAGTGTGTTTGGTGCAGAAGGGAGTACAGCTGCTAGCTGATTTTGCATGGGGTGTCTGAGAGATGCACAGAGGGATGTGTGCTTCTAGATGTTTCGATGCTTGTGTTTCTGAGAGGTGCTAAGTGTGGAGGGGACCCTTGGTTTTGGAGGGTCTCTGTGAGGTGACTGGGATTCTAGGTTGCTACAGCAGTGAGCCCTGGAGAATGTTATTTATAGCAGCAGCCTCTGAGGCAGGGAAAGTTTGCTCAAGCTGTCATTTGTGTGAGCTGGAAAGCAAGTCTGCCTCCTCCTCCTTCTTTTGCTTTCTCTGATTTTTTTTTTTTTTTTTTTTTTTTTTTT
>NW_017728972.1:374238-398969 GCF_001723915.1 Gavialis gangeticus
ATTGGCCTCTGGGGAATGCCCCCGTCAGTAGGTGATCAGCCGTTTGTGCCCCCGCCCCCCCTCCAAGGTTCAGAAGGCACCAGTCACCCATGTACTTCCCTGTAGTAACATGACTGAAGTGCCACTTTTTATAGTTTTTTTTTTTTTTTTTTTTTTTTTTTTTCTCACTGTAATTAGTGAGCTTTACATGAGCAGGTCAGGGCTGCCAGACTCCCTTGGAAAGACCGCATTCTCCATGCAGGGATAAGTGTCCCTGCCTATGGCAGTCTTTAGTTTTGGCCTCTCCTGAATCTTCAGGGTTATTTTGGAGGTAGCCAAGCCTGAGTGGTAGGATTCATAGGAAGGCAGAAGCAGTGTTATAGACCCCTTCTGAAAGCTCAGCAAGAAAATCAGATTGTAGGACTTGTGATCAGACCCTAAATATTCCCTTTGGGTTTAAATGTCACAGCAAAATTTATGCCAGATCATTTTTGCTATTTGAGAGACCCAGATGTTGGAAAACCCTGATATAAGATGATTCTGTGCTTATTCACCTCTAGAATTTGCTTCCTCTTCTGAACCAGAAAGGGCTTCTGTTTGAGTCCCACAAATAAAAATTACAGATCTGTAAAGGGAAAGGGACAATGCATGGTTCTAGCATTCCCATATTGCATGTGTTTGTTTCTACAATAGATACTAACAGTACCTTGTTAGGTGATGCAGGATCTTTCAGTTTGAATAGAAGAGACTGTCACAGATAAGAGTGTAGGAAAACTTTGGGTTCAGGCTGCCATTCTGCCACCTGACCTTGGCGACAGTGGGGCAGTTTTGTGCTATTTGAGGTATGTACGTGCTGCTGCATGGACCTTTCACCTAGGTGTGAATACCCAACATTTATCACCCTTCTCTCTGTCCCACTCGCATGCTCACACACTCAGACATGCATACACACTCACACATATCTCCATTGACATACACATGTCCTTTGCTATGTAGGGTTCTTGTTACTTTGGCACTTGAACTCTGTTTCCTTAATGCCCTTGGGAAAATGTTAAAAGTGAAACTGGATACTCGTGATATTTATATGTAGCCTATATTAGTGCAGAACTTAAGCCCTACCTTGGAAATCACCGTTCCTCTGGATAAAAGAGAGAGAGTCTGGATGAAAAATGATCATTTGATATGGTGTGTCTCAAAATCTTAGTGGAAAAATAATTTTGTATAGGCTTAGATAAGAGAGCAGTTATGTGGATTGAAAATTGAAGAGTTCTACCCATGTGGGAAATGGTGGCAGTATATAAGTGGGGGAGGAGGAGGGGAAGGCTTTTAAGAGGGGTGCAGTAACTTCTAGTTTGGGTTCTGTTTGGAATACATTGGAAAGTATTGGACTACATTACACATAGCAGGCAGGGCAGTGAAATGTGATGGAAGGATCCAGAAAGTCCAGAAATATGCACTACAAATAAAATAAGATTCCTTCTGGGAAAAGTTAGTGGGAAGGAGCAGAGTACTGAGAGAGGTTAGGAGTAATAGGGGTAAGGAGTAGCAAGTTGGAAATATTTGTAATGCATAGTGACAGAAAAAAGCTAGTGGATTTTGCAAAGGATTTATGTGACAGAACCACCAGGTCAGGGCGTTTTAATATTTTTTAACAAGTGTACCCCTTCATTCTCGAAGTTTCAGCTCATGTACCCCTTTTTATAATTTTTTCATGTTTTTAATGTTACCAATTATGTTCCTGGCTGCCACCTGCCCCAAGTGCAGCCTTAATCCAACCCCCTGCCAGGAAGAGCCCAACACCACCTAGGCCCCAGCCTGCAGCGGCAGCCTGCCTTTGCCCTGTGCTCATATCCGGGGGCACACGCCTCCCAGGTGTGTGCAGTGGTGAGAGCGCATGCTCCCCCAGACTATCTGCTCATGGCTCTGTCCTGTGCCCTGCCCTGACTGTGCAGTGCCTGCCCCAGCCCCACTCCCTCCCTCGCTTTGGGGGCCTTGATCTGCCCCCCTACACCTCTTCTCTCATAGCAGACTTACCAGCCAGATCCAGCTGCTGTCCATGTTGCCAGGCTGTGCTCCTGACTGCCCGTGTGCTACGCTGTGGCTGTGTGCATGCATGGGGATTTATCACCCACATCAACCAAAAACAGCCAACTGCTGATACTTGTACATTCATTCTGTTTACCCCCATGACCTTTTTAAGTACCCCTAGGGGTATGCGTACCCCCAGTTGACAACCACAGCACTAAGTGATAGTCCCTGTTTCAGAGACTGGTAAGAATAAGATGGCATTGTGTGGTAAAATTATACCTCTCTTTCAGTGGAGTGGTGTTGGAAAAGGAAGTGGGCCTCTATAGTTGCATGTAGGTACCTTTTTTATATAATTGCAAAGAGTTTCAGAAAGTTTTTCAAAGAGAAATCATTGGGGGAGGTGGAAGGATTGATTGAGAGAGTTCAAGAGCTGAAGGATGCATTAGATTGACTAAAAGATGATGGCCAGAAGAGGGTAATGAGTGTCTTCAAGTAACTGAAGGATATAAAAACAAGGAGGGAGAGGAAGTTTTAGGACTGTTTGTGAAGAGTAGAGAAGTCATGGGATAAATTTTAGCAAAGTGCAAGTTACAAATAGTAGTAACAAACAGTTTCTAAAGGTAGGAGTAGCCTGGAAGAATTTACCAAAGTAGCAATGGAAGCTTTTCCTTGTTATAGTCATTTAAAACTAAGCCTATCATTCTCAAGGTCAGGCCTCATGGTGATCTGAGTGGTTTAAATATGCAATAGGAAACAAGGTTGCATTGGCCTTTGGGGATATATTCTAATATAATAAAAGCCTTAGTCTGTCTGTCCACAACACTTTATTGGTGTTCTGTTTGGTTGTCTTGACAGCCAATCACAGTGCTGAATGAAGCAAAAAATGAATAGTGCTCCAAGAGCATTCCGGACAGGACGAGGTGGTGGCGGTGCGGTGGAGCACTGCCATGATGGCAGGGACGGAGCAGGGGGGCCTCACCGGCCCCCGGCCCTACTCCCTGGAGGTGGTGGTGTCACGGGGTGCTGGCTGAGGGGGCGGAGGGGTTGGCGGGGCAAGCTTCTCCCCCTTCCCCACTGCCCCCTGCTCCTGGGAGGTGGCGGTGGCATGGGGTGGTGGTGCTCCATCCTTGCCCCCCAGCCCCTCCCCATCATTCCTGACAAGCAACTGGCTAGCATAAATATAAACTTGATTACCTTACTAGGTCTTTTCCGTCTCTGGTTTCTATGAGTCTAAGATTACATACCTGTTCCTCTTTTTTTTTTTTTTTTCCAAAGCAGATACTTTGGAACAAAGGGACCAACCTCAAACTAGCCAGCGAAAGACCATCTGGAAGATCAGCAACTGATACATCTTAGTTTAGTTTACATTTGAACTTGGAGACCAAAGAACCAGTGTAGGTGCCAAACCTTAAATTATAAATGGAACTGTCGGCCAAGTGTACAGTGTCAGGAACAGGACTGAAGAGAAATCATGGGAACTATCAAACCATTGTTCAGCTGCAGTAAACGAGCATAAGTATCCACAGCAGGGTATGTAAGCTGTGTCTGAAGCCATTTCCCACATACAGCCAAACAAGGTTTAACACAGTTTGCATCCTCATCTAACACAGTTACAGATCATGGTTAGAAAAAGTTCCATTGACTTCCTATGAGCTTACCCTGTAGCAGCTGCTCTGAGAGTTTCTGATGTGAAACCAACCTCAGCATTGAGAAGTCATTCGGCAGTGAGTCCTATCCCACAGTCTTTTGAAGAAAAGAGAGCTAGTTGCCATGTCCTGTTTGTGAGCCTGGATAAAATTGCCTAGTTTCATCCATAATAGCAGGATCTTTCCCGAAGAGAGTTAGGAATAGCCGGGTTATGCCATGATGTGCTCTCATTTTCAGTTACTTTTACCTTCAAATGTGCTTTTTTTTTTTTTGCTTTTTTTTTCTTTTAACAAGGTGACTGATCCAATGACATTTCCAAGACGGAGTGAAATTGACATATTATTTGAATTTGCTAATATTATACAAATAGTTCATTTTCAAGTAACAAGATAGTCAAATTGGCACAGCTGAGCTATGTCTAAAACATTCTCTTTTGTTAAATACCTTTTCTGTGCTGTAGCCAGCCCAGGCTGACATCATCCAGCCCTTGTTTTTCTTGTTGTAGACAAGTTAAGCTGAATGGTTTACAACCATGAATTAGTGAGTGCATTTGAATACAACCAAAGGATATTACAATAAAAACAAAGATCCTTCATCTCCAGTCATTGCTTTGGGCTGATACCTTTACAACATTCACGCAGGCTGATTTGTTTTTTTTTTTAATTTTTAAAATTTTTTGGAGAAACTAAGCATTGGTGGCTTTTGTCGATTTCTGTCAGATTTGTGTTTACTCCATGTTTTTGAAAGCTGGCTGTGTCCTGGCTGCATGTGCAAATGGCCCATCCTCACTCTTGTTTCTCTGCTCAGCACCATCTGCCTAGCTCACTTGCACTTGATCAGATGTCCACTACCACTAGATACCAATTCCTAGATGGTGGCAAGCTGTAGGACCCTGTAGAAGAGCTTTGAAGGAGCAGGATGGTCTAATCAAGTGTCACTTTTTAGCACAAATGTTTCCAGCTACTCTAGCATCATTTTTGCTCAAGCTTGGAATCTTCAGCAAGCTCAGTTTATGGTCTTTAAAGTATCAAAATGTGGGTGGTTGCAGACATACTGCATTGATACAACACTTGTATGCTGTTTTTTAACCAGATTATTGTCAGCAGGCTTCGATCGCTCCCCCATACAATAATTTTAACAGTCTCCAAGACAGCATTATCTGTTGATTTAATCAAAGTTGTTCCTAAAGATGTTTTATTTGAAATTGCTGTAGCAAACATGGGAGAGGTGATGATTTTTGTGCATGATAACTTTCATTGGACCATAATGTCAGACAAGTTTTCCAATGCAAGATATTCTTCATCAGGTCTGAGAAGGGAAGCAAGCACAGTGATTGTTAAGAACAGTGGGTAAAGCTGTGAAACTGGAGCCAGGAGAAATTCCCAAGGGTAGCAGACAAACAATTAGCAGAAGAAAAGAAGCTTGGTTACTTGGCGATCAAGACCTTTCAAAAGTGAGAAAGGCCATTATCATGTGTGTAGGAAGAATTTCAGGAGTCAGGTAGATTATAGTGTGTCATAACGTTGATATCCCTTTATCCTAACCATACAGTTAGTCCAAAAGATATCACCCCAAAAATCCTTGCCTCTTGCCTAAATTCTGGACCGTTACAGCTACAACACCATTCTGCCACTACCCTAGGAAATATGAAACTGAGCTCAGTACAGTACAGTCTCCCATGAAGTCAAAGGCAAAAGTCCCAGGACTGGGGCCAACTATTAGCTGGTTCCATAATTCACAACGTTTACTTTTTTTCTGGACTTGGGAGATCCAGTACAGGTATTAGAAATCTTAATGTCTTTCTCTTCACTGTCAGTGATCACTGGCATAGTGTTCTGACTTCTGGCACTTGTGGCCAGTGAAGTGCTGTTAATATTTTAACAAATATGGTTTCACTCCTAACAAAGTATTCCCCCCCACTGCTTGGCACTCAGTCCTTGCAACAAGATAAGTCTGCTCATGAATGTTGGGCAAGGGAGCTGAAGAATCTGTTCATTTGTTTTTCTCATTTACACAAAAATACTTTCCTCTGACCGTAACTGAGAAGACAGGCAACACCATTGGCAAACAAACCTATTAAGTGCACTTGCTGGAAATGTCTATGCTTTGGTTCAGAAAAAAATGCTTAGGCTGTTTGCCAGTCTAGCACGTTTTTCTGCTTGTGGAACTTGAAATGGAGGGTGATGCAGAAATTGCAGGGCATGTGTGAGACTGTCTGGTGTATGGTGTCACCTGATATAATTCATGTAAATGTGATCCCTGGGGACCTGCTAGGGGTAGTTTAGCAGTACTGAGAAAGGGGGCATCTTCAGAGATGATATGGCTCTAACTTCCACTTAAATTGGTTGGGTGTCCACCTTATATTTCACTGCTAAACATAAAGTCATAAGAGGATAGAGTAATTTGGAAGATAGCAAGACTGTAGTTCATTTAGGGTATTGGTTGTCTCCATTTAAGACATGCACTGACCCCTGTCCTGAAGACCATGTGGATTGTAAAATAATCTAAGCATTTTTGCAAAAGCAAAGCAATGATTGCAGAATAGATGCCAAGCAAGCACCTTAGCAGCTCAGATGTTGTGCCTGAAGTAAAAAGGAAACAAAACAAAACAAAAGCTGTTGTAAACTTGGCAAAGTACAGCTCTATGCCTGAACACTGGGTAGCCAGTCCTACGTAAGTCTGTTGGGTATTAAGTTGATAAGGGGATATGGTGTGTACAGGGTTTTCATTTGATTTTTAAATGGATGCTATGTTGTCAGATTCCATTCCACAAGAAGGAGATAATGTGTGCTGGCAACTTTTATATCATTCATTTCTTTTCTTAATTATTTCTTAATTTTTCTCCATTTAAGTGAGAATCCCAACTTTCATTAAAAAAAAAACAACATCCCGTAAATGTCCAGCTCTCAGGGTTGCAGAATAAAGCTTGAAAATTACAACCCTAAAGGTTCAAAACCTAGAAGACAAACTAAAATAACCTCAAATGTATTTTTCTTTAAAAAGAAAAAAAAAGACCCCAGAAATGAACTCCTGACTTAGTTTGCGTGTCATTAACAGTACTTCTACTGTTTAAGAGAAGTTGATGTCATTGTATTGGGCTTTACATGGCATATTATGTACAGTTCTGTGGGCATTGTCTTCCAAAGAAATAAGTACCTTGGAAAGGATGATATATGAGGTCTCCTGAATTAGTGAACAGGTTTAGAGAATTGGGTTTGTTTTCCTGAGGAAAAGGAGCCCTGTAGAAGATTTTGATAAGGGTTTTTGACATTCCAAAAGGAATTGATAAAGTCAGAATAAAGATTGCATTGCTGGGGAAATCAACAATGTAGAAGTAGATGTCATCTAAGTCCAAGGATAATAGGGGCCCCAGGAGAGAGAGAGCTCCCAAACGGGAAGAGGTAGCTGGAGGAAGTAACCAAGGGGATGGTTTATAAGAGGAGCACAGATGTGCTCAAAAGATATCTTGATTTGTTTCTGTACTAGTCAGAGGTTTGGGTTAGGGCCCTTGTGAGAAAGTGAGGAGGCAAGAATAAGATGCATTGGAGGTGGGCCAGAATGTTGGGCCACCTGACTTGTCTTTTTCCTGTTACTAGCAGTACCTTTTGTTCTCATAACTGGCATCATTCCACCTCAAAGTGTATATTCTTGCCAGACCCCTCAGGTTATCTCAGGGCTGGGCCTATCGGTAAAAGCTTGTCCTTTTCAGGTCTGAAGGGCAATTTAGTAATTTAATAAATCATGCCACTTTATTGTAACAGACATGTGTTTGCTTTGTAGTGGGAGTGTGGACATCCCTGAGCTGCCCCCACTCTTTAGTCACCATGGGGGGGTATTCCAGGGGCTTGAGGTGACTGATCCTCTTTACCCTAGGTAGAATTGGGCCTCAAGCCTCTGGAGCACCTGCCCAGCTTTATCTGCTTGGGGAATCTTGAGACACCCCTCTAAGCAGGGAAAGTCAGTATTCCCTGCTTATGGAGACCTTATGGGATTTCCAAGGCAAATCTCTATAAACAGGGGAAGCCCATGTGAGTACCTATGTGGAGGCATCAGACCCTGGGGAATGCCTGGCACTCCTTGTCTCCATGCTAGGGCCTACATGGCCCTGTGCCTCTACGCTGTGACTTGCACTGGCTCCTGTGCTGACCTGTTTCACTTGGAGGCAGAGGTCAGTGTGGAGCCTGATGCTGGCTGCTGTGGAGGTGCAGAGCCAGAGAATCCACAGTACCCCATCCACTCCAACCCATGACCTGTGCTAATCTGTGCCTTTATCTGGAGCATAGGTCAGTGCAGGACCTGGTGCATATCCCAACATGGAAACATGAGATGCCAGGAATTCCCTGGCTGTCATGCCAACTCATGCCTCTTTGTGATGCATAGGTCCTCCCTGCAAGGAGGTGAAGGGCAGTGAGGGATGCAAGTAATCTCCAGGCAAGGGGAGCACACTGCCCAATAAAGGTGATCTGCTTCCATTTGGTAATGTCTGTTTCTGCCCTCATTCTTCCTGCTAATTTAAAGATGAGATTTCTTCTTACATTGTTTTCTTAGGCTAAAAACAGACATTGGTGGGGCTGAGTGGTCAGGGCTGTGATTCCTCAAAACAGGCAGGGACAGTCCTTTACACACACATCTTAAATGGCATTTAAATTGAGTTAGTCACTGTTGTCCCAGGGAGAGTTCAGATACTTCCAGGTACTTAATGTGGAGCAACTTGTCCCTCTGTAGGAACCCTGGGAAAAAGGCTTTGTCCTGGGGGAAGTCTGAGATCTGTTTTCAACCTTAGGTTCTGTATGATGGAGAAACTCTTCCATCCTGGGGAAAGAGGATAATTCTGTTTTCCCTGGGTCTGGGTTACATTCCCACACTGCTTTATCAGTTCTTGCTGGATGTACTGCAAATGTTTGACAGGGGCAAATTGTGCTGGAGAGTGACCTGGGAATGCAGCCTTGCTGGTCATTTCACCCTGGCATCCCTTCAGTGTACACTGTGAGCCTCATGCAAGATTCAGGAGGAGAAGATATATTTTTGTATGTGTGGAGCCATAGGCAAGAAAACCCATCCCAGCCAACCCCGGGACATTTCCTAAAGATGAAATCACATCCCCCAGTAGAAGAACAATTCTTATATTGTGAGGACCCAGGCAGAAAGAGTTCCATTTAGGGGGTTTAAATATAGCTGGCTCAAGATCAATGACGTTTAATACAAGTTCTAATTGTCGATTTACTGTACTGAAGTGGAGTACAGTAAGTGTATGTAGTGTGGCGTAGTTGTAGGAACAGGGAGGGCCTCTGCATGCTGCACTTGTGAAGACATGGCCTATGAGTTATGGTGAGTGTCCCATGTCTGACCAGGTGGCAGAGGGAGGGGAGAGGTTTGGAGGCACACAGAGAACTCTGGTGGAAGCCTGTCCAGTAATGGGGGCGGCTGCTGGGGAAAGCGGGTGTGTGCTATAATCCGGTGGCCTTTCCACACAGTAATAGTGTGGCGAAGTGTGCTGGTGGAGAAGGGTACCAGAAACTGATATACATGGCTGTTACCTACAATGCTTGTAACAGACTTCTTCAGTACAGTGAAAACTTCATTTGTATGATATAAGTAACTTCAATAGCTTAAACCCGTTAGATAATTCTAGTGGTACAGATAATACAAGCGTACAGGCAAAGGATAAAACGTGATTCCATCTGGTGATGTGAGAAGGAGGGTATTCTGCATACACATTGCTGCAGAGCACAAGATTCTTACTTCTACAGCGGCCAGGTTGCCCGGCAGGGTAAAGTGCTAGATGAGGAAAGGAGGCAGAGATCAAGGGTGTGGATGCACATAACAATAAGCCAGTTCAAATAGGGTTTGAATCAGAAGTGGTCAGGCCATACACCCTCATTGAACTGGTATAAACTGGCTGGAACAGTTAAAAAACTGTACCTGGAAAGCCACTCCTCTGACCTGGTGAATTTTGAACTGCTCTGTGTTTAGTGTGTAAGCCAAACAACACAGATCTGGTTGGTCCTCTAGGCATCCCACAATGCAATGCTCTGCCGTCCCTTATTGCTGCATGTGGCTGGTGTGGGCCA
The DNA here is from genome assembly GCF_001723915.1 of Gavialis gangeticus. NCBI lineage: Eukaryota > Metazoa > Chordata > Crocodylia > Gavialidae > Gavialis > Gavialis gangeticus. Next base: position 383,964 of record NW_017728972.1, read on the forward strand.
AACTGTCTCTGGGGTCAAAGCTTACCTCTGTGGATGTATTGAGAATTTTGAATACATGGAGGGAATTTTGAATCTCCCCTTGAAATGAATGGGCAGTTGTTTTTGGTTGACTACGGTCACTATTTTCCATGTGTGTCAAAGGAGATGGCAGCAGCATTTTACACGTGCTGCGGTTTATAGGGCTGATGCTATAGGAGACCACAAGGGAGGCTGCTTCAGTAGCTGCAGACAGCAGAGGAAAAGGCTTGTGTGATGTGTTTGAGGCACAACAGTTCTCTCATTTGGGTTTTCTGTTGAAACGCTATCATTTTAAATGCTTTGTGGAGTTAAGACAGGGGCTGTGGACTGACAGCAAGGGGGCTGCAGGGGCGATTTATACATAAGTTAAGGCAGGGTTCAGCAGTTTTTTTGGACAGAGCCAAAAAAACCCGCAACCTTGACTTGTGATGTTGGTGTGCCAGGGGAGCCATGAAGAGCCTGATCCTTGTTGTGGCAATGCAGCTCCATCCCCTTCCTCGCCACCCACCCTGAGGTGCGCGTACCAAACAAAATGCCTTCTCATGCCATGCTCTGGCACCTGTGCCAGGGGTTGCCTACCCCTGAGTTAAAGGATGGTTTTGGAGTGGGTGTGGAGGGTCTTGCTTAGTCTTCTGACTGTTGCTTTGGGTGGAGATGGTGAATACATTGAGACAGCAGAGCCTCCCCATAGACATCTCTGCTGATTCTTCTGGTCTCCAGTAGGCTGGCTGAGGCACTGCATAGGATCCAGAATTTAACCATCTGTGTTGGCTCCGTGGCTTCAGTTTCGCATGCAATAGTCTAACCTGCAGGAAGCAAAGTGGAGACTAGATTGCAGTGGCATAGGTATTAGGAGCCCAATGCCTCTGTGAATTATGGGGGCATGAGGGAACGCTGCAGTCTGGCATGCCACAGGCTGTTGGGGTCCATACAGTGTGTCTCGAACTGTAGCATGGTTATGTGAGTTCAAGCTCATTTTGTTTGTAGATTTAACTTGAGGGGAGCAGTGGAGTCAGGATGAGTCTGTTAGGGGTTGTAGGGTTTGGGAGTGCCCCTTGTGTAAGGAGTCACTATGTAGCTATGTAGTGCCCTTGTCCTCAGGCTGTCGCTGCATTTGCGGCTGCAGTTGCAGCTCCCCGAAGCTCTTGCGTTTCCTTCTATACCTTTTTTGAGGTTTATGTCCGTTCTGTTAGGATGTGGGATTAAACAAAATCTTTCTGTTTAGCTGGAATCTTGTCTTGCTGAAGCATCTCTCTCTCTCTCTCCCTCTCCCTCTCTCTCGTTCTTTTCTCTAAGCCTTCACCCTACAGACAGCTAGTTGTACCCCTCCCCCACATCCTGCCATCCCCTAGAGAGCATGTCACAGGGAATTAAAACGGCTGAAAAGGCCTTGGAGAGGCTGCTGCTTTAGAACAGTCCCTCCTCTCTGGCCAGGAGGGTGGCCCCTCCTCAGTGCCCCTTTGTGTCCTGTCCAATTCCCCTCCCCCCATTCAGTGAATTCCACAGGACAGACCAGCAGCTCAGCGCATTTTCGATCTTTGCTCCAGCAGCGCGGTCTCTGATGCCATCCACTGCAGGGGCAGGGGGGGGTTCCCACACACAGCGAGACTCCAGGTCCTTCCTGAATCATTGCTGCAGCACGCTCAATCGCTCCGGTTTCCTGGTGGCAGAAGAGGGGAGGTTTCGTTGCTGCTGCACTTGCTGGCTGAGAGCTCTCTTCTCTCTCCATCTGTGTGTGCCTCTCCCCATGACTCTGACAGCATCGCGTGCTCTCACTCTCAGTCCTTCTTCCCACAATTCACACACAGTCTCCTCAGAACAGGGATGATGTCACTTCCTTCTGGAGTGTTTCGGGGGTGTGGAAGGGGGGAAGTCACGACCCCCGGCTCATTCGCTCTGAGCAGCCCCAGTTGAATAAATGAGGTTGCTATCTTGGAGGGAGGGAATTTTTCTGAAGATGATGCCTTGCTTTTTCGGCAACCAGTCCCTGAGCCATCCTTCTCTCTTCTGACTGGGATTTTCAATGGCTGCATTAGAGTTTGCTGTTTCTTCCTTCACTTGTGATTTCTGTCTCCCTGGACACGCACTTTCCCTGAAACACCCTGACGGAAGAGAAGAATGAGCTGCTGCTGGACCACCTGCCATGTAAGCATTGCTGATTCCTATAGATCTTATGCTGACCTGAGTGTTGTCAGTCTGGGGGTTCCTTCACTCAAGGCTTGTGCATGCTTGTTCTCCCCCCAGTTTGGGGTTCAGTGTCCCAGGGCTTCTTGCATTACTGGTTCAGATTCATACTGTATCTGAAGCTCTTTTGTAAGTGGATGTGGGGTGTGGAGACTTTGGTCCCTATCAGTTGGACCTATCTTCTAACCTAAGAGCCTCAAGGCTCCTTTTGCTCAATTCCCTCACTTTTCCTCCCTACTCCTCTTCTCAGATGTAGTTCTTTGGCCACATCCCAGGGCTTCAGGTCCTAGGACTCCATAGAAGGAAAGAGCTATTCCTTTCTTGCAGTGTGACTCCAGGGTTGTACTAAGAGGCCTTCTCTCACACCTTTTTTCCTGTCTAAACGAGGGCAAGGGCCCCAGACCTCCTGGTTTAGATTTCTTAAAGGCAGTCTTTAGGTATTTATTGAACCTGTTCTATCTCTGCTTCCCACATTGCTGTGTTCAGAGAGTTCAGGAAGGAAAAGACTAGCAATATCAATCTCTGTCTTTTTCATATTGAGTAATGAAAGACAAGGGACGCTGTTCCCTCTCCAACTGTTGCTATAGGTCAGGAATCCACCTGAGGGTTTTCTTTCCCTGTGAAGTAGCACTCCTTGACATAATAGAAGGTGGCAGTCAGTAGGAAACAATGCACTGTACAGCTGCTTGCATTGGTAGGGGGCTGCTGGAAAGTAGAATGATGTGGTTGGGGGAGCAGTTGTAAGCTAAGTATTGATGAAAGTACCTGTACTGTTAAGGATCAGCAATACATAAGGAACTACTAGGAGAGACCTGTGTGTGCCCAGCCCAGGCAACAGTAAGTAAGAAAGAACAGGCTGAAAAATATCTGTGTGTTTTAATAGGCAATAGGAATATTCAAGGAAAGGTAGAAAGTACCACCATGTGCCATGACAGGTGGTAGGGTTATTCATGGTAAGGCTTGAAAGTATCACCATCTGGCCAATGGAGTGAGCAGTTTGAAGGGTAGGGCTGTAATGTACCAAGTGCACTGATGAGTATGTGCTAGGGAAGTGTGAATGCAAATGGTGTGTAGTTTCACATTTTTTTTTTTTTGTTCTGCTGATCTTGGAATACAGCGTTTCCTTTACTGAAGTGAGTAACACTCTGGAAGTGTGTCAGCATATTAATTGTGGAATCTCCTGAAAAGTGTTAAAGATGTGTGAAGGCATTTATTGCTGTATGACTGAGGTGCGTGACTGAGATGTGCTGGAGATCAAATTCAACTGGACCAGGTTGGCAGCAGGGCCCCATTAGGAGTAGATGTAGGAGAAGAACTGCCATCCTGTTCTTGTCCAGGAGGAGATCCTCAGGCCCAGTAGGTAGAAGAAAGAGCAGAAGCATGAGTGCTAGGTACAAGATGAGGATTTCTGTGACATGTGATAATATCAGACTCCCTAATAGTGCAGTTTGGCGTGTAGGGATGCAGGTTGCCTGGACTATCAGGAACCCAAAGTACTTGGTTGTTTGAAGATTCTGCTTAGGTGACAAGCAACCACTTCACTCATCACATCATTTGCATCATATGACAACAGGACTGAAATGTGAGACTTAATGTTAGAATTTTGAACTGTTTGTTTTGTGTTAGGAACAAGGCATGGTGGTTTGTAGCCTTTGACATCTTGTTGTCAATCCTGATTATATCACAACAAATATCGAATTGTTCTTGTTTTTGCCTGGATTATGTAGTTTGGCCCAAGTAGTACTTAGTGTTTCAGAGACACAACTGTGGAATAGCGTGGTTGCTGCAGATTAGGACTGAGATGTATTGACAAATTTATGTGAAGGCCTGGAACTAGAAGAGCAGAAGGTGGTGATTCAGAATTGAGATGCACCGGCCAAACTCTCTGGTAGCCAAAGCTCTGAAACAGCATAGGATGCTCTAGGTCACAGAGGAAGTGCTGTGGCAGAGCTGAGGGTAAAGAAGCCTTGTACTGCAGGGGATGTTGTTATAAGGTCACCATTTATGTATCGTGGCAGAGCACATTGGAAGCCAGAAGTGGAGTAGCATGATCTGCAGCATGCTAGGATAGAAATACCTCCATGAAGCCATGAGCAAATGCCAGAGCTTGTGTGGTAGATCACTGCAGAGGCATATGATCATCAGAGCTCTATGAGGCCTGCAGGTCCAAAATAACTTGCAGTCCTGCATGGCAGGCTTGTGATACTTTGGCAGAACTCTTAGCATACAGGGCTGGGTTTGATTAGAGTATAATGGGGTGCAGCAAAGCAGGACTGAAATTCCTTGGCTGAACCCTGGCAAGGGTAGAAGCTGGATAGTCCTATAGTCTTTGATGTGGCTGGCAGTAATTGTATTTGTTGTTTTTTTTTTTCCTAAGGTCATTGGGTTGAAAAGTTAGGAAAAAAGTGGGAGGGACAGAGAAAAGTAATCTCCCAACTGATTATGATTGTAATTTTAATGCATGCAGGAGACAAAGTGAGATATGGGGACTGTTACACAATCAACAACTAGCACTACTTTTCTTTTGTGGTGTGCAAGGGAAGGTGGGAAGGTATGCTTCCCTGTGGGATGATGGGCAGCTCCGTAGTGGGGTGAGAGATGTAGTGATGGCGTCATGGTGGTGTGAGGGCCAACTCTTAGTGGATACTTTGGTGCATCTGGCCAAGTAAGCAGAAGGCATCATCAGGAAGCTTGGGACCGAAGAGCCTGGTGGCCTATATGTGTAGGCAACAGCATGGTAATAGGAGGTTGTACAGAGCTTTGTGCCTGTAAAACCGGTCGGGGGCATCCTGTAGGGATCACTTACAAACACTGTGCTCTGTAACACAATTCCAGGTAATCTTGTAAGCTGGAGTCAGGTGTGTGTTCATTGCAGTCAGTGAGAGTTGTTGTGCACCTGTTTCAACTAACACTTCCCCCTCGTTATACTGCTCCTCTTCTTTGCTCACCCTCTCTTTTTTTTCTGGAGTCTGGGATGCCCCCTGGTGATGGGCAGAGGAAACTATGATGCTATCATTTGTGTAGGACAGGGAGGACTCTCAGGCAGGCCCTTGATGTGCGGTGGATGGAAGGGGTGCTAGCACAGGCCCTCTCTTTTTGAGGTGGCTGGAGATGACCTACATTGTTCATTCCTGTGCTTCTGTTTCAGGAGGTGAGTGTCGTGTCTGCTGAGCCTCTTCAGACCTGCTAGCCATGCCAGGGATTGTGGTGTTCCGCCGTCGCTGGTCTGTAGGCAGCGATGACCTCGTTTTGCCAGCCATCTTCCTTTTCCTCCTTCATACTACCTGGTAAGTAAGAAGTGCATGGACTCAGGAGAGGGCTGCCCTGAGCCTGGTCACGACTTTCTTTTGCAACTCCTGTTTCTTGGGTCTGGAGTTCTCCCTACGCTCCTTGGTGTAGCACAGGCAGCTTCTACTGGAAGCTTGTGCCAGAGTGTTCTGAATGTCTGGTGCCTCTTCTTGCCATTCTGTTCATCAGTGGAATTCAAAGCTGCTGTTCTGACCTTTTTTTCATGGAAAATGTATTTAGAAGCCTGGTGCCTATAACCCCCAGACACATTATTATTGCTATCATGTTGAATTTTAGTGGGGGGCGGGGAAGCTCTTCCTGATAGGGGCTCAAGGGAAAAGGATAAGAGTGTAGTGTGTTTAGCAGATCCCAAAGGATAGCTCAGAGACACCAATTAGGTGAGTCCCAGGTTCCCAAGTTGGTCAAATCTGGGCAGCATGTCTCCAGAATGATAGTTGGGGAGGGGTGTGTTCAGGACCAAGTTAACCAAGATGAGTGGAAGAACTGGCAGGAAATGTGTGGGACACCTAGGATCCTTCTGTGATTCTGAAGCATGGAAAGGCTGGATCTATGAGGTGGTGGTAGTAGTAGGGGATATGGCTAGATGGGGAGATGCTTTGCTTCATGTTGCCACTGATAACTGCTTGGCTTGTGTTTGGCAGGTTTGTGATCCTTTCTGTGGTGCTTTTTGGGCTGGTGTACAATCCCAACGAGACCTGTTCCCTTAACCTGGTGGACCACGGCAGAGGCTACCTGGGCATCCTTCTCAGCTGCATGATAGCAGAAGTGGCAATCATCTGGCTCAGCATGAGAGGCAGCATCCTGTACACAGAGCCCCGGGATTCGATGCAGTATGTGCTCTATGTCAGACTGGGTAAGAGGCAGTGGCCTGGGGCCTTCTAACTACTCAGCCTCCTCACTGCCATCTGTTACTCTCAGAAGACTCTTCCTTCACATACCCTGACAAACTCACAGCTCCTAGAAGACATCCAGATGGCCACTCCTCTGACTTGCACTGAATATACAGTCCCTCTGGAACAGGAGTGGAGTGCCCTACTCCTGCTTACATATCTTGATCCATCACCCAGCATACTTCCCTGACACACCTTTCCTTCATCCCCATTCACCAAGACACCAGCCTATACCACTTTCCCTACAACAAGCAGATTTGCTTTCCCATATGCAGTAAAAAGCGTGTCCAATTTGTCAAACATTTATCTCTTCACTCCACCTTTCCACAAGTCTTGCCATAATACAAGCACATGCCTCTCTAAACCATGTATATGCCCACCGTGAGGTGTGCACATGCCCCTCTCTGATGCATGTGTGCACTCCAGCCAGCTACTTTATGCACATACGGACCAGCTTTTGACCTACATTTGTGATGTATCTACCCAACCAGCAGTCTGCACGTTTACTGTGTAGGTGAATATATGTACTGGACGCCCACAGGCCTCCTCTCTTCCTGAGATGTATGGGTAACCAGTCTTTTCCCCCTAAGACCTTTCTTCCGCTGCCTACCCTCCAGATTTTCCAGGAATCATACCAAAAAGGGCAGCAGCCCTTTTCTTCAGGGTTCCTCATGTCTCCGGTTTATCCTCTAAGATACAGAAATGTACTAGTCCTCCAGACATCTATCCCAGGGAGAAATGTTTTCATCAGAACATGGTGGAAAGCTTGGCCAGATGGGGCCAAATCCATTTTAAACATGTGGGCAGAGCAACCTGTTGCCAATTCTTGTTTGCCTGGTTTGATCCCATTTAGGATTCAGTAATGACCCAGAATTCTCTCTTGAGAGCTCTCTCTGTATGGGAGATATTTCCGCTTGTGAGTACTAAGTGCAAACCATTAATGAGGAAAGCAAACTAATTTTCCTCTCTTTCTGGCAGACAGACTGAATCTCCCTAGAGAAGGGAGCAGAGGCTGCCAGTTTGAGAAATAGTGTATTAAAATCAGACTGAGTGGAGGGGTCCAAGAAAGGGGAGCAAATGAAAATGAAAATGCAGTCTCTTTCCCTGCCCAAGATGTCAACCCTGTTTAAAACCATTTTTGCATGAGGGCATTGTCCCTTTCTGCTCCATGTTTCTCACTGTGGTTACCACAGTGATGATGGCAGTGGGAGTATTGTTACCAGTGCAGTTTAGGCCCTTGGGACTTCCAGATTTTTAAGCATGTGCGATCTAGATGAGCTTGGAATCCAGAGGAGTCTTGGCTACTCTAGTGCTTCCATCAGGTGGGGCTAACCTCGTGCTAGCAACTGTGGGAATTTTTTGAATGTGCAGCCAGTATTGTAAGAACAAGTCTAGGTTTTTAAGCATTCTTTAAAAGCATTTGCCCCCAACTCTGTTGGCTGGCTAAAGAGTCTTAGAAATTATATTTGCTGAACCATTCATAAGTAGCGCTTACCAGCATAGATGGGGCCTTAGAAGTAACAGAAGTTTTGGTGCTTGGCAGGTCTGCTGTTAATCACTGACACACAAGACCAGTGGATTGGGCATGTGTCTGTATTTTTGCTGAGGGGAAACCGGTCCAGTGACTGGGATATACCAGCTAATGAGAGAAGTGGTACTTGAAGTGCTTAATAAAAACAAGGTTTTGGCTTTGGAGCAAATGGCAGTAGGTGCCTGGAGCACAAGTGAAATCAGCTAGAGCATTCCGTTGCCTACCATAGGTCGGGGATAGCCATGACCTGAGGTCTGTCAGAGTTAGGGTAGTTAAATGCTCCACATTCTTTTAAATTTGTGAAAGTAGGTAGGACTGATCCCCAGGTTACACATGCATCCTCTTGAATCTGTTGGAACCAACGGTCATTAAAGGCTCCCCATCTACCCCTTTCTAATCCTACAAGAAGCAAGAGGGATTAACTGTCTGAGATGGACAAGCCTGGGAACTGATTTCTTCCCCTCATATGCATATACTTTCAGAAGAAGAAGGCTAAGAAACCATTCCAGAACCTGGGAGGCCCTGAGGCAATTATCTGTTCCACCACAGATATCACGTGTGACTTTGGGCAGCGGACTTAGTCTCGCTGCACTTCAGTTCCCCAGGGATTGGGTACTGGAATAAGAGGGTCTGGATATATTTCTAAATTTCCCAAGATTGTACAGAGTTGGGTTCATCCCACATTGACACCCTTCTAAATTGGCTGCTTTAGTTAGGCAGGCCGTTTATCATGGTGAGACCTAGCAGCCCATGTTATATAAGGGAATCTTATGTGCATTGCATTGGGGAAGAGGGAAAGGTTGGAGATCTCTGGGCATTTATAGATGTGCTCTGGGGGGGTGGGAATGAGGTATGGGGGGGTGCTTTAGTTAGCTAGCTGCACTAGTTAAAAGCGCCCAAGCATCACATGTATCAGTGTCCCCGCACTGAAAAAAAAAATGGTGGCAGGGCACTTTGAACTAAAACTCATTGAATGATCTGTAGTTTAAAGCACCCAGCCACCATTTTTCAGTGCAGGGATGCTGATACAGGTGACACTGGAGGCTGCTGGAATGTGTTAATTCTGCACTCCAGCAGACTTGATTAATTGTGTTGGATTTACAACAAATTGGAGCAGCCTCATTGCCTGTCTATAGGAGCCCTCTATGTCCTACTTTTGCCTGTGATGCAACTCCAGGGGTTGCAGTGGTGTGAGTATAGTTAGTGTGTTATGTAGGGATAGGGGGCATACAGGGTCTAACGGCTTCCTGCATCACATCCTTAAAGATTACCTTTCAAAGTCTTGTAGCTAAAACCCCAGTAATCTATTCTGTGTTGCTGTCCTGCTAGAAAACAGAATACAGAACTGAGCCCAACAGGGTAATTAGCAAGCTGGTGGCTAAAGGTCATGTGGTGTTCAGGATTTTTCTCTCAGCCTGGGAGCTGTTGATAGGAGGCACAGGTGGAACTGCCAGAGACTAGGCTGGTGGGCTGCTATTTTTCTGGTCTCCTGTGTGAAGGGGGAGGTAGTGCTAACCTTTAGAAAGATGCTGCTATTGTGTGCTATGTTTCTGTTGTTTCAGCCATCCTGGTGATTGAGTTTGTGTACGCTATAGTGGGCATTGTTTGGCTAACCCAGTACTACACCTCGTGCAATGACCTCACTGCCAAGAGTGTCACCTTGGGTATGTATTTGGTGTCCTTGAGTGTCCTGAATGTGGTGCTTGGGTAGTGCATATCCTACACACTCCTTTGTAGATAGTGGGGTGCCCCATAATCCATTCTCATACATGGGGAGGGCCCCCCTGGAAATTGATCAAAAAATAGTAGCTGTGAAGACAGTACTTCTTATCTGAATATGCAGTCACACAGAGCAGGTACTGCGCGCACACACTTGAGCTGCCTGCAGTGAGACAGGAATCCAAGAGCCCATCATAGGCCAGCGTAAAAGGCTCAGGTCCCCTTCAGTTTGTTTCATAGAAGACTTTACTGTTTATGCAGAATTCCTTTCAGGATCTCAGCCAGTCTTACCAGGGTCCTGATACCAGCCCTGGAATCCCTGAGGTATTGAACAGATATTTAGGTGTCTTCTGCATGGGTAACCTCCGAGCAAGAATCTCAAGGCTGGAGAACCCTCTCAGAGGATTTCCCTTCACCACAGTTGGCTGCAAGAGTGAGCAGGGTTGCATCATCCCTCTGCTCTCTGCAGCAGTGGAGAGGTGAGCGTGGTGTGCACACAGGAGACTAGGGTGGAGGAGCTCTTACTGTGGCCCAAGGATAGAGCCCCTGATTTCCTCTCTGCTCTCTCTGCAGGAATGGTAGTGTGCAACTGGGTCGTCATTCTGAGTGTCTGCATCACTGTCCTGTGCGTCTTTGACCCGACAGGGCGAACCTTCGTCAAGCTTCGGGCCACAAAGAGAAGGCAGCGCAACCTGAGGACATACAACCTGCGGTAAGGGAGCATGGAACAGCTCTCCAGGAAGAGGAGGTCTGGAACTACATGTTGATCTCTCCAGCTCTTGGCACTCTCCCTTTCCTGCCTTGGGGAGCTCTCACATGCAGGCATTGCTTCCTTCCTTTGTGAAAGGTCATTTGGAAAGAATGTAGTTCTGATGCTCCTGTATATTCATGGTGTGTGCTATGTGTAGATCAGTGTATGTATGTGTCCAGAGAAAATCGGACACTGCAGGAAGTCTGACTAGACCCCATGTAAGCCAGTGGATTTGCTGCCCCTGATGAGCTCTGATCAGTAATTTCTAGTGTTCTTCACCCTGGGCATGATTTTTCCCCTGTTACACTGATGTAACACTTATCCTGCAGTTAAGAGTGAGACACCATCTTCATTCCAAGCTCCTTTATTCCTTTATTTTTTATCTTTTTCAAAATATGACCCTTTGGCCCAAAATGCCCTGTGTTTGGCCTAAGTCCAGAAGCAATTTTTCTGTGTTGGTGTTTAGACATTGTAATTAAGAACTTCTTGTGCCTGTGTGAGCTTACTCAAATGGGAATATGAAAGCTTTTTTTCACCAAGCAAGAATTTTTCAGACTTTTTTTTTTTTTCTTATAATGCTGGGATAACACAAACAGGCTTTGTTTTTACATGCAGTCTTGACACACACATAGCCCTTGGTCAGGAATGTGGCTTTGCGGGGTTGTGGGCATTTTCTTTTAAATGTGCAAAATTACAGACTTTTGGAGAAAAGCCTGCAGGTCACGTACTTCATCTCAAGAATATCCACTGCAGTGGAGCAGAGTGCTCCAAATCTTCGATCCATTTGAGACAATGAAGGAGTGTTTAGATGGTGCTCATGTATTGGGAAGGACCTTGGACCTTTTAAAGGCCTTTTCATACACCCTTAAAGGAATGTGCATTTTTATTTCATTAGGGCAAGACCCTTCTTTATTTCATTATGTTCCTTCCATCAGTCCCAAGAGTGTTCAGGACTCATTGTACCTCATTAATCAAACTTACATGATGCAAGAGTGCTGCATTTAAAATCCAGATGTATAGAAAGTTCACGATAAGTAGCATATGGGCCTAGGACCACATGCTGCAATCCTAGCAGGCGTGGCTCAGCTCTTCACCTTCCTAAAAGGGAAACTGAGTGCCATGTAGCCTGAGATGTTAAAAATAAACTCTTCTCTGCTTTATGGGGATATTAAAGAAGGCATATACAAGCATAGGGGTTTGCCCAGTGCTGAACTTAATTTCCCTGCCATCCCATAGTATTTTGTGCAGTGTGCTGTGCACCTGTTGTTTGCCCTGCTGTGCCCAGAAGCAGCTGCATTTCAAAGTTGATGACTGTTTAAATCGACAGTTTTGAGATTGAGTGAGTTATACTGTGATATGGAAACCTCAAATGTGCTGATGTTTTTATTATTAAAGCAATACTGCCCAAAGGGCTTATTTTTATACCCTCCTGTGGTCTGGGAGCTTAATCGTGTAAGGTACCAAGGTCTGCCCATTCCCATTGAGTTCAATGGGAGTTGAGGACATTCTGAACCTTTTCAGGATAAAATCTTTTAGTTTACAGTCTTTTGACTTGTATGTGTGAAAGTGTTCTTTGTAATCCACTTGAAAATCTGAGCTGTATTTTCCTTGCCTCATAATAGAACGTGTTAAGATGACGGGCTTCTTTTTGGTTTATTTGCACATTTAGGATGCTTAGATTTCAGTGGCTTCCTTTTTGTGGTATTTTGCTATAGTTCTTTAACTCATTTTAGTTGCATTGTGGTTTTGGCTGTACAAATGTCAGTCAGATATATGTGTATGCATGTGTGTGTTTAACAGACTTACAGAACTAAAGAAGAGTTCTGCTAATTATGCTAATTATGTTCTAGCAAATTTCTTTGGGCCAAGTAAACAGGAAATTTTAGTTTAAAAAAATCCTATTTGGGAAAACTTGGAGGGAATGACAATACCAGCTCATCACAGGCTCTTCAGCCTGCCAGCTTGAGGTTGTGAAGTTGTTGACATGGCCATCTGGGCTTTCTTGTTTTCTGGAGCTACTGATTGTTGCTAGCTTCTTAAAACAGCAATATTCTTGTCCCTGTTTTGGAGTCTTACTACCAGATTCTGGGTTGTTTTTAAAAACTTTGAAGATCCCTGTCAGGCATGGTCAGATGGATCTTCTCACTTGTTTCCTCATCCCTGTTGGAGCGCTTTCTATTACCAGATCTTTTATGAAGCAGCCCACTGTATGCATGGGCTTTTCCCAGCAGGATCCTGTGCTCAGAGAACAGAATTGAGGTGATCTATTTCTGAGCAATCTAAGCTGTCTTTCATTCTACTGCTACCAACATTAAAATCTGTTTTGGGCATATCTCTATAGAATAGCTTTTCAGAAGAAATTGGATACCATTCCCCACATCTTTTAAAGGCAAGTGTATTTGGTAGATCTGATAATCTGTGTTTTGTACACATCTCAATCAAAAGTAGGGAAGAACTAGTTTACAAAGTGTAGATCCTACTGTCCAGTGGCACTCTGGCTTTGTTTGAGCTCCTTTGCAATGAATTGTCAACAGAACTTTGCAAATATTTGATCATATCGGTTCAGAGGTTGCACCAAAACATTGAAAAGTGTTGTGTGTTGGGTTGAACAAAACATTTTGCTTTTAGGATTTTTAACCTTTAAAAAAAATGTGGGGGGCAATTTTTCAAAGAAAATGAAGTAAAAACTGAAACATCTTTTTAAAAGAAATGTTTAGAACTGTTTTCAGCAAAGTTTTTTCATAAAATTTGAAAACCATTTTGGGTCCTCCAGAATTGTATTTTTATTGCATACACTATTTGCTGAAAAATGTTGCCCTGTTCTATTTGTAAAGTCCAATTTGTAGCAGCCCAGGCCGCCTTCTGCAGAGGTAAAAAGGTCTGTTGTTGGGTGGTACAGTCAATCCAGAAAATGTTACTTCACCTGCAAACAGCTACTCCTAGGCACCCTCCTACACTCCAAAGAGCCAGAGATTTTCAAACATTTTACCTCTCTCAGACCATGGCAAAGCAGTAGCCTCATTACAGCTTTTCTTCTCAGGGATGGGACTACGTCTGTGGACACTGATGTTTAGGTCTTGCCAGATGGATTGGAGCTTTCATGAAAACTCACCTCCTCTGTACTTTTAACAATAGTTATCATGTACAGAACACTGCCCTCTAAATCATTTTACTTGTCCTGCATATGTTTAGGCATACAGAGCTTGAGCCAGAATCTTCTTTACACTAAGACCCTTTAGTGCTGCCAGAACAGTGTAAAGAGGCCTTGTAATAAAAGAGAAGTTGGCCATGTGTACCTGATATCACTGACAGCAGACATCTGCATGGTGTGTATACTGGCTCTTGGCGCTTTCTCTGTGCATGTCCTCTTTGCTGTCCTATTACCTGTTTTCCTCATATGCATATTCACTCTCTACTTCTGTGGCACAGGCACCGCCTGGAGGAGGGACAGGCCAGCAGCTGGACACGCCGCCTCAAAGTTTTTCTATGCTGCACAAGAACAAAGGATTCCCAGTCAGTAAGTAACTGAGCGTTTCCCTATTAGGAAGCAAACACTAGGCATCATCTGCCCCGGTCTTGAGCTCTTCAGAACAGGTCACAGGACATGAGGATGAGCACAACCACAGCACTTTGTGGTCAGTTTCATAGTTTCGTTTTTCTCACTTACTTTTCTTACACAAACAGCAGGGGAAATGGACAAAGAGACAGAGACATGTCTTAAAACGGGAAGATGCAAAAACACCAGTATCATCAGGAGAACTCTTACGGACAGGTGGAGTTCCTGAAACTGCTACTGACTGCATAGACTCAAATTAACAATGTCCTTTGAAGTCTTTTCATGGCTTACAAACTGATTGTGGCAGGACACCAGTGTAGGAGTCAGTGACCAGTTCTCAGTGTGGGAAGGTTCATACTACAGAAGCAGGCCTCACAGGCCTAACCTAAGCTCTTTATCTTGCTCCCACTGCAGTCAGCTGCTATTTTGCCATTGTCTTCAGAGGGAGCAGATTCGTGCTGTAGAGCAAATATTCAGTATATTTATAAATGACCTGCTAGAGTGGTAAATAGTAAGGTGGCAAATTTTACTGATGACTTGGTAATATTTAGGTTAACGGCAACATTTGAGAGAAATTCCTGAAGGACCAGACAGAACCAGGGGATTGGTACCAATGGTAGATGAAAGTCATTGTAGATAAGAACAAGGTAATGCACATTGGAAGAAAAAAATTAAATTACTTGAGCACACTGATGGTCTTTGAATTAGTTATAACCTCTCAGGAAAAGACCTAGGAGTTATCAAGGACAGCTCAGCAAAGACGTCAATGCACAGCAGTAGCCAAAAACCAAAAAAAAAAAAAGTTTGGCTTCATTAAGAGGGGATAGAGAATGGTACAGAAAAACGCTCCCCAAATGCAGCGTGTTCTAGCCTCCTAGTCTCAAAGGCAGGAGAAATAAGAGACGTGAAGAGTTAGGGTTCTGAGAGGGATGTGAATTTGTGTGTTCAGAAATAAAATTATTTGATTTGGAAAATTAAAACATTTTGTTTTGTATTTCGGAGTAATTATTACTATTATTTAAATTTCATTCTGCAGTAAGTTTTGGTA